>NC_042616.1:699260243-699591698 GCF_901001135.1 Rhinatrema bivittatum
GATTGGGAGGATGGTTCTGTTTGTTCCATAGGGTGGGGCCGGCTATAGATAGTGTTCGTTCCCTTGTTGATATCCATTGAGTGGCTTTTGGGGACGGTGTTTGTAGAAGGCCAGAGTTTGAGGAACGCATGTTCCGAGTGAGATTGTGTAGGTGAATGGGGGTGGTAAGCCAGTTGGTTTTGTCATTATAGAGAATTTTGTGAATGATGGTTAGAGTCTTGTACTGTATTATCTGAGGGATGGGTAGCCAATGTAGGTATTTGAGAATGGGTGTGATGTGGTCTGATCTTGAGCTGTTTGTGAGAGCTCTGGCCGCTGCGTTTTGGAGTAGTTAGATAGGTTTAAGGGTGGAGGCTGGGTGACCTAGTAGTAGGCCATTGCAGAAGTAGAGTTTGGAAAAGAGGAGAGCCTGTAGAACTGTACGAAAGTCTTGTGGGTATAGAAGTGGTTTTAGTTTTTTTTAGGATTTGGAGTTTATGGAATCCATCTTTTAGCAAGTTGTTGATGTGTTTCTTGAAGTTTAATTAGTTGTCTAGGGTGACACCAAGGCTCCTTACTGTGAGGAGTGTTTGGTCTATGGCGGACTCAGTGGATGGGGGTGGGAAGCGTTTGTTGGATATGTGTAGGATTTCTGTTTTGGTGTGGTTGAGAATGAGGGATAGTTGTGAGAGTAGTTGTTTTATTGAGGTTAGGTGAGAGTTCCATAGTTTAAGAGTGTGCTTAATGGAGTGTTTGATTGGAAGTAAAATTTGCACATCGTCGGAGTAGATATAGTGGAGTAGTCCTGTTTCATTTAGGAGTTTGCACAGTGGGGTCATGTAGATGTTAAACAATGTGGAGGATAGGGCTGAGCCTTGAGGTACTCCGTGGGGGAGGGAGGTTTGCTTGGATTCAGTGTCATTGAATTTGACCTTGTATGACCTGTTGGACAGATAGGATTTAAACCAGCTGAGCGTCGTGCCTTGAAGTCCGATTTCTTTTAGTATGTGTATCAGCGTTTTGTGATTGACGGTGTCAAAGGCAGCCAAAATGTCAAGAAGGATGAGTAAATAAGAGGTGTTACATTCCAGTCCTTTGAGGATTGTGTCTGATAGGGATAGTAGTAGAGTTTCGGTACTGAGCAAGGTTCTGAAACCGTGTTGGGCAGGGGAGAGTATATTGTGGGTGTCCAGGTATTCAGAGAGTTGACGGTTTAAAATTTTTTCGAGGATCTTGGCTATGAAGGGTAGGTTCGAGATTGGTCTGAAATTTGCTAGGTCAGTTTAATCGAGATGAGGTTTTTTGAGTATTGGTTTGATGCTGGCACATTTTAGCGCTTTGGGGAAAGTTCCTTGTTCAAGCGAGAGGTTGATTATGGTTGCTATTGGTCTGGCTATGTGATTGGGTATTTGTTTGAAGAATTCTTTAGGAATTGGGTCAATGGGATGAGATGCAGGATTGATGATTTTTATGATTGTTTCAATTTCAGTTGATGCGACGCAGTCAAAATGTGTCCATTTGTTGTTGATCGTGTGTGGTTCAGTTGTATCTTCGAAGTTTGCATTGGGGTTTTTTGTAATTAGGTTTAATGTTTTGTTATTGAAGAACTGGGCTAGTTCATTGCTGGTGTTTGTCCGTTTGGCTGTTCTGAGAGAGCTTTGGATTAGTTTATGTCGGTTCTGTAGATGAATAGTATGGTTCTGAAGCTGTCTTTCAGTTGGGGAGTGGAGGGTTTTCTCCACTTCTTTTCGGCTCGTCTTAGGAGGAGTTTGGTCTTCTTCAGTTTGGGGGTGTACCAAGGTGCTTTCTGTGGTTTGAGTTCTTTTCTGATGAGTGGGCATTCGATTCTGGTGACTTCTGTGTTGATGTTGAGCCATGAGTCTACGGCAGAGTTAGTGTCCATTGTGTTAAGGGATTACAGCGCGCTCAGGAGTATTTTGATTAAGTCTTCGCTAGTGCATGATTTGTTGAACTCGATTAGTTTATTGCGTTTCTTTGGTTCCAGGGGAGGATTTACAAGTTGTAGATTGGTTTGGATTAGTTTGTGGTCTGACCAAGGAATTGCGGTTGCTGTTGGGGGTGTGAAATTTGAGATGTTTTCATTGAAGATGAGGTCGAGTGTATGGCCTGCTTTGTGGGTGGGGGTTTTTATTATTTGTTTAAATCTGATTGCATTCATGGAGTCAGTGAGGAGGTGGCATGTGGTTGTGGGGGGGGGGGGGGGGATTGGTCCATGTGTAAGTTGAAATCACCCAGTATTATTGCAGGTTTGTCCATGTCTATGTTGTTGGCAATGGTTTCTATTAGTGGGGATAGGTTGTGTTTGAGGATTCCTGGTGGAGAGTAGAGGAGGAGGATTTGGAGGGTCTTTGATTTGAAGAGCCCTATTTCAATGGGGAGAGAGAGGTTGGTGGGGTGGAGTTTGAATTTTAGTTTTTTTTGCTGCTATGAACAGCAGGCTACCTCCTTTTTTTTGGGTCTGGGAAGGGAGAATATGTTGAAGGTTTTTTTGGGTAGTTGGTTGATAAGGACTGTATCGGAGCTTTTGATCCATGATTCGGTGATGCAGAGGAGATCAGGGTGATTATCCATTAGGAAGTCGTGTATCAGTGGCAGTTTATTTGTGATTGATTGTGCGTTGATTAGTGTCAGGGTGAGGATGGTTAGGGCTGTGAGGTATGGGTTGTTGTGGGTAGAGATTGTGGTAAGGGAGCGAGGTCTGGTGACATTGTGGTATTCTTTTCTTGAATTGTTCCTGTTGTAGGGTAGAATTGGGATGTTGTATGTTGAGTGCATGTTTGGGAAGATCGAGTGGCTTTGCCTTGTTTTTGTGAGTGCTGGGGATGTTCACGGATGAATAGGTTGCGATCCTTCTCGGTTGTTCGGAGGTTGAGTGTTCGTTGTAGTTATCGGTTTTCTGGTGGAAGAGTGTGGTGGCAGTGCAGAAGAGGCAGTGCGAAGAGGCACACAAAGGGGCTTGCTCCTTTGGATGTGCTGCTTTGGCGCACAACGCACAGCGTGCGGCGCCTGGAATGAGGTGGAATTTAAAGGACTCACTCGGCACCTTCTCTGACGTCAGGTGGGGGTGGTCTTCATAGTCCTCGGCATCCTCGGCATGCGGGTAGGCCTCAGGGGCTGGGGCCTTGTCCCTGCCAGTCGTGGTTTGGTCGGTCACGGCCTCGGCTGGTGGGTCTGCAGATCGTGGGGGCTTCCTCCAGTCATGGTGGGATTGGTAGCGGCCTCCTCCGGTCTCGGGTGAGTCGAGCCTTCGGCGCGGTGGGGTCGGTCGCGGCCTCCTCTGGTTTCGGGTGCGTTGGGCCTTGGGCGTGGTGGGGTCAGGCCTCTGACTAGGGACCCCGATGGGTCTCGGCGGCGGGGGCTGGTCGGCTGCGATCCTTCCCGGTATCTTCATCATTCTTTATTTTGAAAGATTGCATGCATGTTCCCATAAAGTAGAGTGTATGTTAACGCATCAATGTTGTTCAGCCAATTACATTTAAGAACATAAGAAATTGCCATGCTGGGTCAGACCAAGGCTCCATCAAGCCAAGCATCCTGTTTCCAACAGAGGCCAAACCAGGCCACAAGAACCTGGCAATTATCTAAACACTAAGAAGATCCCATGCTACCGATGCAATTAATAGCAGTGGCTATTCCCCAAGTAAACTTGATTAATAGCCGTTAATGGACTTCTCCTCCAAGAACTTGTCCAAACCTTTTTTGAACCCAGCTACACTAACTGCACTAACCATACACACAAAGGATGACAAAGGAAACATCTGCAGCATTCAATTCTTGTATAAAGCAACAAAATGGGAATTCTTAACCTATTAACACCAAGTCCCTCTCAAGTAATTTTTTGGAGTGGAACTTATAAAATACAAAAGATAGTCAAAATAAAAGACTTGGGTTCAGGGGGCCATTTAGAAACATCGCAGTTTTAGATACTCTATGATGCAATCTGAGCACATTTCTATGTATGGTACTTAAATAAGTCCAGGATTTTATATGATACTGATATATAAGTAACAGAAAATAGTAGTTTCTTAACAGTCAAAATTCTTTGATAAATAATTTTCATTTGCACATTAAACGGTTACCGTTTTAGCATCTATATTTACCTGTAACACTGAATATATTTATTCATTTATTTAAGAATATTTGTAATCCGCCTATATCAGAATTCCCATACTAAGCAGCTTACAAACAAGCGGAAACATTCTTTTAACAAAGCAAAACAAAACAAAAACATAAAAACACAAAATCATCATAGAAGAACATAATACATACTCAGTCAGACACAAGCGGCACTTAAAAAACTATTGGAAGGCTTCTGAGAAAAGGAGTACCATTAATTATTTCCTAAGTTTGGACATAGTTTGCATTCGTAGAACAAGACCTGTGACAAATACCCATTCTCCCTGCTGGTACACTTACATAATGCATTTTCTGCATTGGAAAATGAGGAAGTCCAAATAACAGAATATGAAATGATGTCTGAAAGGGAAGTAGTCACCCAATGTACCTAGAAACACTTCTGCCATTTAGATGCTCAATTTTCCAGCCTCACTAGGTCTTCCTGCAATTTATCACAATCTGCTTGTGATTTAACTACTCTGAACAATTTTGTATCATCTGCAAATTTGATTACCTCACTCGTCGTACTTCTTTCCAGATCATTTATAAATATATTGAAAAGTAAGGGTTCCAGTACAGATCCCTGAGGCACTCCACTGCCCACTCCCTTCCACCGAGAAAATTGTCCATTTAATCCTACTCTCTGTTTTCTGTCTTTTAGCCAGTTTGTAATCCACAAAAGGACATCACCACCTATCCCATGACTTTTTACTTTTCCTAGAAGCCTCTCATGAGGAACTTTGTCAAGCGCCTTCTGAAAATCCAAGTACACTACATCTACCGGTTCACCTTTATCCACATGTTTATTAACTCCTTCAAAAAAGTGAAGCAGATTTGTGAGGCAAGACTTGCCCTGGGTAAAGCCATGCTGACTTCGTTCCATTAAACCACGTCTTTCTATATGTTCTGTGATTTTGATGTTTAGAACACTTTCCACTATTTTTCCTTGCACTGAAGTCAGGCTAACCGGTCTGTAATTTCCTGGATCTCCCCTGGAGCCCTTTTTAAATATGGGGGTTACATTAACTATCCTCCAGTCTTCAGGTACAATGGATGATTTTAATGATAGGTTACAAATTTTTACTAATAGGTCTGAAATTTCATTTTTTAGTTCCTTCAGAACTCTGGGGTGTATACCATCCGGTCCAGATGATTTACTACTCTTCAGTTCTACTCTTCTACTCTTCAGTTCTACTCTTCAGGTCTACCATGTCTTCTAGGTTCACCGTGATTTGGTTCAGTCCATCTGAATCATTACCTGTGAAAACCTTCTCCAGTACGGGTACCTCCCCAACATCCTCTTCAGTAAACATTAAAAAATATGGGTTGGTGGGAGAGATTATGCAATATATCTCAGTATTTTATGAAGCTCCTCTGTTTTAGCAAATGGACATTTAACCAATGATTTTGCTTTGCAGAGGAGTACAAGACAAGGGTATTTTCTATCCCACTTGCTTTATGTTTCCAGAGAAATGTTCAGATCACATTTACCTGGAATTTCAAATCAGTCTCAAACATAGTGGTAATTAATGAGTTTATTATTAATGAGGAGGAACAGTGAACGGAAATGATAACACAAAAATCTGCATTGCAGCAAGCAGGAAAAAGGAAAAGGGATTACATAATCTTTCTCTTCCTATTGAATTTAACTACAGGAAAAATTCTACACTCCTGCCTTCAGTTCCCTCTGCTTTGAGTTGCAATCCCTAGCAATCCTCTACCTTAATCTACCATTCTGACATGGAAGCCCCTACTGCCCCACCTTTTACATCATCTAGACTCAGTCTTCTTCTCAGTAGTTTATCAATACAGTTCGTTGCTTATTATGTCAGCTGTCAACCTATTATGTGTATAATATGATTATCTAGCATGCTGTTTGTGCTTTATAAATTCTTGCCCAGTATACTCTTCATAACATATTATCATCGGATCCCAGTTGCAGAACCCTTGTTTCATGTAATGTTGTTATCATTCAATGACTGTTTCAATGTAAACCGACGTGATATGTCTCTGTCACATGAACGCCGGTATAGAAAAATTCTAAATAAATAAATATATAAATAACATGTTTTCTAAAATTTCTCTACCTAGGATTTTATGGTGTTGTTCCAGTCTTCTGTTTGAAATATGCTTTGAACCCTTCTCCTGTTTGAAACATGCTTTGTACAAACCTCCCACCTGTAATTTTAAATTGATTTCAAATTGTTGTCCAATTTATTGTTTATAATATACTTTGAACAGTTTCCTGCTGTAAAAGCATTTAATAAATAAATGATGATGATGAGACTATAAACCCTACTCTAACTTAGCAACTCTGTCAGTCCAACTCCAGCTGGATGTCTTACTCTCCTGTCTTCAACTGCTGCCAACCATCAGCTTCTCTCAGTTTCTAATTGACATTGTATTCAGACAACAGCAGCAGTGATGTCATCAGCTGGTAGGGGTTTAGGTTAACCCCTTCAGCGCCAGATGCTAATGACTGTGGAACACTGCCACCTGCTATCCAGTTATAGAAGTTTCAAATGATAAACAATAACATTTACTGTGAAGCTCCAGTTTCACCACACAGACCTATTCCTAGTAATTTGTAATCTACCATTAAAATCATCTATCATACCTGATGATTTCATTTTATTTATTTATTATTTTTATATACCGACATTCAATCTCAATTGAGATATCACACCAGTTTACATTCATGTACTATAGGTATTTCTCTATCCCCAGAGGGCTTACAATCTAAGTTTTTGTACCTGAGGCAATGGAGAGGTAAAGTGACTTGCCCAAGGTCACAAGGAACGACAGCAGGACTTGAACCCTGGTCTTCTGGTTTATAGTCCACTGCTCTAACCACTAGGCTATGATTGAAGCATGGCCAATGTAATGGCAATCTTTAAAAAGGACATTGGGGTAATCTGGTAAACTATAGACTGGTGAGCTTGCGTCAGTGCTGGGAAAAATTACAGAAATTATTCTAAAGAACAAAGTTACCAAACATATAGAAAGACATGTTTTAATGAGACACAGCCACCATGGATTTACCCAAAGGAAGTCTTGCCTCACTAATCTGCTACATTTTTTGAAGGGGTTAATAAACATGGATAAAGGTGAGCTGGTGGATATAGTGTATTTGGATTTTCAGAAGGTGTTTGACAAAGTCCCTTATGAGAGACTCCTGAGAAAATTAAAAAGTCATGGGATGGAAGACATTGTCTTATTGTGGATTGCAAACTGGTTAAAAGACAGGAAACAGAGAGTAGGACTAAATGATCAGCTTTCTAAATGGTAGAGAAATATAAATAGTGGAATGCCCCAGGGATCTGTACTGGGATTGGTGCTTTTAATATATTTATAAATGATCTTGAAAAGGGAAAATGAGTGAGATGATCAAATTTGCAGATGACACAAAATTATTCTGTGTTGTTAAATCACAAGCAGATTAAGAAAAATTGCAGAAGGACCTTATGAGACTGGTGTTGTGCAGGAGGTGGACCCTTGGGTCGAGGTGGGGTTGGTGCTACCTGCAGGGCAAGCCCTACGGGTCCCCATTGTTGGCAGGCGGAGCTGGCTGATTGATGGAGGCCGGCTGGAGCTTCGCCAATACCAGCCCTCGTTCCCCGCAAGGTGAGCCCTTGGGTACCGGGGCCGGCTGGATTTAGGTGGGCCTCTGTCCGAGGTCTTCTCAGGCATGACGAGGAGGTCAGCCAGGGGCCAGCAGTGGTTGCAGAAGTAGGAGATCTGATCTGGACAAGGCGGAATCCCGGAGACCCAGGCGCCAATGAGTACAGGAGGCAGACAGAGGGTGCCCAAATAAAAACAGGCCGAAGCCTGAGAAACTAAATCTAGAGTGGATTCAATGGGAGCGTCATAGAGCAGGCTGAAGTCAGGGCAGGCGGCAGGCAAGGAAGTTTGGCAAGACAAGCATGGGTCAAACCAGGAATCAAATGGAGAATGGTCAGGCAAGGCAAAGGTCAAAACCAGGAGATGGGCAGGAACGTAGTCAGATGTAGCAGAGGTCAAGCCAGATATCAATCAGTAGCGTGGTCAGACGAAGCAGAGGTCAAAGCCAGGTATCAATCAGTAGTGTGGTCAGACAAAGCAGAGGTCAAAGCCAGGTATCAATCAGTAGAGATGTGAATCGTTTTTTGTGTTCATGTCATTCTTCGTTTTTCGGCCACCGCTGAAAATGTCGTTTTTTTGCGGTTCGGGGTTTTTTTTCGCGAAAAATCATTTTTTGAGTTAGTGTGCGCTAACTCCCTGATAGTGTGCTCTAACTCTCATTAGTGCGCGCTAACTCCCCGTTAGTGCGCACTAACAAAAACCGTTAGATTTTGTTATTTTTTGTTACTTTTTATTAGTTTTTGTTAGTGCGCACTAACGGGGAGTTAGCGCGCACTAATGAGAGTTAGCGCACACTAATCCAAAAAACGAATTTTCGTGAAAAAACGGGAAAATCCAGATCATTTTTTGGGGTCCCCGAAACATGCCGAATTGGACAATTTCGTTGAAATTTTCCAATTCGGAAAAAACATGCACATCTCTATCAATCAGTAGCGTGGCAGAAGAAGCAGAGGTCAAAGCCAGGTATCAATCAGTAGCGTGGTCAGAAGAAGCAGAGGTCAAAGCCAGGTATCAATCAGTAGAAGACAAGCAGGGTAGACATGGAACACAGGAGCAGGAACAGATACCAGGAACAGGAACACAGATGAAGCAGGAAAAAGTCAGGAACCAGGAACACGGAGGAAATGCAGGAACAAGCAACTAAGCACCCGACTGGCATGAAGACCTGTTGCCAAGGCAAGGAAGCACTGCCTGGGGCCGGCCTTGAGTACTGGCACCCAGTGACATCATCATCCAGGGCTGCGGGGTGGTTTCTTGCTGCGGCCCCTTTAAAAGTAGAGCTGAAGTGCGCACGCGCTCCTAGGGAGGCATGTGGCGCGAGATGGTGGCATCTCCCCGCGGACCACGCAGGGAGGCCCACCGTGGAGCTGAGACATCTACTGAGGAGCTGGGAGCATGGGGAGCAGCCCAGACATGGAGGCGGCTGCCCACAGCCGCAAGGGAGGCAGAACCAGGCGCTGGAGCAGGCAAACGGGTATAAGCGGGCCTGCCGCGGCCGGCACATGCAACAACTGGGAGGCTGGAAATCTAAATAGCAAATGAAATTTAATGTGGACAAGTGCAAAGTGAAGCACATAGGGAAAAATAATCCAAACTGTAGTTAGTTTCCATTCTAGGAGTCATCACCCAGGAAAAAGATCTAGGTGTCATCATTAACATAGAAATCCTTGGCTTAGAGTGTGGCAATGGTCAAAAAAGCAAATAATGTTAGGAATTATTAGGAAATGAATTGAGAATAAAACTGAAATTAAGCCTTTGAATTCATTGCCAGATGATGTCATAAAAGTAGGGATGTGCATTTGTTAGGCCATTCATTTCATGGGTATGCACGTACCTCATGGATGTATGGTATGCGCGTAAGAACAGATGGTATATGTGTATTTTATTAACAAGTTATGTACTTATCATCTGTTCTTATGTGCGTATCATATGTCTGTGAGGTATGCATGTAAATGGCCCAAAGAATATACAACACTAAAAGCTAGCTGGGTTTTAAAAAGTTTTGGGCAAGTTCCTGGCGGAAAAGCCCATAAATCATTATTAATTACGTATACTTGAGGAAAGCCACTGCTTATTTCTGGGCCTAAGCGACATGTATTCTATCTATTATTTAGGATCCTGCCAGGTAATTGTGACCTGGATTGGCCACTGTTGGAAACAGGATACTGGGCTTGATGGACTCTTGATCTGACCCAGTATGGCAGTTCTTATTGTTGCGCTTGGAGGTGGACCCTTGTCCTGGAGCAGTGGAGAACGGCTCCCTGGTAGGGACCAGGGAGCACCTGCCCCCAGGGGATGGAGCACAGGAGGAGACAGAAGCTAAGATGGGCTTCACCACTGGAAGCCCGAGGTCCCCCCGGGCTTCCGCTTGGACTTAGGTGGGCCTCACAGGGTCTCCCAGAGAGGTAGTAGAGAGGCGTACCCATGATCAACAAGGGAGCGTGGTCGGACTTCATGCTGTTGGCCTGGAGAGGAAAGGAAGGCCCAAACAGCGTAGGCGATGACAAGGCAAGGGACAGAGCCAGAATCAGGAGATGTAGTCAATGGTAGCTGAGGTCAGAATCCGATGATCAATCCAAGGAGTAGTCAACGAGGCAGTGGTCAGGTTCCGGAGGTCAGTCGAGGTCACAAGGCAGGCAGAGGTCAGGATGCAGGCAGCAGACAGGAAGGTCAAGGAACAGGCTGAGGTCAGTACCAGAGAGACAGTCTGAGGATACCACTTGGGAAGACGAACAGACATATGCAGGAACAGGAGGACGCTAGAACAGTAGGATCCTGGAACAAGGCTGGAACAAGACTGGAACAAGACTGTGAACGCGGAGGCAACCTAGCACACAAAACAATGCCGACCCGATTGCCAAGGCAAGGAAGTGCAGGCAGGGACTTCCTTATATTGTTCCATCAATCAGGGCACGCTGCGGAGCTAGGACCCACCCCTGGCCCTACAAGAGGCCGGGCGGTGCGTGCGTGCACGCATAGGGGCGTGGCCGATGCCACTGGAGACGCCGTACTCCGGCGTGAGGCCTGGTGCGCAGTGGAAGGCCCAGCGACCACCGCCGCAGGATGTCAAGGCCTAGCGGAGCTCGCAGCTGCCGCTGGGGAGGCCGACCCATGACCTGCAGAGGTGAGCAGGCCCGTGCGCGGGCCAGATGCGGACGGGGCGTGCAACACTTATGTTATATGTTTTATGTAGCATATAGCGCTATTCATTAAAAATTACAAATCCATAAATCTTAATGCCTCCCATTTGTAAAAAACTGCATTTACTATCATTTTGAAAAGTGTTAAAATAATTAAACAAAAACTTCAAGGAATGGCACGAAAGGATTTTTGTAAATGAGCAATTAAGTATATTTTATATCAACCCTAAATGTAGCTCCCATTGACCCTAAATGCAGCTCCCATCGACCCTAAATGCAGCTGCCTGATTCTTCCCAAAGTACACACTCTCCCTCCAGTTTCTATGGAGGCTTACTACTGGTGCCACCTCCAAAACAGCTGTTCTGATTTCTTCTGGAATTGCATGGATCTCAGTGAGTTTGAACTCCCACACTGTTCTCATGAGGCTGTGAGAGCCGCATGTCTAAAGAAAACAGCTCTTCTGGAGGCAGCACCATCAGTAAGGTGAAAGGGAGATAGGATAATGGAGACTGGTGGAAGAGATGTGCAGGGATTGAGATTGGCTGCGATAGGACTGGAGTAAAAGTGTTTGGGGAGAGACGAGCTGGAGGAAATTGTATGTTGGGGCACAGAGCATGTTAGGGGAGATGAGTTTGAGTTCAGGGAAGGGGAGTGAATGTGTGTGTGTGGGGGGGGGGGGGGGAGTAGCTGAACTGAGGGAGAAAGTGTCTGCTGTCTGGGGCTGCAATGAGCATGCTTGACTAGCCAGGTTGTTGCATCATTGAAGGGGAACACCCCTGAGCCCCCTGAGCCAGCCACATCATTGGAGGGAGATTCCCCCACCTTGAACAGAGCACCAGCCACTTTGGCCAACAATGGTTCTGGCTCTCACTTTGAAGTTTTTTTGAAAAAGTGGATCCTGCTTTAAAAATAATGATCATCATTGCTCTACATCCTGAAACAGGAATAAAACCGCATAAAGCGTTCTTACATTGTATAAATGTTAAAAGTTATAAAGTTATAAAAGTTATAAATAAAAATAAATAAAGGGTTCTATATTGTAACTGTATCTTATCAATATTTATGCAGCCACCTTCAGACTAACTACAGCAAGACATTCCAAAGGAGTAATGTGGATTTCCTGGAAACTCCAGAACTAATAACAACAATGCTGGTACCTGGTATGTCAACCTCTATAACACTTTTTCTTTCAATTCTAACTTTATTTCTAATATATTTTTATAAGAAAAGATTATAAGCAATTGTTAATATTATAAGTAAAAGCAATAATCTCAGCAAATAAAACTAGATTCTATGTTAGAAATATAACTCCTGAGTCTATGTATATCTTGTCAAAACAAGGATATACCCTTTATACTGGATTTTGACCATTCCATGCTATGAATAATTTAATTCATTATCAGTCTCATTACAAGCATGACCATCATTATCACTTACGAGATGTACAGCCACTTTCAAGATGTCAACAAGATCTGGAATTCATTGAAGGAAACATATTGAACATGCTCAAACTATGATGCCACCGCAAAGGAATGCGAGAAATCAGACACACTTGCCCACATATCATCACATAGCTTCTTTTGAAACAAATTTTCTCCATAGGAACCATTGAGAAAAAAAAGGATAATTAAAAACAAAAATAGAAATCTTATAACTGATGAAAATTTCACTTTTATATTTATTCTTAAATTATATAGACTAGCTCACATATGTTAAAAAAGAGATGTTATATTTGTACAAGTCAAAACAAAGAAGTGCTCTCTCATTCAGCTTGCATACAGTGCCTTGTTCTCTCTTTTTTATTGTCAAAGAATTGCCATTCTTCTCACAAACAAGACATATCTCCTTTACACAATTCTGAAGTCTCCTGATGTTCTATTACAACCCTCCTAGGATGGCATACCCTGGCATCTCTAAATTGTATAATATAGAAAATGAAATTCATACAAGAGTAGGGATAGAGTAATTGGGAAAGAATGACCATCTTAATAAGGCACCACGACCATTCTCTGAATCATATCACTTTGCGGAAATGAGCTATCTCCTAGAAGCCCATGCCACATTTCATTTCTCATGTGCATTTCAGGAATACTGGCTATATTAGGAGAATGAAGGCAACTACAGCATCTATAAAGAATGATCATCTCCTACCTATCAATCACATTTTTTGATTTATAGATTATTATCCCCATTAGGAGGAAAATTGTCAAAATAAGAGTCAATTGATGATTTAGAATAGCATACAATTAACCTTTATTTTAGTGATTAATTTTAGTCCTATTGCTAGTCATTCTCAAATTAGCATTAGACATTCAATAATCTAATTTAAAAACCTTAGATATAAAGACACTTACAAGATTTTAAAACTCTAATCTATTCTTAAAACCTTAAATATAAAAAGGCACTTAATATTAAATTTAAAAGCCCCTAGATTTAGACATACCCATTCCTTAAACAGCTTTAAAAACTTTAAGAATTCAACAAAATTAAGATTCAGACAGAAGTCCAGCAGCAAGATTTGGGCTATCCAGTCTTTTGCACCAAATGCCACATGTATGATTATCTAACTGTTGGTAAGAGTCTGTACGTGTGCACCCAGAGCAAAGAGCTCTTGTCTTTCAGAGAACAAGTCCAATCTCTGGATGCCAGAATGGCATAATTGGAAGAGCTGAGGAAGAGAGAGGTGTATAAAAGAGATCTTCAGAGACATAGTAGAGTGGTTCCAACTCACGTTAAGTAGCCTTTGTGCTGTTTTGGAGAATCAGGGTCACTTAGAAGGAGACTATCACCTTGATGTGGCAGGAAATGATTCTGTAGCTAGAATCTGCCCTTCAGATGATGCCTTATCCTTTCACACTGAGGATGTGTCTCTAGGGACATGTGCTCAGGAAAGTTGGGTTAGGACTGTCTTTGATATGTAGATAGGTAGGTGGCTGATGAGCTTGAGGATTGCTTGATAACTTGCCTGCCTGGTACAAAGTTAGTGAACCTCACATGCCACCTAGATAAGATTTTAGAGAATGCTGGGGAGGAGCCGGCTATCATGGAACAAGTGGCTACCAATGACATAAGAAGGTGCAGGAAGGAAGTTCTTGAGGCTATATTTAGGGTTTTAGATAGGAAATTGAAATCCAGAACCTCCAGGGTTGCATTCTCATAAAATGCTTCCCATTCCATGCACAGGAACCTAGAGGCATGCTGAGTTCCAGAGTCTCAATGTGTGAATGAGATTATGGTGAAGGGAAGAAGGCTTTAGATTTGTTAGGAACCAAGGAATATTCTGGGGAAGGGAGAGTCTATTCTGACAGGATGGGCTCCATCTTATCCAGAGTGGAAAGCAGCTGCTAGCACTAACATTTAAAAAGGAGATACAGCAGCTTTTAAACTAGTCCACAGGGGAAAGCTGACAGTTGCTCAAAAGCACATGGTTTGGCGAAAAGCATCTTCCAAAAAGATACTTGGAAAACAGGGAAGATAGAATATCCCTGTAGAAGGATTATGGTTAAGGCTGAAGTAGCCCAGATGGATGTAGAAAAAGATTACACAGATATGAATGACTCTACACTGCCTGTATCATCTTGTAAACCGTTATGAAGGCGAAACTGAATGACGATATATAAAACTCGATAAATAAATAAATAAAATAAATAAATAATAAGCAGCTTGTGGAAACAAATAGAAATAAAAGTACAAATAGAAAACATACTTTAAAATGTCTGTATGCAAATGCCAAAAAGTCTGAATATTAATAAAACTGGAGAATTAGAATGTATGGCACTTTGAAAGTATATCTACACATTTGCATTTCAGAGGTGTGGTAGAAAGAGGATAACCAATGGAACACTATGATACCAGGGTGTTCTGCGTCAGACTGTGCACTCTGGCCTTCTGCCCAGGGGCTTGAACCCAGGGACTAATCTCACTGGAGTTAGCGAGGGGCTCATCACCTGCACACACACACAGGACTACCTCATGGCTTACCCAATGTAAACATACACAATTACTGGGATTACACTTGGGAGCTTGAACCCAGGTACTTATTCCCCACACAAATACTCACACACACCCTGACTCAGTTCATTATGGTTCCAGATCTTTCTGATAGATTTATTTAAGTAATAAGAGGACAGAACAGTGAATCTATTATTATTTTATTATTTATTATTTTATTACCCACTTTTTTGAAAAAGAAATTCACCCAAAGTGGGGTACAACATTTTAGACTAGTAGCATACAATTATTGGGTATAACATATTAGAACAGAAGCATTAAATCAAAGGTCATTAGCAGCTTACATATTAAGGTGCACATTAAGAACTAAACTTTAAATAAATCAACAGACTGACTACACTTGGGCATTAGCTCAGCAGAATACTAGTGTTATGATCCTGCTCGTGGACTCCATCCTGCAAGCAGGCCCTCACCTACTGCCAGCACACATCTTCACGGCCTAGTGCCGTCCCTGGGAAGCCTCACGGCAAGGAAGGCCACTGCCATCGATTCCACCTCTAGTGCCTCAGCCGCCACCACTGCCTTGATCTTCACGGCCTAGTGTTGCCTCGGGATGCCCTCACCTTTGTGGCAGGGAGCTGCCACCGTTGTCTTCCTCATCGCAGCCTAGTGCCGCTGTCAGGATGTCCTCTTCCATGGCCCGGAGGCCCCCGCCAGGGTTCCTCTTCGCAGCCTGTGCTGCCATTGGGATGCCTCTGTGCTCTTGCCGCCACTGCTGACGCCATCCTGCGGCCCAGAGGCCATCCCCGACGCCTGTGCCTGCTCCTTCATCTTTGCGGCAGGGACACCACTGTCCTTGGTGCTACCTCACTCCCCGGGTCCTTCTCTAGGCGTGCGACTGCGCCTCTTCAACTAATTTAAAGGGTCAGTGGTGGGAAAAGCCCACGGCTCCACCGGAAGCTGTCAGCATCCTGCTTCCTGCTTCAGCCCTATGTAAGGGCTCAGTTCCTGTTCCTCAGGTCCTTCATACCCAGAATCCACAGTTGTCTGTGCTCCTCTTCGGGTCAAGGTCCTCCATGGTCTTCACTTATCTAGATGGCTGTTTGTTCCGTGTTCTTGGATTTTCCTGATCTACTCGTCTTGATGTTCCTGGTCTCATTCCTCATCGGAGCTCCTTCGTTGCCTTTTCCTTGTTCCAGATGTCCTGATGTTCAGAAGTCCTGATGATCCAGTGGTCCCGTTGTTCCATTTCCTGAAGTCCTGATGTTCCTGAAGTCTTCCAAGTGCCAAGTCTTCCAAGTTCCGAGTCTTCCAAATTACGAGTCTTCCCAGCAACTTGAGTCCTCCAGATGACCACCCTGAGGGTACATCCATATTGATCCGGTTCCTGTCTCCGGTCATTGGAGCCTCATTTTGGTTGGATCCCCTTCCGGCGCTTGTCCCGCTCCCGCGTGGTCCACAACCAGCCTTCTCAGGTTGTGTAGGGCGTGCAGTGGGACAGGATGGTCCATGACGGCCCATGGGGGGGGGCTGTGTAGGGCGCCCTAAGGGACAATGCCTGCCTGTATCTTCCAAGCACCTTGTGTCCTTGTCTGAGTCTTCCAAGTTCCATGTCCTCGTCTGAATCTTCCAACTTCCAAGTCCTCGTCTGAGTCTTTCAAGTTCCATGAGTCTTGCCTTGTTCCTGCCCTCAGCCTCCGTCTGGCTCATGCACTCGTCGTTCCCAAGCGGCGGGTCCAGAAAGGCTACTGAGTGGCTGGAGGGCTACTTCTGAGACCAGCATTGCATTGCTGGGTCTCATTGGTGTGTGTAGGTCCAGCGGAGGGTTGATCCTGCCTTGTTCCTGTTCCGAAGTTCCTTGCCTT
This sequence comes from Rhinatrema bivittatum, assembly GCF_901001135.1. Lineage (NCBI taxonomy): Eukaryota > Metazoa > Chordata > Amphibia > Gymnophiona > Rhinatrematidae > Rhinatrema > Rhinatrema bivittatum. Next base: position 699,276,938 of record NC_042616.1, read on the forward strand.
AGTTCCAGTCCTGCCTTGTTCCTGTTCCGCCCATGCTTGCATGCCCTCATCTCCCACAGTGTGCCTTAGGGCTCCTCCCTGAGTTGTGCCTTTGTTCAAGGGCTCACGCTCTTCTATGAGCTAGCGATCGCACCTCCATGCTCTCAACAACAGCCATAGGCTGCGCTCGCAACAATTAATGATTAACGCAAAATAAAAATTACAATCTATAAGAGAATTCCAAGTCAAAACAGAAGCTTTGCCAACCCTGATATAAATAAAATCAGATAATACTAAAGAGCATAGCTACATATATATACATAGTAACATTCATAGTATTGTTGGCAGAAAAAGACCAAATGGTCCATCTAGTATGCCCAGCAAGTTTCTTATGGTAGTAACTGCCGCTCTGTGTAGGTTACCCCCATGTGTCTGTTAAGGGTAGTAACTGCTGCTCAGTGTAGTTTACCCCATGCCTTATGATAAGGATAGTAATACTTACAATTAAAACCAAGCAACTATCAAACCCATAACAAAATTACTGCTAGCAACATTTTTAAGTGGTGAGCAGCCTTCCTGATAATTCAGACAATGGTGCTGGAATTAGCTTTGCTTTTGGATTTTACCATAGAAACAGTCCTGTGATTAATCCCTAATCTCAGTGTATCAGTACCCCAGACTGTAAAAGTCAGGGCCTAGCATTCAGAATCCAATATCCCTTCCCTCCTCCGCCACCCCACCATCAAAGCAGAGAGTGATATTGTAGATGCGTCAAAAGCATCAAGGTTAATTGATTAAGGGTAGTAATTTCCCATGCCTTCTGTTTAAGTTACTATCAGCCTCTCCATTCAGGATATCTCCATGCACTCTTTTCTTCATTATCATCCGCAAGCCTTTAGGGATCCACAGTGTTTATCCTATACCCTTTTGAATTTGTTTACTGTTTTCATCCTCATTACCTATTCTGGGAAAGCATTTCAAGCATCTACCAGCATCTCCATGAAAAAAATATTTCCTTACATTTGTTGTGTTCCGCGGCCGTGGAAGGCCAAGACCATGGTCCCCTACCTTGCCCGCAACGGCGAACCACCGCGGGAGCTCCGGGGGAAGTCCCTGATCCTGTGCCCGTCGCCCCCGCACAGGTCCCAGAGATGGTCGCCGGGTGAGGAACTGTCCCTGCTCCTCCCTCGCGGCGTCCGGCAGCATTTCCTCCGCGGAGGAAATCCAAGATGGCTGCCACCATCTTTAGGCACGAGGCTGTGCCTCATCATCAGATTTAAAGGGACCTGATCCCTTTAACTACCCACAGCTGTTCCCTATGAGCCAGAGCAGAGGAAGTATAAAAGGAGGCTTCCTCTGCTCATTCCTTGACTTGGCAATGTCCTTCATAGTCAGGTCTGCTTGCTTCGGTGAGTTCTTGTACTTCAGACCCTTGTTCCTGATTCCTGTCTTGTCTTGGTGTTCCTGGTTCCTGACTTCGGATTGGCTAGCAGTGATTCCTGGTGTGTGACTTTGGACTGGCAAGCAGTGATTCCTGGTGTGTGACTTCGGACTGGCAAGCGGTGATTCCTGGTGTGTGACCTATGGCACTTGACCTCGGACTTCTTCTGGATCACCCTCTCCAAGGGCCCACCTAAGTCCCAGCGGCCCGGGTCCCTACGGGCTCCTCCCGGGGGAACCGCGGGCTTCCAGGAGTGAAGCTCCAGTTAGCCCTTGCACCGAACTCTCGACTCCTTGACCTCTCAAAGGTCTACCTAAGTCCCAGCGGTCCAGGTCCCTACGGGCTTCTCCTGGGGGGACCGCGGACTTCCAGTGGTGAAGACACAGTTCCGCTCCTCGACGTTATGACTCTTCGTCTGCCTCCACGGTCGCCTTGTCTCCAGTGCCGAGGGTTAGCTGGTCGCATCTTCTGTCCTGCCTCGCCACCCAAGGGGAGAACCTACGGATCCACTTCCTAAGGTACACCATCCTCCCATCAGCCCAAGGGTTCACAACCTGAGCATAACAACATTAGCTCTGAGTGTTCCCCCTTGGAGTTCCATTTTGTGGCCCCTAGTTCTACTGTTTCCTTTCCAATGGAAAAGGTTTGAAGTTCATGCATCATTAAAACCTTTCAGGTATCTGAAGGTCTGTATCATATCTCCCCTGCACCTCCTCTCTTCCAGGATGTACATATTCAGATCTTTCAACCTCTCCTCATAAGTCTTCCAATACAGACCCCACAGCATTTTGGTTGCCCTTCTTTCAACAGCATCCTGTCTCTATCTGTTTTGAGAAATGGGCTCCAATACTGAACACAGTACGCCAGGTGAGGCCTCACCAAGTGCCTATACAAGGGCATCACTACTTCTTTTTTCTTACTGGTTATTCCTTTCTCTATGCAGCTCACAATTCTTCTGGCTTTAGCTATCGTCTTTTCACATTGCTTTGTCGCCTTCAGATTGCTAGACACTATCATCCCAAAGTCCCTCTCCCAGTCCAAACACATTAGTCTTTCACCCCTCTCTCCCATCATATACAGCTGTTTTGGATTATCGCATCTCAGATGCACAGTTCTGCACTTCTTGGCATTGAATTCCAGCTGCCAAGTCCTCGAGCGGTTTCTTAAATCACTTTTCATTCTCTTTACTCCTTCAGTCCACTCTGTTGCAAATATTAGAATCATTCACAAACAGACAAACTTTACTTTCTATTCCTTCTGCAATGTCACTCTCAAAGATATTGAACAGAACTGGTCCCAAACCTGATCCCTGTGGCACTCTACTTCACACCATTCTTTCTTCAGAATAAGTTCCATTTACCATTACACCTTGTCTCCTATCAGACAAACAGTTTACAATCCATGCCACTACCTTGGTGCTCACTCCCAAGCTTCTCATTTTATTCACAAGTCTCTTATGCGGGACTGTATCTAAAGCTTGGCTGAAATCCAGATAAATCACATTGAGCTCTCTTCTTAGATCCAATTCTCTAGTCATCCAATCAAAAAAATCAATCAGATTTGTCTGACAGGACCTTCCCCTGGTGAACCCATGATGCCTTGGGTCCAGCAACCCACAGGATTGTAGGTAGTTCACTATCCTTTCCATCAGCAGTCTAATATTCCCACCACTGAGGTGAGGCTAACCAGCCTGTAGTTTCCAGACTCCTCTCTGCTACCACTCTTGTGAAGTGGGACCACAACCACCCTTCTCCAGTCCTGTACACCACTCCCGTTTCCAGGATCTATTGAATAGGCCTTTCAGAGGAGCCACCAGCACATCTCTGAGCTCCCTCAGTATCCTGGGATGTACCTCATCTAGCCCCATGGCCTTGCCCACTTTTAGTTTACCTAGCTCTTCCCATAAATTCTCTTCTATAAATGGAGTATCATCTACCCCATCCCCATATACAGTCTTATCAACCAGCAACAGTCCTTCTCCAGGGTCTTCTTTAGTGAACACTGAACTGAAGTATTTGTTTAAAATTTCTGTCATTTCTTCATCCCTCTCCACACATTCTACCTTGTCAGCTTTCAATTTCACTATACCACTTTGGACCTCCCTTCTTTCTTTAATATATATGAAAAATGTTTTGTCACATCACTTTACCTCTCGTAATCCTTTCTTCTGCTTGACTCTTTGCTTCTTGATTTCTTCCTTCATCTCCCTCAGTTTCAGCAGGTATTCCTCCCTCTATTCCTCTTTTTGGGATCCTTAATACTTCTTGAATGCTGTTCTTTTTGCCTTTATTTCTACAACCATCTCCTTTGAGAAACAGATTGGTTTCTTTTTCCTCTTACTTTTGTTTACTTTTCTAAAATATTGATTTGTTGCTTTTGTAATAGCTCCTTTTAATTTAGCCTATTGTTGTTCCACATCACCACTATGTCCCAGTCTTCTAGTTCTTTGTTCAGGAACATCCCCATTTTGACAAATTCCAGATTTTTGAAATTCATATCTCGAGTCTTCATGTAATTTCTCTGTATCTTATTTGTGATGTCAAACCATACCATTTGATGATCACTGGTACTCAGGTGGTCACCTACCTGGAAATTAGAGACATTATCCCCATTTGTGAGCACTAGATCGAGTATCATACCTTCCCTCATGGGTTCTATTACCATCCACTATCTTTCTACTTCTAGTAAATTCTGCAGAAGGGATACTCCAGTCAGCATCCAGCAGATTAAAATCTCCAATAAGCAACACATCTCCTTTCTTTCCCACCCTCTGGATGTCTATATTTATTTATTTATTTTTAATTTTTATATACCGATGTTCCTGTATACAATACATATTGCACCGGTTTACATGGAACTGAACTGTCGCCTCAGGGGCGGAATACATTGGAACAGGTTGACAAAGAACTTCTGTCCAGTTCTTCTGTTTGAGTCAGAGACCTGTACACCACACCTGTTGCGGTCCCGGGTCGTGCCCCGGTCCCTCCAGCTACCTCGGGGACGGTCTGGGCCGCTGCGATGTCTTTTTGTCCTGTATGGGCCTGCCTGGCTCCTGCTGCGGTGCTCCCTCCTCAAGGGAGATGCTGCCGATACTCCATGGCTGGCCCCGCCCCCTAGGCGCACGCGCGCGCAGGGGCTCAACATTTTAAGGGACCAGTGCAGGAAAGTAAAGCTCTGCCCTGAGGTGACATCAGATGCTCCCAGGGTACTTAAACCCTGCAACTGGCTCTACTCCTTGCCTTGCAATGAGGTTCACTCTTCCTGGAGTTGCTAGTTGATGTTCCTGACTTTGGCTTTCATCCACTGGCTTCTGACTTCAGCTTTCGTCCACTGGCTTCTGACTTCAGCTTTCGTCCTCTGGTTCCTAACTTCAGCTTTCATCCAGGAGGTCTTGCCTAAGTCCAAGCGGCTCTGGTCCTCACGAGCTACTCTTGGGGGGACCGCAGGCTTCCAATGGTGAAGATCCGGTTGACCTCCTGACTCCAGCTCTACTCCCCTCTATCCTCTGGAACTCCTCCTCCGACACCTGCCTACAGGAGACCGCTCATAAGTCAAGCGGCCCGGGTCCTCACGGGCTCCTCCTGGGGGGACCTCGGGTCTCCAGTGGTGAAGATCCTCCAGGTCTCCTGCCTGTGCCACCTCCCAGCTTCGACATCCACTGAGGGCCTTCCCTCAGTGCGCCATCATCTGTCCTAGTTGGCTCAAGGGTCCACGAATCCAACAGTTTGCAAGGCCATGGACCCGGCGGATATGGCGGGCTTAAAAGCCATCCCCGGAATTGCCCAGCGTCTACAGCAACAGCAAATCTGCCTTGATGCCCTGAAGGCGCAGTAGAGAGACTGGTGAATTGTATAGATGGAGCACCTGCACTCGTACCTCCTGAGCTAGTTGCCGCAGCCGATCCCAGACCGGCAACGCCCACACAAATGCCGGCACCTTCACGGTACTCGGGGGAAACGAAGCAGTGCCGCGGATTCCTCAACCAGTGCTACATCCATTTCACTCTGCTGCCATCCCAGTTTTTGACGGATCTGATAAAAACCAATTACATTATCTCTTTGCTTGATGGGAAGCCCCTGGCCTGGGCCACTCCACTATGGGAGTGTAAAGACCCCATTCTGGGGAACCTGGAACAGTTTGTCTTGGCCTTCTGACATGTCTTTGATGAGCCTGCTCGCAGACCCACTGCCGCCGCAGAGTTACTCCAACTACGCCAAGGTACTCAGTCCCTTGCTGAGTATGTGGTGGAATTCCATACCTGGCCACCGAGCTAGACTGGAGGGATGACAGCCTTCACGGCATATTCTTAGAAGGCATGTCTTCGCATCTCCAAGATGAGCTAGCTGCGAGGGACCTTCCGGATGACCTGAATATCCTGATTGATCTGGCTGGGCAGGTTGACCGCCGAATCCAACATCGCTTTCATGAAGGGAAGTCCGGTCGTAGATCCAGTAACTCGGGGTATACATTTCCCCAACTGGTACCCTCCTCCTCTGCCTCTCCCCGAGCCCAAATGGTTGAGCCCATGCTATTGGGACGAGGTCTGATCTCGCAGGATGAGAGAAGACGTTGCCGCACTCAAGGCCTGTGCTTACATTGCGGCAACAAGGGGCACTTCCTAGCTCAATGTGGTGAACGACCGGGAAATGCCAGAACCTAGGGATCATTGAGGAGCTGACCCTAGGTAATACTAATACCGCCTCCTCATGCACCATAGCGGTTACCCTCGTCTACCCCGGGGGTACTTTTGATACGCTGGCTCTCATCCAGCTGTTACAGCTTGAGGTCCAACCCAGACATCCTCCACTCCGAGTATCTTAGATCCATGGCACTCCTCTCCTGGGGAGCATCTCTACCTGTACCAAGCCATTGATTCTACGAACCGGTCTCCTACATACTGAGGAGATCTCGTTTCTCATTTTGGAGAGATCCATTCACTCTATCATCCTGGGCCTGCCCTGGCTTCAGAAGCACTCCCCCATTATTCACTGGGATATTCTTCAGACCTGTTTTGACTCTTGCCTGGTGACTATTCCTCGAGCCAGTGTGCCACTTCTGACCACATCCATGGCACTCCCGCCACAATATCTGGATTACTTGGATGTCTTCTCGAAGGAGAAGGCCGAACTCCTTCCGGAACATCGGCCCTTTGGTTGTGCAATAAACCTAGTTCCCGGTACCACTCCTCCCAAGGAGCGGGTTTAACCCTTGTCGCTGCTTGAGACTCATGCCATGTCTTCTTACATCCAGGAGAATTTGGACTGGGGCTTCGGGGGAATTAGAAGGCCGAATGAAGCCCCAGTTGCAAAGAAGGACAGGTCACCACGACCCTGTATCTACTACTGTGGGCTCAACGCCATCACACGACATGACAGGTACCCTTTGCCTTTGATTCCTGAGCTCCTAGACCGCCTGCAAGGAGCCAAGCTCTTCACCAAACTGGACCTCCGGGGCACATACAACCTGGTAAGGATACGACCAGGTGACAAATGGAAGACCGCATTCAACACAAGAGATGGGCATTATGAGTATCTATCATGCCCTTCGGCCTATGCAATGCCCCTGCGGTCTTTCAAAACCTTATGAATGAGGTGTTAAGGGACATGTTGCACACCTCTGTTATAGTATATCTTGACGATGTACTAATTTACTCTACGGACCTGGCTACACACCATATACATGTTCGACGAGTCCTGCAGAAGCTTCGAGACAATCGACTCTTCACCAAGCTAGAGAAGTGTCAGTTCGAACAAGAATCTCTGCCCTTCCTCCACAGGCTTCCACATGGATCCAGAGAAGGTAACGGCCATCAGGGATTGGCCTCAGCCAGTGGGGTCAAGGTACTGCAATGCTTCCTTGGCTTCGCCAACTTTTATCGCCAGTTCATACCCCATTACTCCCAGATGGTGGCTCCACTGACAGCTCTTACCAGGAAAGGTGCGGAGGCTAAGAACTGGTCCTCGGCGGCGCTAAGTGCCTTTCAGGAGCTGAAGAAAGCCTTTCTTCAAGAGGTCTGTCTCTACCATCCAGATCCTCAGTGTCAATTTATTGTGGAGGTAGATGCATCCGACCTCACGGTGGGAGCAGTTCTGACCCAAATATCTCCTAAAGGCAAATCCTTGCCATGTTCCTACTTCTCTCAGAAGTTCTCACCCGCTGAGAGGAATTACGGCATAGGGGACAAGGAGTTATTGGCCATTAAACTCGCGTTTGAGGAATGGCGCCAGTGGCTGGAGGGGGCCCAACATCCTGTGATTGTTTACACGGACCACAAGAACCTGGAGTTCCTGTGACGGGCCCAAAACCTTAATCCTCGACAGGCTCAATGGTCACTATTTTTTAGCAGGTTCAACTTCGCCCTTCAATACAGACCAGCTTCTAATAACGTCCGGGTGGACGCCCTCTCTCGCACTGCGGAAACAGAGGATAACCCCAATCCGCCTCAATATATCCTCGATCCAGCCAAAGTCCTCCTTGCAGCATCAGAATTTGTTCCTATGGGCAAGACGGTGGTACCTGCTCACCTGCGCAAAAAAGTCCTGTCATGGACCCACGACTCACTGACCGCAGGTCATTCAGTAGTAGCTCGAACCTTGGGTCTGTTGACCGAATACGATTGGTGGCCTCAGGTCAAAAGAGATGTTTGTAATGTCAGTTCCTGCCCCACCTGTGCTCGACAGAAGCCTCTGACTGGCCATCCCTGGGGACTCCTCCAACCTTTGCCCATTCCTACCAAGCCATGGACCCATTTTTCCACCGACTTCATTGTGGATTTACCTCCTTGTGAGGGGAAGACTGTGATATGGGTCACGGTTGATAGAATTTTGAAGATGGCCCATTTTGTGCCCCTCACTAAGTTACCAACTGCACCTGAACTCGCAAGTCTCTTCACCCAACACATCTTCCACCTACATGGGCTTCCTCTCCATGCTGCCTCAGACCGAGGTCCACAGTTCATGGCTAAATACTGGACAGCTCTCTGAAGGAAATTCGAGGTCCAACTGGACTTTATGATGGCTTTCCACCCCCAAGGCAATGGCCAAGCAGAGCGCACAAATCGGACCTTAAAGGCCTTCCTCCCTGCCTTTGTGGGAGACCTCCAAGACGACTGGGTAGCCTTATTGCCATGGGCAGAGTTCTCCTACAACCACCATAGGCATTCTGCTACCAACATGTCTCCCTTCCAGTTGGTCTACGGGAAAAGCCTTAGACCTCCCTTGCCCTTGCCTCTGATGGTCCCATCCCCTGCAGTGCAACTTACAGCACGTCAGTTACATGATCTTTGGAGATCCACTCAGGAGAAGCTTCGACAGACTGCTGCTACAGCAAAGAAATATGCCAACAGGCTACGACGCCCTGCTCCTGTCTTTCTCCCTGGGGATAAGATGTGGTTGAGCCCCAAGAACATCTGGTTGCAGACTCCCTCTATGTGCCTGGCTCCCAGGTATATCGGCCTGTTCGCCATAGCGGAGCGAGTGGGTATGGTTTCCTACCATCTACGACTTCCTTCCACCCTGAGGATCCACAACGTCTTCCATGTATCCCTCCTCAAGCCTTTGATCCTGTCTGTTTCCACGACAAGCCCCCTGAACCTACCAACTCCACAGCTGAACAAGACGTCGTCTACCAGGTAAAGGACGTGTTGGATGTGCAGTTCCTCCATCGCAGATGGGAGTACCTCCTCTTCTGGGAGGGGTATGGTCCCGAGAATACTTGGGAGCCGGCCTCTAACATCCTCGACAAGACCCTTCTTCAACAGTTCCACTTGGACCACCCTGCGAAGTCCAAGCCCCCAGGAAGGGGCATAAAAGGGGGGTACTGTTGCGGTCCCAGGCCATGCCCCGCTCCCTCCACCTACCTAGGGGACGGTCCAGGCCGCTGAAATGTCTTTTCGCCCTATACGGGCCTGCCTGGCTCCTGCCGCGGCGCTCCCTCCTCGAGGCAGACATCGCCGATGCTCCTTGGCTGGCCCTGGCCCCTAGGCGCACGCACAGGGGCTCAACATTTTAAGGGGCCAGCGCGGGAAAGTAAAGCACTGCCCTGAAGTAACGTCAGACGCTCCCAGGGTACTTAAACCCTGCAACTGGCTCCACTCCTTGCCTTGCAACGAGGTTCACTCTTCCTAGAGTTCCTAGTTGCTGTTCCTGACTTCGGCTTTCATCCACTGGCTTCTGACTTTGGCTTTCGTCCACTGGCTTCTGACTTCAGCTTTCGTCCTCTGGTTTCTGACTTCAGCTTTCATCCAGGAGGTCTTGCCTAAGTCCAAGTGGCTTGGGTCCTCGCGAGCTCCTCTCGGGGGGACCGCGGGCTTCCAGTGGTGAAAATCCGCTTGGCCTCCTGGCTCCAGCTCTACTCTCCTCTATCCTCTGGAACTCCTCCTCCGACACCTGCCTACAGGAGACCACTCATACATCCAAGCGGCCCGGGTCCTCACGGGCTCCTCCTGGGGGGACCTCGGGTCTCCAGTGGTGAAGATCCTCCAGGTCTCCTGCCTGTGCCCCCTCCCGGCTTCAACATCCACTGAGGGCCTTCCCTCAGTGCCCCATCATCTGTCCTAGTCGGCTCAAGGGTCCATGAATCCAACAACACCGATGTAAACAGAAGCACCATCCTCTTTTTTTTTAGGAGTCCATAATGCTTCTTCCCTACCACACATCCCTTGCATTTCAGTTGCTTGGATATTGCTGAGACATAAAGAACTACTACTCCCCCTTTTCTGTCCTTCCTTATTAAGTTACAACCTGGGATGACTGTATCCCAACCATGAGACACAGTGAGTTAAATCTCTGTAACAGCAATTATGTCCAAGTCTGCTTCCACCAATAAGGCCTGAAGGTCAGGGATTTTATTGTCCAGACTACGAGCATTTGTGGTCATAGCTTTCCAACTTTTCTCCCTTGTTTTTCTGCTCTTCTTATAAAATTTTTCTGCTATTTTGAGCTGATTGATTTTCTTGTTTTCTCCTTCCAATTCCTGTATCGCTTGGGGTGACATTACAATTTCATTGGCCACCTCTTGCCACAGCTGTATATATAGATATAGATAGTATAGTAATATGAACCCTGGCTTTTAATTAATTTCTAATATATGGGTCCTCAATAAATCATTATAAATATGTGTACAGAAATATCTCCATCAATGTTACATTTATGTTATTAAATATACAAAATATTTTTATTACAAATGTCAATGAATCAATTACATAACAAACTCAAACATATTAAAAACTGCAACATTGATTATTGATTATTGAAAATTTCCTTAACCTCCACTAGAGAAGTATTGTTGAAATTGTAAGGACAATTCAGTCTCCTCTGCTTATAGTTCTTTTGTTGCCTGAAACTAATGCCTCACACTAAGCGGAAGGCAAAATTAAAGCCAGCCGCTAGTACTCCGGCTATAGAGCTAGGGCAGAGGACTGTAGCTGATTGGCTGAGTTCCTCACAGACTACTCCTGTAGAGGGGGCCGCTATAGGGACAGAAATGGAGCTAAATCTGTCCCTATTGGCCAATAACATCTCTTTGAGTCCAGGAGCTCCAGGCATTCCAACACCTCCTGGTAAGGAGGGGGTAATACCCCTTAGCCTACCAGAAAACCCCCAGGATTCATTAGAGAACTTGGAAGAAATGACTGAAATTTCATATAAAAAGAACGCAAAGGAAGAAATGAACATCTCTCAAAAAGGTACTATACAAGTAGCTGAAGGGTGTAAATCTTTGACATCTTTGAATGCTCCCAAGGAGTTGGTGAAACAGACAAAAGGGAAAAATATTCAAGAAATTATAGTAAGGTCAACATCTATTACAATGGATACTCTGTGGAATGTTCTCACAAAACTGGACTCCTCTATTAAAAATCTTACTATAGCAGTTAATGAAACAAATAAAAGCAATTCAGAAGCCTTGATTAACTTGCAAAAACAGAATAATGTTGAACAACGCCTGTTGCAGGTAGAGAAAATTCAAGTTCAACAAATCAAGGCTGAAGCTGAAATACAAAGAAAAATTGAAAATATTGAGAACTATTCTCGGATTTTGAACTTGAGAATTATTAATTTTCCTGTTATTTCTAAGATTTTACCTATAGAATTGTTCAGGATGTATGTTATAAAAATTTTGAATATACCAGAACAAAGTATGCCAACAATTGTCAGGGCATTCTATATAAGTAGCACTGTTAAGATGAAAGAACAAATTCAATCTGAAAAAAATGGTAAGATAAGAGATAATGTTGAATCCTCAATAGAATTATCAGATTTTTTAGAAAAATCTCAAGATGAGGGACTAATTGAAAAAACAGGTACCATGTTAGTAACATTTACCTTTATCTCTGACAATACTATGAGCTCAATTCAGTCATTCATCAATTAAAATGTATATTATTCTTCTCAATGTTACAATCTTTAATTCAATACCACTACAGTCACATATGTGAGTTTTACAAATATTTAAATGTCTCAATACACTGTTACTAAGGAGTTTCTCAGATCTGAAAGATGAATATTAACCTCTTTCACTAGTAACCTTATTGGACTTCAGTCATTAACAATAGTATATCCCTTTTTCCCACGAGCATTTCATACAACAATTTTGTTTCTTTGATAAAGTCTTGTTGTATTTGAAATATAACATGGCTGGGGCAAGGTGAAGTCGTTGCCATTTTCTAAAATGGTGCTGACCAGAACGGGTGTAGGGTTGCACTTAACCCCGCATACAGGATTGAGGATAAGGCAAGTGGGTCTCTGGAGGGGGGCTGTAGCAATTGGGGGAGTCAGGGGAGAGGGGAAGGGGGCTGAGGCTGGGGCAATCGGGGTTAAGGGGGAGGGGGCTGAGGCTATCATGGGGACTGGGGGATGGGACCACCACCTCCTCATGCTTAACTTTATTTTCTTTTCATAGAATCGGGGTTGCCTCGACCGGTGGCCCCAGGTTGACATAGGGTACAGCAATGACCCCTGCTCAACTTCCCATTTGGTCGCATTTTTTTTTTTTTCAGTGGACAGCAGTCCTTTAAGATGATGGCAGTTCTGTGAGGTTAGGGCTACCATTATGTTAAAGGGCTGCTCACTGCAGTCTTTTGTGTTGTGGTGTTTGGAGTCACGATGTGTTTTTGGGGGAGGGCCCCATTACCACAGCAAAACCCCCGCCCCACGATAGTGGAGCCCCTCCTGCGAGAACACATTGTATTTTGATGAATCTAGGCCATAATGTGCATGATGTATGTAAGAAATTGTTAATATAATAACAAATAATTGTTGCAGTTTTTAACATGTTTAAGGTTGATATGTAATTGATTCATTGACATTTATAGTAAAAGACTTTTGTATGTTTAATAACTTAAACATGACATTGATGGAGATACTCCTGTATACATATTTATTTATATACTTGTGTGTGCACATATATACTGTACATATACTGTATGTACATCTACCTTATAAATGGGCTCTGATGGACGGCCCACAAATGCGCAGTAGAGAGCAGCTCTACCGTGCATGCGTGGGTGAGCACGTTGGTCAGAGCGGAGCGTACCCGAAAAACAAAAATGGCACTGGAAGAGCAGGAGCGGCAGCGAGGAGCAGTAGCGGCGGAGGTGGCGGCACACGCGAGAGAGGGACCCCCCCCCCCCCCCCCCCCCCGGAGATCTTCCGTCTGCCGGTTGTGGATGAGCTGAGAGGGGGAGTGACTGAGGGGATGGAGGAGAGAGGGGAGGGAGGGAGGAAAGAGTGGGGGAGGGGAGGGAGGAGAGAGGAAGGGGAGGGGGGAAGGGGAGGGGGAGGGAGGAGAGAGTGGGGGGAAGAGGGAGGAGAGAGTGGGGGAGGGGAGCGGGAGGGAGGAGAGAGTGGGGGGAGGGGGGAAGGTGAGAGGGAGGGAGGGAGAATAGAGGTGGGAGGGAGAATGAGAGGGAGGGAAATGGACCGAAAAGATTTTTTTAAATGTAGCCTGTTACAGGCTTAACGGCTAGTATATATATATATATATATATACTAGGGATGTGCATTCGTTTGTTCGTTGATATTGATATATATATATATATATATACTAGGGATGTGCATTCGTTTGTTCGTTGATATTGATATATATATTAGGGATGTGCATTCGTTTGTGACGAAATAGGAAATAGGGATGATATTTCCTATTTCGTCGCGTTTCGGGGGAGTGACGAAACGATAAGAAAACCCACGAAATTTCGGGTGGTTTTCCTATTGTTTTTGAGGTGGGGGAGAAAGGGCACATAAAAAAAACCTCAATCCCATCCCAACCCTTCAAATTTAATTAATTGCAACCCCCACCCTCCTGACCCCCCATGACTTACCCGACTCCCCCCCTTAAGACTTACCCAAAGTCCCTGGTGGTCCAGCAGGGTCCCGGGAGCGATCTCCCCCTCTCGGGCTGCTGGCTGACACTAATCAAAATGACGCCGATGGCCCTTTGCCCTTACCATGTGACAGAGACTATCGTTGCCATTGGTTGGCCCCTGTCACATGGTAGGAGCAATGAATGGCCCATGCCATTTTTTAAGATGGCGCCAGCCATCCATTGCTCCTACCATGTGACAGAGGCCGGCCAATGGCACCGATAGCCTGTCACATGATAAGGGCAAAGGGCCATCGGCGCCATTTTGATTACTGGCAGCCGACGGCCTGAGAGTGGGAGATCGCTCCCGGGACCCCCGCTGGACCATCAGGAAATTTCAACAAGTTTTGGGTGTGTCAGGAAGGTGGGGGGTTTGCAATTAATTAAATTTGAAGGGTTGGGGTGGGTTTGGGTTTTGTTTTATTTTGTTTTTACATTTTTTTATTTAGATTTATATTCCGCTTTTGCACTTTTTTCAGCGCTTCAAAGTGGATTACATTCAGGTACTGTAGGTATTTCACTATCCCCAGAGGGCTTACAATCTAAGTTTGTACCTCCCCGTTTGTACAACCCCATTCTAATAAATGAAATTGGAAGGGTCGGGGTGGTTTTGGATATCGTTTTGGGGGCAGCCGAATTAAAATCATCCCGAACCATAGGAAAATGAAATTTCCCACGGCGGGCCAATAACAAAGGCCAAACCAAAAGGTTCGGTCTAATCACATCTCCAATATATATAATATATATACAGCAAATTTTACATTTCCAAAGGATCAGTCTGCTCTATCATATCCATGAAGTGATCTTTCCACTCCTCTAGCTGTTATCACTCAGTTCAGTTCAGTACTTGCTCCCTGTCCCTCTGCCAGTTAAACTCTTCTATTTATTTAGTTGTATATCTGAAACAATGTTGTGAAAAATGCATATACGGTGTTCCTAAAAGGCAGTCTAGGCTATCAATTAATGTTGCATGCACTTTTCTCTGCAACCTAATCATTTCCCTACAGCTTATGCCACGACCACTTATATCCTGTCTTATCTGGATGGAAGAGCGTTGGCTTGGGCCTCTCCACTGTGAGAGTGCAATGACCCTATCCTGAATGATCTTGCCGGGTTCCTTGGACTGTTCAGATCAGTATTCGATGACCCTGCCCAGTACACGACAACAGGATCTACGTTGGTTCATCTGAAACAAGGTAATAAACCTTTGCCAGACTTCGCCATAGAATTCAAGACATTGGCTTCAGAATTATATTGGGACCCTAGATGCCTGAAGACCCTCTTCTTTGAAGGCCTGAACTCCCAGTTAAAAGATGAGCTGGTGGCTCGAGAGATGCCTGAGACCTTAGCAAAACTAATGAAGTTGGCAACAAGGATTGATCACCGACTTCGTGACAAGGTTCAAGAGGTCAAGAGTCCCAGAAGACCACTTCAGGGAGAGACTCGAGTCAAGTCTGTACCCAGGCCTATACCCTCAGGTTCTGTTGCTGGCAAAGAAGAACCAATGCAATTAGGCTGCAGTCATTTAACTTCTAAAAAGAGAAGAATGTGAAAGAGGTTGGGACTATGCATGTATTGTGGGCAAGCTGGTCATGCTGTACAAACATGCCCTATAAGTTCAGGAAACTGGTAGACCTAAATCCTGTGGGAGGACTCTTCTTAGGTCTAACTGCACCCTCTCCTCCACTCTCTCTTCTTGTATCCTTAATCTGCAGACCTCTAGAATATCAGACCCTTGCCTTAGTGGATTCTGGGGCAGGGGGAAATTTCATTTTGAAACGTCTAGTGGAACATTTGCGGATCCCCCACCTTGACCACGACATCTCCACTACTCTTGTCTTCTATTCATGGGGAGCCCCTACCGGGTGAAGTAACCCTGCTCACAGAACCAGTGAGCTTACATAGCAGTGCTCTTCATAGAGACTATTTCCTTCTTTGTGCTAGAGAAGGCCATGCACCCCTTATTACTTGGGCTACCCTGGCTGTAGAAACATATGCCACAATTCAACTGGGCCACTCTGGAGCTTTCACGTTGGGGTCCAGATTGCCATGGCAAATGCCTGATGGAAGTTTCTCCAATATCCTGCATGCCAACTACCCCATTGTTGCCTGGGTTGCCGCCTCAATATGCATCTTTTCAAGATGTTTTTTCCAAAGAAGCCGCTGATGTATTGCCTCCACACAGACCATAGACTGCGCCATCAATTTGAAGCCTAACACAGAACCACCCAAAGGAAGAGTTTACCCTCTCTCCGTTGTAGAAAATAAAGTGATGTCAGAGTGCATCCAGGAGAATCTTCAGAAAGGCTTCTTAAGACCCTCCAACTCTCCTGCCGGCGCAGGCATCTTCTTCATGGGGAAGAAGGACGGAACATTACGTCCATGCATTGACTACAGAGGTCTAAACGAGATCACTGTAAAGGATCTCTATCCCTTACCACTCATCTCGAAGCTATTCGATAGACTACAGGGAGCCAAGATATTCTCCAAGCTTGATCTCAAAGGAGCCTATAATCTAGTTTGCATCCGCTCTGGCGATGAATGGAAGACAGCTTTTAATACCCAGGATGGGCACTTTGAATACCTGGTGATGCCCTTCAGCCTGTGCAATGCACCGGCTGTCTTCCAAAATATGATGAATGACATTCTGCGTGATCTACTTTACCAATATATCATTGTGTACTTAGACGACATCTTGATATTTTCCCAGGACCTGAATACCCATCTGGAAGATGTCAAAAGAGTGCTGCAGAGACTTCGCGAGAATCGCTTATACGCCAAGTTGTCTAAATGCGAATTCCACAAGGAATCTGTGCCCTTCTTAGGGTACATTGTTTCGAACAAAGGTTTTCTAGATGGACCCTCAGAAGCTTGAGAGTATTCAAAAATGGCACAACCCACTGGTCTAAAAGCTCTTAGATGATTTCTGGGATTTACCAACTACTACAGAACCTTCATCAAGAATTACTCTTCACTGACTGTTCCATTAACAGCGATGACTAAGAAAGGTGTCGACGTCGCCAATTGGTCTACAGAAGCTGTGACAGCATTTCAGAAGCTAAAAGACGCCTTCTCAAGTAAGCCATGCCTCCGCCATCCGGACCCTGCATGGCCATTCATTGTGGAAGTCGATGCCTCGGATGTAGGCGTAGGAGCCGTGCTAAGCCAGACCAATGACTCTAAAATCTTGCATCCATGTTCTTTCTTCTCCTGACGTTTCTCGCCAGCGGAGAAGAACTATGGCATTGGGGATAAAGAACTACTGGCAATAAAGATGGCATTTGAAGAGTGGCGCCCCTGGCTTGAAGGTGCACAACATCAGATCACTGTTTACACTGATCACAAAAATCTGGAGTACCTCTGTCACACCCAGCGCCTTAACCATAGACAGGCAAGGTGGTCCCTGTTCTTCACCAGATTTGACTTTGTGCTGAAATATCGCCCTGGAGTTAAGAACATTAGTGCAGATGCACTATCTCGCTCTTTTCTCTCTGAAGACGTACCTGAAGAACCCCAGCATATCATTGACCCGAAGAGAGTTATTCTGACAGCTATACATCTGGTACCTCCAGGCACGACCATTGTACCCTGCAATCTAAGAAAGAAACTATTAGCATGGGCTCACCATTCGAAACTGGCTGGACATCCTGGTCAACGAAGAACTCTGGCTAAGCTACAGAAGTACTACTGGTGGCCCACCATGAAAGAAGACACTTTTGCGTATGTAGCTTCCTGTTCCAATTGTGCCAGACAGAAATCTCTGCCCGGACGTCCTTGGGGCCTGCTTCATCCCTTGCCTGTACCAGATGAGCCCTGGACCCACATTGCTACAGACTTTGTGGTGGACTTACCAATTTCTGGAGGTAACAATACCATCTGGGTTACAGTGGATTGATTCTCGAAGATGGCTCACTTCGTGGCTCTCCCTGGCTTGCCTTCAGCCATGGAGCTTGCTAAACTATTCATTAGCCACATCTTTCACTTACATGGCATGCCTAAACACATTGTTTCTGACAGAGGAGCTCAATTTACAGCAAAGTTCTGGAAAGCTTTCTGTAAGACGCTCGACATCACACTTGACTTCACCTCTGTGAACCATCCTCAGTCGAATGGCCAAACTGAGAGAATGAATAGAACTCTCAAGCAGTTCCTACGTGCCTAGGTTGGTTCACGTCAGAATGACTAGGCTGAACTGTTGCCCTGGGCTGAATTCGCCATCAACTCACATCCAGCATCATTTACTGGATCTACACCTTTTGAAGTGGTCTACAGACGACAATCCTTACCATCTTTACCACTTCCACTTTCAGTGTCGTCCCCGGCAGCTCAATCCACTGCCAAAGATATCCAACAACTCTGGAGACAGACTAAAGAGATGCTCCAAAAAGCTGGACAAAGAGCTAAGAAGGGCTATGATGCTCACCATAGCAAGGCTCCTAAATTCCACCCTGGTGACAAGGTCTGGCTGTCTACCAAATATCTGAGACTCAAGCTACCATTAGCTCGATTTGCTCCACGCTTTGTTGGACCCTTTCCTATCATCCGATGATTGGATACACTCACTTACAGTCTGAAACTTCCTCCAGCAATGAAGATTCGTAATGCATTCCATGTTTTGCTGCTGAAACCGCTTGTTCTTAGCGAGTTTTCCACCAAGACACCTGAACCTACTCCTGTTGATGCAGAAGAAGACATCGAGTACAAGGTCGATGCCATCCTTGATGTAAGAAAGAGAGGCAGAGTTTGGGAATACCTCCTGTCATGGGAGGGTTATGGACCTGAATAAAACTCTTGGGAACCTTTGGCTAATATCATGGACAAAGAGATGCTTCATCAATTTCACCGATCGCATCCTCAAAAACCAAGACCATGTAGGGGGTCTAGAGGGGGGCCTTTGAAGGGGGGTACTGTTGCGTCCATCGGTCTCAGACAGCTTCGACCTCTGTGCCTCACCTTGGGAAGATGGCTGCTGCCACGTCTTCATGCCGCTCTCTCCAGCATCCTCAGAATGGCAATGGCAAGGCTATCCGCCATATTTCTCCTGAGGGCCTCCTGGGGTGCGTGCATGCGCACGCCCCCTACGTCTTTATCCACGTCATGGCAGGAACCTTGGGGGCGTCCCCCTCAAGTGATATCACACCATTCGGGTATTTAGCCTGCCCTTCATTTGCTAACAATTCAAGTTAGCAAGGATAGGAATGCCTCCAGTCTAAGCTACTCTGCTGCTTCCGTGTTGCCGCTGGAAGCTCTCTCTTACCTTCGGGGTTATTCATCTAACCTGGGTACCCGCACCTCTGGGGCCCATTACTTTCTTTCAGGTGCCTATCTGGAATACCAGGTACTCACTCCTCGAGGGCCTGCTCTCCCTGCCTGGTGCCTGCAATCCAACTACTTCTGCCTGTCGGGATCTCCATCAATACAGCTACCAACTTAGTGAGTAATCTAACCTTGTCAGTCTGTCTCATCTACAGCTCAGAACTGGGAACCTGCATCTGGAATTCCCTATACTAGCATGTGCTGCTAACATCTACCTTTGTGGGACGGGTCTCCTCTGCCGAGGGCCCCTGGACTGCTACTACTGGATCACCTCACTACTGCCACCTCTGGTGGTATCATTCAGCTGTATAATAAAGACAAATCTTCTGTGTTTGCTTGTCTCAAGTCTAACCTAGTACTGCGGTTCCTCACAGGGCTCCTCCCCGTAGGAGTGGTCATCACTGCAGTACCCAAGAATCCACTCCAACACCTCAAAACCATAACATATCGGGCTTGGATGTGGAACCTGTCCGGTACCCAATCCTCGGGGGCCAGTGTGTGCATAGGGGACTCACTCTGCTAGCCTACCCCGCTCCTTGGGCTGGCTCTGCACCTCTTGGGTCCTGCCCTGCAAGGCCTCCCACTCCTCAGGATCATCCTTGGAACACCTGTACAATCCGTGAGTTCTACAACAAGGCTTCCCTGCTCCTCAGGGTTGTCCCTGCACCCTATAAAGTCTACCTTAGCTTCCCCGCTCCTCGGGGCCGCACCTACATGTATCTCAAGTGACTGCCAGAGCTGCCCCGCTCCTCGGGGTAGTGTCTTCTGCTTTCAGTGACTGTCATCGCCTCCCCACTCCTCGGGGTCATGTTTACATACTGTATCAAGACTGCCAGCACTACTCCGCTCTTCAGGGCTGTGCATATGTCACCAGTAGAGGCTTGCTCGGGCTTCCCTGTTCGATGGATTGGCCAACGGCATAGCATCATCATCCTCTACGCTGCGCAGCTCCTTTCCTCGGGATTGCCTCTCCGGAGTATCTCCTGCATGGCCAATCTTGTGCCTTCCACTCTGCGGCCTGTCTGGCACCTCTCCCTTCGGGGTCCCTGCCCAGGTACTGCCTCTAGCCTGCCTCTCTACTGAGGTATTCTCCTGGCTCCTCAGGACCTCTCCATAACCTTCACCCAGAGCTCCCCGCTGTGTCTGACCTCGCCTCCCGACGGTGCAGACCTCTGGGGCCCCTCCCCACAGGCGGTAACAACTCACATCTCAGGCCAAGGGCCCACATATCCACAAACCATAACAAATCTTAGGAAATATTTGTTTACAGAGAGGATGGTGGATGCATGGAATGGCTTCCCAGCAGAGGTGGTAGACAAAAACGTTATCTGAATTCAAGAAAGCATGGGATAAAGCAAAATTGCTTATCTTGTAATAGGTGTTATCCCAGGACAGCAGGATGTAGTCCTCACATATGGGTGACGTCACTAACGGAGCCCTAGTGCGGGAAAACTTTCTGTCAAAGTTTCTAGAAACTTTTGACTGGCCCAGTGAGGCCACTGAGCATGCCCAGCATGCCATGATATTCTCTGCCACAGGTGTCTCTCCTCAGTCTCTTATGTAGCAAGGAGCTTTAGCAAAAAATAAAATAATAAAAGGTATGAGACCCAACGCAGGGTGGCGGGTGGGTTATGTGAGGACTACATCCTGCTGTCCTGGGATAACACCTATTACAAGGTAAGCAATTTTGCTTTATCCCAGGACAAGCAGGATGCTAGTCCTCACATATGGGTGATTAGCAAGCTATAGGCTGAGTCATTTTGTAGTGAAGCATTACTGAAGCATTGTTGTTGAAATGAGTCAGCCGAAGATCACAGCAGGTTGGATGTAGAAGGAGTTGGGGTTAAACTGGAAACAAGTTCTTTAAGACAGATTGTCCATAGGTTGAATCTTGTCGGCCTTGTTTATCCAAACAGTAATGAGCTGCAAAGGTGTGAAGAGAACTCCATGTTGCTGCTTTACATATGTCAAGTATTGGCACTGAACGATAGTGTGCTACTGAGGTTGACATTGCTCTTACTGAATGAGCTTTTACTCGCCTTTGGAGAGGAAGGCCTGCCTTTTCATAACAAAATTGTATACAATCTGCTAGCCAGTTGGATAGGGTATGTTTTCCCACTGCTTTCCCTGGTTTGTTTGGATCATAGGAAACAAAGAGATGATTGGATTTCCTGTGGACTGCAGTGCGGTTTAAGTAGAAAGATAGAGCACGCTTGCAATCCAAGGTATGTAAGGCCCTTTCTCCTTGATGAGAATGAGGCCTTGGAAAGAATGTCGGTAAAACAATGGATTGGTTCAAGTGGAATTCCGTAACTACCTTGGGAAGGAATTTTGGATGTGTACGGAGTACCACTCTATCATGTAGAAAATTTGTATAGGGTGAGTATGTGACAAGTGCTTGTAACTCACTAACCCGTCTAGCTGATGTAATGGCTATGAGGAAGATAGTCTTCCATGTGAGAAATTTAAGATCACAGGAATCTATGGGTTCGAAAGGAGAACGCATGAGCATTGATAAAACCAAATTTAGATCCCATTGTGTGACTGGAGGTCTAATTGGTGGTTTGAGTTGAGTTAAGCCTCTCATAAATCTATTGACAAGAGGTTGTGTAGAGATTGGTGCACCTGCTATCTTGTTATGATAAGCAGAAATTGCACTTAAATGTACCCGTACAGATGAAGTCTGGAGACCAGATTCTGAAAGATGGTACAAATAGTCTAGTAAAGAAGTTGTAGGGCAAGTAAAAGGATCGCTGTTGTTTTGCTTGCACCACACAGTAAATCTCTTCCATTTGGAAGCGTAGTTCTTTCGTGTTGAAGGTTTACGTGAAGCTATAAACACTTGAGATATATGGGTTGAAAAATTGAGTGGTTGTAATATCAAGCTTTCAACATCCATGCTGTCAGAGATAGGGATTGAAGGTTGGGATGGCGCAGCCGTCCCTGATCCTGAGTTATGAGAGTGGGAGCTACTCCCAGGCGAATTGGATCCCTGACTGAGAGGTCTAGAAGTGTGGGAAACCATACTTGTCGAGGCCAATACAGGGCTATGAGTATCATGGACCCCTTGTCCTGTTGTAGCTTCACTAGAGTTTTTGTTATGAGCAGTATCGGAGGATACGCGTATAGTAGGCCTGAGTTCCAAGGGCGAGCAAAGGCGTCCTTGGTTGGTTGGTTCTTCTGTTTTTGTAAAGAACAGAATTTGTCCACTTTGTGATTCAGGTGTGATGCAAAGAGGTCTATTGTTGGTTGACCCCAACATTGGAAGATCCTGGTCGCTACCGAGGGATCCAGAGACCATTCATGTGGTTGGAATTGACGACTGAGCCGATCCGCTAGTACATTTTGAATGCCAGCCAGATAAGTGGCCCGGAGAAACATTGAGTGTGTTAGGGCCCAGGCCCAAATCTGTGCGGCTTCTTGACAAAGGAGATACGAACCCATGCCTCCCTGTTTGTTGATGTACCACATGGCAACTGTGTTGTCCGTTTGTATGAGAACAGTCTTGTGTGAAAGGCAGTCCTTGAACGCATGGAGCGCGTAATGTATAGCTCGAAGTTCCAGGAAGTTTATTTGAAACGTTGCTTCGAATTTTGTCCAAGTGCCTTGGGTTTGGAGATTGTCTATGTGAGCTCCCCAACCCAACGTGGATGCATCTGTGGTTAAAATTATCTGTGGGACTGGTTGCTGGAAGGGTAGGCCCTTGCGCAAATTGTTCCTGTTTGCCCACCAAAGTAGAGAAGAACGTAGTCGGTGGGTTATTTGAATTGGAGAATGCAGTGGTTAGACGGCTTGAATCCATTGTGACCTTAAAGTGCATTGAGTTACTCTCATGGCTAGTTGTGCCATAGGAGTGACATGAACTGTGGAGGCCATGTGGCCTAATAAAGTTAGAAACTGATGAGCTGTCATTTGATTCTTTGAGTAAATGGATTGTGCTAGAAGGGAAAGTGTCCCTGCTCGATTGTCAGGTAGAAAAGCCCTTGATAGTGTTGTGTTCAAGTCTGCTCCTATGAATTGAAGTAGGTGAGACGGAATAAGGTGGGATTTCTGATAGTTGATGAGAAAACCCATGGAGTGAAGGAGAGCAATCGTCCGATTTAGAGACGTAAGAGCTCCCTGTTGAGATTGACTTCTGATGAGCCAGTCGTCTAGATATGGGAATACATGGACACTTTCCTTGTGTAAGTGTACTGCTAACACTGCTAGACATTTTGTAAATACTCTGGGAGTGGACGCTAGTCCGAATGGTAGAACTCTGTATTGGAAATGTTGATGGCCTACCATGAAGCGCAGGTACTTGCGATGAGGAGGGAATATTGGAATGTGAGCGTAAGCGTCTTGAAGATCCAGAGAACAAAGCCAATCTCCTGTGTGCAGAAGTGGTAGCATGGTGCCTAGAGAAACCATCCTGAACTTCTCTTTTTTTAGAAATTTGTTGAGATTTCTGAGGTCTAGGATGGGACGTAGGCCTCCAGTTTTCTTTGGAATGAGGAAATATCTGGAGTAGAATCCTCTGCCCTGCTGTGTCTGGGGCACTGGTTGAATGGCCCTGGCTCTCAGAAGGGTGGATAATTCTATTTGTAATTGAATTAGTTGAGAATTTTGTTGTGGGCAGGAAGTTGGTGGAAATTCTGGAGGAATTGAGAGGAAATTTAGTTTGTAGCCTCGAGACACTATGGAGAGTACCCATTGGTCTGATGTTATATTTGTCCAATTTTAGTGGAAATATAATACACTGCCTCCTACTGGCAGGTCTGGTCTGGGGTTCAGGAGGTGGGTCTGTTCTCTGGTCTGATCTTCAAAAACCTGCTGCTGGACCAGTTTGTGGAGGAGGTTGAGTGCGGGTTGTTCTGGGCTGTCTAGATTGTGAACATTGAGTAGGTCTAGAAGGCCTAGTTCTAGCAGGTTGGGCATAGTACCTCCTTGGTCCGTAATAAGAACGCCTAGGGTCCCTTTGAGGAAGGCGCCGAGAGGACTGTGTTGCTGTCTCTTGTGGTAGTTGGGACAATTTCGTAGGGTCTCTGTGTGATCCTTAAGCTGTTGAACAGCATCCTGGACCTTTTCCCCGAACAAATTGTCTCCGAGACATGGCAAATCTACCAGCTTTTCTTGTACCTCAGGCCTGAGGTCTGAGGCTTTTAACCATGCCCACCTGCGTGCTGTGATTCCTGCTGCTGCTGTTCTTGAGGCAGTGTCAAAATTGTCATAAGCAGCCCTTACCTCATGCTTCCCTGCTTCTAGGCCCTTGGTGACTATGGCCTGTGCTGCTTCTTGAAATAGTGCAGGTAGAGAATTTGTGAATTCCTCCATTTGTTTCCAGAGATCTCTCTGATACTGTGTCATGTACAGCTGATATGCAGAGATTCTGGAAGATAGGAGTGCACCCTGGTATATTTTCCTGCCAAGGGAGTCGAGGAAGCGATGATCTTTCCCTGGAGGAGTCGAAGAGTGTGGACGGACACGCTTTGATTTTTTCTGGGCAGATTCTACTACCACAGACTGGTATGGTAGTTGTGTTTTTTGAAATCCTGGTGCTGATTGCACTAGGTAGGCTGTGTCCACACATTTGTTCACTGCAGAAACAGTACATGGGTGCTCCCAAATACGGTGCTGCAGATCTAAGAGCATATCATGGATGGGAATCGCCAATACTTGTTTGGGCGGGTCCACAAACTGCAGAACTTCTAGTGTGTGTTGTCTAGAATCCTGTTCTGATGAAAGTTTGAAAGGGATTGTGTCTGCCATGTCTTGGACAAAACTGGAAAAAGATAAGTCCTCTGGTGGGGATCTTTTTCTTGATTCAGGAGGTGAGGGGTCTGACATAAAGTCCTCAGAAGAGGTGTCTGTCCCTTGATCATCCCAAGAGTCCTCATCATCATCTTGGTAGGGAGTCTTTGGGGTTGACTTGGGTGGCTGGTGAATACCTGATGGTCCAGGTAATGGGTCATCAATGTAAAGTGGTGGAGGAACTTGTTCCGTGGGTTTCTGTGGAATTGTGTCGATGACTTTGTGATATTTTTGTAGGAGACATTGGAGGAGAGCTAGATCTTGAGGCTCAGGCTCCTCTGTCGATGGTTGCATCGATGAAATAATAGATGGCATCGACGCAAGTGTGGATACTGGTCTCCTCGGCGTCGACACTGTCGATGGCGTTACCATTGTCATCGGCACCGATGAAGTGGATGGTATCTGTGCATAGATCGAAGTCGATGCCGTAATAATTCTAGGCATCGACATCGAGTCCCCTCCTGTCGTTGGTGTCAAGATTGACCCCGGCATCGGTGGTACCACCGGCATCGGCAGACTTGCCGGCATCGATGCTGTAAGCATCGGCATCGACATACAAGTCGGTACTGAAAGTTGGTCCCTCAAAGCCTGTGAAACCGCTTGTCGGATTAGATCGGACAATTCCGGCCGCACAACCGATGGAGTCAGAGTGGTTGCGGGCGGTGGCGTAGGCTGAGACATGAGATCCTGCTCAGTGCCCTGTGGAGGATCTGGAACGGGTACCTGAATCGAAGTAGGCCAAGGCGTTGAAGGCTCCGAGGTTTCCTGATGCTTAGGCCGCTTTGCCATCGATCCTTCCTGGGAAGCAGATTCTGACATCGAGGGGCTTTGATGTCGGTGTCGATGCTTAGACTTGGTTTTATCGATGGAGTTTGTTGACGTTGAAGACGATGAAGGAGACGAACGATCCCCCAACGGTCCCGGGTGAGGTGTTTTAAGAATTAAGCGCTTAGTCGCTCCAGCCAGAGACGACTTCGATGACTGTGAGGGGGATGGTATCAGTTGCAGGCTAAACAGATGTTCCATTTTTCTAGCCTGGCCTTCCGGCCTTTCGGCGTCATCTCTGCGCATTGTGGACAGTTATTTACTTCATGTTTGTCACCGAGACATAATACACATTCAGTGTGTGGGTCGGTGATCGACATCTTTCTGGCACAAACAGGGCATTTTTTAAATCCTGTTGCCATTTTTCTTCTTTTACTCGATCGACAGCTGTCGATGAGATTATGAGGAGAAAAAATTTTTACTAACAAGTAAAATTGAGACTGGGTTACTTACCGGCCGGTAAGAAAAAAGAACCCGAGAGATTTTGAGAGAGAGAATATCAATAGTATGACTTATAAGTCAAAATTAAGTGTTGAGAGAATCTCAACGGCTCCTGTCCCACGATGCTGGCAGCAGCGCGGAAAAACGAAGACTGAGGAGAGACACCTGTGGCAGAGAATATCATGGCATGCTGGGCATGCTCAGTGGCCTCACTGGGCCAGTCAAAAGTTTCTAGAAACTTTGACAGAAAGTTTTCCCGCACTAGGGCTCCTTTAGTGACGTCACCCATATGTGAGGACTAGCATCCTGCTTGTCCTGGGATAAATACAGGGGATCTCTAAGGAAATGATAGAAATTATAATGCTAAATTAATTGGGTGGTTGGCCAGACTAGATAGGCCATACAGTCTTCTTCTGCCATCATGTTTCTATGTTTCAACATTGGAGGCTGGCTTATTTGAGCAATTCAGAGGAAATTTGTGTTGACACTGAGGCAAAGAGAGCTACCTCTGAAGGTCCTCAGTTTTGAAAAAGATTCTGTACTGTGCTGATATACAAAGACTACTTGTGAGATTGATGGTATCAGCTTAAAGAATCTACTATGGTGTTAGATTTCCCTGCAGATAAATTGCTGACAGACTTACCACCCTTGAAATTTCCCAGTCCCAGAGTCTGCATACTTCTTTTTCAAGATTTGCAGAACGCATGCCTCCTTGTTTGTTTATGTAATATATGGACCTAGATGTCTGTCAGCATCTATACTGATGAACTTATGAGCTGTTTCTTAAAAACTAGAAGAACTTGGAAAATTGCTCTCATTTCCAGCCAATTTATGTGGCATTTCATATCTTGTCTGGATGAGGTGACCTGGGAACAAATTTCATTGAGATGGGCTCCTCTTCCCTGTAGAGAGGCATTTGTGATGATTATCCTCTGTGAGGTCTGAGGTTGAAATGTTGATCATGACAGAGATTCAACAAGTAAGTCTAGTATCGGAAAGAGTAAGTGATTCAGTTATTTGAATTCTGGAAGACATTGGTTTAGTATGTTGGTTTCATCATACTCGCATATACAATTTAGTTCATCTCAGGTGCAATTTTGCTAGTAGAACTACATGAACTGTGCTGCCATATGACTGATAACCTCATGTAAGCTCTGGCTGAGATTTCAGACTGGACAATCATAGGACTATATCGATTGGGTTTTTCATTCTTTGCAGTGGTAAATAGGCCTTTCCTTTCTCTCCATTTAAGGGAGCTCCTACACACTCCAGCTGATGGAAGATCATCCAGATATGGAATGATTAAGTCATTGTTCTTTCTGATAGGGGCTGCCACTATTGCCAAACACTTTGTGAACATCCTTGGTGCTGCAGAGAGACCAAAGGGGAGAACTCTGCATTATCATGTTTCCCATCGGTTATAAAGCCTAACTATTTCCTGTACGTCTCATAGATTACAATATGCAGATATGAATCTTTTATATCTAGAATCATTAACCAATATCCTATTTCTAAATGTGGCAGAATTGTACTCAGGGAATTTATTTTGAATCTTTTGCTTTTGAGGAATTTGTTCAGTTTTCCCAAGTCAAATATCAGGCATAGAAAGTATTTAGAATAGATTTCCTATTCCCCTTCCTGGAACAATATTGGTTAGGGATGTGAATCGTTTTTCAACGATTAAAATTATCGTCCGATAATGTTTATATCGTCTTAAATCGTTATAGAACACGATACAATAGAAATTCTAACGATTTATCGTTAAAAATCGTTAAATCGTGTTAGTGTGCACTAACTCGAGTTAGTGCGCACTAACTCCCCGTTAGTGCGCACTAACTCGATTTAGTGCGCACTAACTGAAAATGATACAAATAAACACTTTCCAGGTCACTGAAGGTCAGTTAGGAATGAATATGTGTTCCTATTGGCTGGCTGCCCTCTTATCTATTGATGTTACCAAGGTTACCACTGAGGTGATGGTTGGGGGGATGGGAAATGGAACTGGAAACTAACGAACACCAACAGAAAATGAAACAAAGTGTTCACACTTCCCAGGTCAGTAAAGGTCACTTAGGAATGAATATGTATGTATGTATTCCTATTGGCTGGCTGTGCTCTTATCTATTGATGTTACCAATATGGTTGGGGGGATGTGAAATGGAAACAGTTGGAAGCTTGACAAAAAAAGTAATGTAATGATCAGCACTCACGTGACTAGAACTTGTTTGTTTATTATTTTTGTTAGCAGGCACCTGAAATGCTAGTGCATGTTGAATTTGCCAATCACTGTGCATTTTAGAAAGGTGGTCCTGGCTGGAACTGTACACAGTTCAAATATATGTAATTGATTGTTGGTAAGTGTATTTTTTAAGTAGCCACACTGGCACCAGTATGTTTACTTTTCCTCCTACTTAACTCACTAGCTCAGCTTTGTAAGAAGGGCTTCTCTGCTTGTGTGTTGTTTTTGTTTGGTGTGAGGAGAGCAGAAACATCAGATCTTTATTCAATCTACTACAGTCATCTCTTACAGTGCCCTATCCCTATTAATACCAGGAGTGTTGTGATCTTCCTGCACACAGTGCCCTAACCCTGATACCAGTCTGAGACAGCTCCCTCCCTGCATTACTAGTGAGAGGCTGGCTTCACAGACAGGGGGGAGCTGCCTGACCCTCACTCCTGACTTCCCCCATGTCCCAGCTAGTGAATGGTGTGTGGGTGAGGGGGCGGGAGGATGGTGCAGTCTGAGACAGCTCCCTCCCTGCATTACTAGTGAGAGGCTGGCTTCACAGACAGGGGGGAGCTGCCTGACCCTCACTCCTGACTTCCCCCATGTCCCAGCTAGTGAATGGTGTGTGGGTGAGGGGGGGGGGGGAGGATGGTGAAGTCTGAGACAGCTCCCTCCCTGCATTACTAGTGAGAGGCTGGCTTCACAGACAGGGGGGAGCTGCCTGACCCTTACTCCTGACTTCCCCCATGTCCCAGCTAGTGAATGGTGTGTGGGTGAGGGGGGGGGGGGAGGATGGTGAAGTCTGAGACAGCTCCCTCCCTGCATTACTAGTGAGAGGCTGGCTTCACAGACAGGGGGGAGCTGCCTGACCCTCACTCCTGACTTCCCCCATGTCCCAGCTAGTGAATGGTGTGTGGGTGAGGGGGGGGGGGGGGTGGATGGTGAAGTCTGAGACAGCTCCCTCCCTGCATTACTAGTGAGAGGCTGGCTTCACAGACAGGGGGGAGCTGCCTGACCCTCACTCCTGACTTCCCCCATGTCCCAGCTAGTGAATGGTGTGTGGGTGAGGGGGGGGGGGGGGAGGATGGTGAAGTCTGAGACAGCTCCCTCCCTGCATTACTAGTGAGAGGCTGGCTTCACAGACAGGGGGGAGCTGCCTGACCCTCACTCCTGACTTCCCCCATGTCCCAGCTAGTGAATGGTGTGTGGGTGAGGGGGGGGGGGGGAGGATGGTGAAGTCTGAGACAGCTCCCTCCCTGCATTACTAGTGAGAGGCTGGCTTCACAGACAGGGGGGAGCTGCCTGACCCTCACTCCTGACTTCCCCCATGTCCCAGCTAGTGAATGGTGTGTGGGTGAGGGGGGGGGGAGGATGGTGAAGTCTGAGACAGCTCCCTCCCTGCATTACTAGTGAGAGGCTGGCTTCACAGACAGGGGGGAGCTGCCTGACCCTCACTCCTGACTTCCCCCATGTCCCAGCTAGTGAATGGTGTGTGGGTGAGGGGGGGGGGGGGAGGATGGTGAAGTCTGAGACAGCTCCCTCCCTGCATTACTAGTGAGAGGCTGGCTTCACAGACAGGGGGGAGCTGCCTGACCCTCACTCCTGACTTCCCCCATGTCCCAGCTAGTGAATGGTGTGTGGGTGAGGGGGGGGGGGGGGGGATGGTGAAGTCTGAGACAGCTCCCTCCCTGCATTACTAGTGAGAGGCTGGCTTCACAGACAGGGGGGAGCTGCCTGACCCTCACTCCTGACTTCCCCCATGTCCCAGCTAGTGAATGGTGTGTGGGTGAGGGGGGGGGGGAGGATGGCGAAGTCTGAGACAGCTCCCTCCCTGCATTACTAGTGAGAGGCTGGCTTCGCAGACAGGGGGGAGCTGCCTGACCCTCACTCCTGACTTCCCCCATGTCCCAGCTAGTGAATGGTGTGTGGGTGAGGGGGGGGGGGGGGAGGATGGTGAAGCCTGAGACAGCTCCCTCCCTGCATTACTAGTGAGAGGCTGGCTTCACAGACAGGGGGGAGCTGCCTGACCCTCACTCCTGACTTCCCCCATGTCCCAGCTAGTGAATGGTGTGTGGGTGAGGGGGGGGGAGGATGGTGAAGTCTGAGACAGCTCCCTCCCTGCATTACTAGTGAGAGGCTGGCTTCACAGACAGGGGGGAGCTGCCTGTCCCTCACTCCTGACTTCCCCCATGTCCCAGCTAGTGAATGGTGTGTGGGTGAGGGGGGGGGGGGTGGATGGTGAAGTCTGAGACAGCTCCCTCCCTGCATTACTAGTGAGAGGCTGGCTTCACAGACAGGGGGGAGCTGCCTGACCCTCACTCCTGACTTCCCCCATGTCCCAGCTAGTGAATGGTGTGTGGGTAAGGGGGGGGGGGGGGGGGATGGTGAAGTCTGAGACAGCTCCCTCCCTGCATTACTAGTGAGAGGCTGGCTTCACAGACAGGGGGAAGCTGCCTGACCCTCACTCCTCCGGGGTATTGTGATCTTCCTGCACACAGTGCCCTATCCCTGATACCAGGGGTGTTGTGATCTTCCTGCATGCAGTGCCCTATCCCTATTAATACCAGGAGTGTTGTGATCTTCCTGCATGCAGTGCCCTATCCCTATTAATACCAGGAGTGTTGTGATCTTCCTGCATGCAGTGCCCTATCCCTGATATCGGGATGTGTGCAAGAAGATCACAACACTCCTGGTATTAATAGGGATAGGGCACTGTGTGCAGGAAGATCACAATACCCCTGGTATCAGGGTTAGGGCACAAGTTCTAGTCACATTGACTGATCACATTACTTGTTTTGTCAAGCTACCAACTGTTTCCATTTCCCATCCCCCATATACTGTCAGTAGGAAACTTGGTAACATGAATAAATAAGAGGGCAGCCAATAGGAATACATATTCATTCCTAAACTGACCTTAACTGACCTGAAAAGTGTCAAATTGTATCATTTTCAGTTAGTGCGCACTAACTCCCGTTAGTGCGCACTAATCGGAAAAAACGATTTTTAACGATTTTTTAACTAAAAAATCGTGCCGAAGACGATTTTCTTGCCCTGCCACACGATTTCTATCGTTAAGACGATATGGAAAACGATTCACATCCCTAATATTGGTTCTATTGCATTTGTTACCAATAAAGAAGATATCTCCCTGCTCAGGATCTGCAGCTGTTTCTGAGGTATAGAAAAAGCTTTTCAAGGGTTGATAGGGGGATGATTTTGGAAATTGAGATGCTAACTCTTTTGTCTAATCTTTAAAACCCAGACATCAGTAGTTATTAACATAAGAACATAAGAAATTGCCATACTGGTTCAGATCAAGCGTCCTTCAAGTCCAGCATCCTGTTTCCAACAGTGGCCAATCCAGGCTACAAGTACCTGGCAAATACCCAAACACTAAGATCTCATGCTACTGATGAAATTAATAGCAGTGGCTAATCCCTAATATAAAATGGACTCTGAGACGTTCAGGTTATAGCAGTGTTTAAGTTTTTTTAATTTGTTCACTCTATGGTAACAATACTTTACCGGCCTTTCTTCTTTCCAGCTTGTTGTAAGCTTCCAAGTTCTCTCCCCCTGTTGATTGTAACTTTGACTTATTCCTACCTATTGTTATCTTTCGTTTACTTGAATTATTACTCTAGTTTTCCCTTTGTTAAACTGTAAACCGATCCGATATGGTTATTTACTATGAAGGTCGGTATAAAAAACTGTTAAATAAATAAATAAATAAATTGATTATTAGCAGTTAATGGAATTTTCCTCCAAGAACTTATCCAAACCTTTTTTAAACCCAGCTACACTAACTGCACTAACCACATCCTCTGGCAATAAATTCCAGAGCTTAATTGTGCATTGAGTGAAAAATAATTTTCTCCAGTTAGTTTTAAATGCACCACTTGCTAACTTCATGGAGTGTCCCCTAGTCCTTCTATTATCCGAAAGAGTAGCACCCCCTGATATCCTCAGGGACAGTGGCCACACTGGGCAGGCTGCCGTGCATTAGCAAGACTGCTAGCCACCACCCTTCTACAGTATCTGGAGTATGACCCTACCAAGTTTCCTCTCAGCTCTATCTGTCTATCCTGTTCATACCTCCAAATCTTCTGCTCAATCAGGCAAAGGCTACAACTCTATGCCTTCCTGTCATGAACCCTTGGGCCCCTCCCTTAATCTACCTCCCCCCACAACTAGGCTCAAGCACCCCAGCTTAACAGGGTAATTTCAGAAGAACATTGCTTAACATGTGCATCTATTACAAAGGTTTGGTCATGCATTGAGGGTCAAAGAGTCTTTTCCCACACACCTAAACAGCATAGAATGAGGGGGGATGGAAGGAAATGCCAAGAAATGCCAGATGTAAGAGGGGACTGGGGCAGCCCCTATTTTAAAATTTGTTATGCTATGGAGATCTGAACCAGCAGGCTTGATCTGATTTTTTCAGATCTATTTAATCTAGCAACCCATAGTAGATTGCCATCAGTTTAAAATTACCAGCAGTGTCCAGTTATTCTATGCATGCCTCACTATAGATCAACTGAAGTCAATGAATTGGACTGTGGACTGCTAGAGCAAGCCTTAACATTTAGTAGGATACTATAGATTTATAAATCTTGTACAGTATTTCTCCCAGTACCCAGTACCTTATTTAGGACTGGTTGTCTTCCTCCTTATTTGTTCTCTACCACTCAAGGTAGAAGGGCATACAGATCCCCATGTATTCACATTCAGCATCCATCCCTTCCCATGTCTACCCACAAATATCTGTAATAATCAAATACCAATGTGGACATTGCCCGAGCATCTAACTTTTGAGGATATTTGATTACTGCAAATACACTTTAATAGAAACATTTATCAGGGGATCCATTTTTTGCTCCTATCAGGCATAAAAAGTTAGCCAGATAAATTAATCCAGCTAACTTGGCAGGGATATACAGTGGCACGGGCATGCCGCTGAAAATTACAACCTATCTTGGAGTTAACTGGATAGGTTTATCTAACTATCGGGCCGATTCAGTAAAGTCCGCAGAAGAGTGGGCGAACACCCGCTCTCCTGGCGCGCACACAGGCCACTCGCCGGTGTGCGCGATTCAGTATTTAAATTAGGTCCGGCGGTAGAAACGGCAGCGGCTGTCAGCGGGTTTGACAGCCGATGCTCAATTTTGCCGGCGTTGGTTCTCGAGCCCGCTGACAGTCACGGGCTCGGAAACCGGACACCGGCAAAATTGAGCCGGTTTTCGACCGGTTTTCGACCAGCAAAATTGAGCCGGTTTTCGACCTGACAGCCGGCGGTCGACTTCAAAATTTTTTTTTCTTTTTTTTACCCTTGGGGACCTTGGACTTAATATCGCCATGATTTTTTTTCTGCTTTTCTGTGCACTTTCCCGGTGCCCGAAGAAATTAGCGCTTACCTTTGGGTAGGCGCTAATTTCTGAAAGTAAAATGTGCGGCTTGGCTGCACATTTTACTTATTGAATCGCGTGCGAAT
Organism: Rhinatrema bivittatum; assembly: GCF_901001135.1. Taxonomy (NCBI): domain Eukaryota; kingdom Metazoa; phylum Chordata; class Amphibia; order Gymnophiona; family Rhinatrematidae; genus Rhinatrema; species Rhinatrema bivittatum. Next base: position 699,310,802 of record NC_042616.1, read on the forward strand.
ACCTAATAGGGCCTTCAACATGCATTTGCATGTTGAGGGCGCTATTAGGCTCGGCGGGTTGGATGCGCGTTTTCCGCCCCTTACTGAATAAGGGGTAAGGGAAAACGCACGCCCAATGGCAGGTTAACAGTTGGAGCGCACTGTACTGTATCGGCCCGCATGTTAGTCAGATAATGCTGAAAATTGTCATTTATCTGGCTAAATGGATATCTGATTCACTAAGGGGCCGATGCAATAAATTTGCGTAGAAAGCGGGCGCTGAACAGTCAGCGCCCTCTTTCTTAACACACCCCAGGTGCCCCCAAGGGGGGCGCCATGCAATATTTAAATTAGGGGGATGCATTAATAAGGAGGTGCTAGGGTTGCTTGTGCACCCCTAGCACTTCCTTGCTAATGCGAACCCGATTGGCGTCGGCAGTCTGCCGGTTAGGAAAACCGACGCCGAGTTTATCGGCGTCGGTTTTCCTAAATGCCGCACAGCCGGGGGGGTTCAGGAAACAGACACTTGTCATTCGAGCTTCTGTTTCCTGCACCCAACTGCCAGTGTTTTGTTTTTTGTCTATTCTTTAACTTTAAGGTTTTTTTTCCTACTACTTAATATCGCAATATTAAGTAGGAGGTGCAGAAAAGCAGTTGTTTATGCTTTTCTGTACTGGTTTAAGGAGCACTCAGGCAGGCATTAATTGCTGAACGCTAAATGTGCGTCCTAGACACACATTTTTTTTTTTTTTGCATCTGGAGTGAATGCTAATAGCCTCAATTATGTGCATTCAATAGGAGCTAATCCCCTTATTGCATTAGGGGATTCATTAGTGCATATTCAATTCGCGTCCAACTGCCGGTTGGACTGAGCGCACTGTACTGCATCGACCCCCAAGGGTTTTCCCCATAGACACAAAATGGGAGAAAAGCCTTAATGAATCTGGCCCTTAGGTAGATAACTGATTCTGCCCTTTAACGCCCCCAGCCCACCTCCAGGTTAGCCATATAAAAGTTATTCAGCTAATTTGTAGTCAGTCACCACGGCTAGATTTTTCAAATCCTGCCATTTATCCAGTTAATACTGAACTTATTCAGACAAATAGCGCTGAATATCAATCTCTAAGATTTTTATTTTGTTAATGCATTTTAAGATCAACAAAAAGGAGTCCAAAATGGATGATTGATACTAAATTGTAAATTACTTATATTTTCCTTTACCAATTTTCATAATTATATGTTCTTCCTCTTTTTCAGCTTCATGGTGGGTCTTGAACAACAACTAACTGCTCAATGTGAAGCCCCACAATGTTGATGTTAAATTTGTGTATTTTAAAAAAGAAAACTTTGTAACTGTAATTACTAATTCTAACTTGCTGTGTAATATGTTAAACTTTGCTCATTACAATAAGACCACTCTATCTAATTATCTACTGAATGTTCCTTTAACAGTGACAAGTTTCTGTAAATCATACTAAAAGCACCTTATGAAGTTATGTGATCATTTTTCTTGCTAAATAATCTAGTTTCTAATATATTTCTTGGCCTGAACATTACTTCAGTAAGTCAAACTATCTTATATTAATGTGTCTGATAAGTTGCTGCACACAGTGCACTACCAATAGAAAATAATCAACTTTGCTTGTTGCAGTTTTTAAATAATATATCACTTTAACCCTGTAATGTCATACTATGTATTTATTATACAATATATTCATCCAGGATAAATCATGTCAGGCAAAACACCTACTGTATCATGCAGGAAAGTCCCAGGTAAACATTATGGACCATATTTTCAAAATTCCTTACACACATAAATCCCAGTTTTATGAGCATATGTCAGCTTTTGAAAATTCTCAGGGGTTTCTGCACATAAAAGTACGAGGCCCTTTTAAGACTTATGTGGCTAAGTGGTGCGCAACTGCCTTGCGTGTGTATTTTTATTTCTTACTTTAAAAATATATGAGAGGAGATTTTATACACATAGGGGTAATTTTAAAAGGTTGCGGGCACAAGGACATCCAATTTTATAACATGTTTTAAAATCGGGGGTCGGCGCACACAAGGGGGTGCACAATTGTGCAACTTGTGCGCGCCGACACCCACAGTCTTTCCCTGTTCCCTACCCCCTAATCTATCCTTCCTACCCCTTCCCCTAACCTTCCTTCCCCCTAGCCCTAATCTAGCCCCCCCCCAAATGTTTTAACTTACCATTTGCGCTTGCTCGAAGCAGGTGTAGGTTGCGCGTGCAGGTAGCTTGCCGGCACGTGATCCTCCAGCACAGCGGCATTTCTATAGTTGGTAACTGGAGAAATGTGCACAAAAGTATTTGGTCTCACTAATCACGCTGTGCCGAGGGCCTCGAGCTCCACCCCACCCCGCCCCCTGGACCACCCCGCCCCGCCCCACCCCTTTTCGCGCATCCCGGGGCTTTTCGCGCATGGCCTGGCCTTTTTAAAATAGGCCTGGCGCACGTAGGCTTTTGAAAATCTACCCCATAATTTACATGCATTTCCCCCCTATAAGTCGGCTTTTACGCATGTAAATTGGCAGATCTTCCAATATATGTGCATCTATGAAATTCCCCATTTTACCAATTCATCTACCAGTTTGCCTAGTTCATCTGTAAGTCATCGAGACCCTCCTGACTCTTTAGCCTGAACTCCCCTCAGTTCACCCAGACCACCCACCCAGTTAGTATTTCAAATTAAAGAGATTTACTATCACTTATGCCAGACAATGACAGGTGTAAGTATACATAAGTAAGCTACCAAATCTACATGTGTAAACTTCCTATGAAATAGCATCATACACACGTAAAAGTCGGCCTTACCCTAGAATGTCCCTGAACTGCCCCTTGTTTACAAATGTAAATGTACTTGTGAACCCTTACTTATACATATAAATTTGAGCTTTATGTATGCATACATGTATGCATACATATAAAAACATAAGACTTACCATACTGGGTCAGACCAAAGGTCTATCAAGCTCAGTAACCTGTTTCCAACAGTGGCCAAGTCAGGTCACAATTATCTGGAAGGATCCCAAGGGGTATATAGATTCCAAGCTGCTTAACCCAAGAATAAGCAGTGGATTTCTGCAATTCTACCTTGATAATGGTTAATGGACTTTTCCTCCAGGAACTTGTCCAAATCTTTTTTAAACGCAGCTACACTAATAGCTTTCACCATATCCACTGGCATCAAATTCCAGAGGTTAATTATGCACTGAGTAAAAAAATATTTTCTCTTATTAGTTTTAAATAAAGTTACCTAGTAACTTTATTGTGTATTCCCTGGTCTTTGTACTTTTCGAAAGAGTAAACCCCTAGTAGGTGTGAATGTGTGCTCACATGCTGAGCAGGGGTACATGCCTGCCTGCTAATTTTCAAAGCGGACTTATACGTGTAAATCTGCTTTGAAAATTTGGGCTAAAATCTTCATACACTTTCTACACACAGACTTTAGCCCTATAAGGGCTATTGTAAAATTATCCTCCTTGGGGGCAATTTTCAAAGGGATTTCTGTGGGTAAATGGATATGATAAAAATTAGCTTCTAAACATATACAAGAAGGTTTTGCAATCAAATTAACAATCTTAAACGTACCACTTCTAACATAAAATCAAGAATTACACAACTTAAAACTAATAAGCAAGTGTATTCTATATATATATGATATGATATTATATGCTAGTTCTTGTTATTTAAGTGTGGTTTTAGATGTGGTTTTCTTTAGCCTGTCAAAAATATAGCATGATTCACAGCCTGCATATCCTGTGGTACCTTATTAACCCATCATGCAATGAGTTTGTCACAAATGTATTAAATTAGGCCAATAAAAAGATATCACCTACAACATGTTTGTGGCCCTTTATTTGTATTGAACTTTAAAAGCAATGCTTTCAAGGAAAATGTTGAATTATTCCTGGTAATTTGAACCAAAGTGCCAGACTTAGCACAAGCTATGCTCAGAGCCACTTGAGTCAGCAAGAGTTATTCTAGAAGATGTCTCAAGCAGTACAAGATAACTTAGGAGTTACTCTTTCCCAAATGTCTTGAACAGTACAAGGAAACTTTTAATATTCTGTCTTTGACACAAGAAATCAGTGAGATTTTCTTTTTCATAACATAGGTCCTCAAATGCTTGAATAACCTATGCCAGTGTTTCTCAACCTGGTCCTGATGTTTCCCAGATCTGTTTTTTCAAAACGTCCACATATGACTTGATATACTTGTACACACTGGATCTCAATTATATGCTAATATCTCATGCATATTCATTGTATATGTTCTGAAAAGAAGTTCCAGGACCAGGCTGAACAACACTGGTAAAAGCCAGTGGTTCCCTAACCGAGTCCTTGAGTATATTTTTTATGTTTGGCTTATATAATAATCCAAATGTGCAAATTAACTAGCCTATTTATTTATTTATTTATTTATTTATTTATTTATTTATTTTTTATATTTATATGCTGCCTAAACCAAAGGCCCTAGGTGGCACACAAATTAATATACACAAATTAAAACAAATATTTGACACAGAAATGATAAATAGAAAAACTTCCCTAGCCTAATAAATAGCTACATGTACCAGTTCAAAAAGCCATGACCAAATGTATGCCAATATCTTATGAATATTAAGGATGCTTATGTTTTTTATTATTGTTCAAGGGTTGTATTTTGGGAGCCATTGGTCTAAGCTATAAGGTCTAATGATATAAAAAAAATATGTAATTGTAGACACAAAACAAAGCAGCATCAGCATTTGCAGCAGAATCTCGAACTGTGGAGTTGCACCAGGATTTTCAGCCTTAAGAAATCTAATCTCTTTGAGGCAGACTCAGCTACATTAAAATGCAAGCTATACTTTGTATTCTTGACTTTAACTTTCAACACTTGTCATGAAAAGAAAGCTATCAATAACGTATGAGAAACATTCAGATACCAAAAATCAACACTGGTGCAATTCTGGGGTTCTTCTAGATTCTAACCTAAATACCCTATAAATAATACAAAGTAACTGGAGAAACATGATTTATTTTGTTAACATGAATTAAACTTGTATTTACTAAAAGTCTAATCTTAGAAAAAATCTTTTTCGGGCTGATACAGTAAAAAACGCGGGAGAGCAGGCGAGCGCCCGCTCTCCCGGCACTCGCACAGGACACTCTCCTGTGCACGTGATACAGTAAGTTAATTTATTTAAATTAGGCCCAGCGGTAAAAAGAGGTGCTAGAGACACTAGCGCATCCCTAGCGCCTCTTTTTGGACAGGAGCGGTGGCTATCAATGGGTTTGACAGTCGACGCTCAATTTTGCCGGCGTCGGTTCTCGAGCCCGCTGACAGCCACGGGCTCGGAAACCGGACGCCGGCAAAATTGAGCGTCCGGTTTTCGGCCCGACAGCCGTGAGCCGAATTCAAATTTGTTTTTTTTTTACTTCTTTTACTCTTCGGGACCTCCGACTTAATATTGCTATGATATTAAGTCGGAGGGTGCACAGAAAAGCAGTTTTTACTGCTTTTCTGTGCACTTTCCCGGTGCCAGACCTTTGGTGCCCGGACCTTTGGGTCGGCGCTAATTTCTGAAAGTAAAATGTGCGGCTTGGGGGAGCCTTTGGAAGGAGAGACACGCTGCAGGAGTGATCTGCGTGTTTGGAGCAGAATTGGCTGAAAAGGACGGAGGAAGAGAACTCTCACTGTTCCAGCCCGATTCGCTATAACCCCGCCTACCTCTGACGTCATCAGCGGCCCGACAGCCCTATTTAAATCTGGGGGCAGCGGCAAGGAAAGCGGGAGCCTTTGGAAGGAGAGACACGCTGCAGGAGTGATCTGCGTGTTTGGAGCAGAATTGGCTGAAAAGGACGGAGGAAGGGAACTATCACTGTCCCGGCCCAATTCGCTATAACCCCGCCTACCTCTGACATCATCAGCGGCCTGACTGCCCTATTTAAATCGGGGGGCAGTGGCACGCAGCCGCCGGCGCGCTGCCGAAGCCACGCGCCGCTGAAGCCGTGCGTCAAAGGGGCGCGCCCCTGGTAGAGGTTTTGTTCTTCTTTTTTAGATTTCCTATGAGAACTGAATTTAATGGGGAAAAAGAGGAAGGCTAGAATATTAATCTCCACTCCATCCAGAAAGGAAGTGACGGGGCCTATGGATCAACATCTTGCCAGACAGGTGAGTCAACCTACAAGGGAGGTTATCCCGGATATTTCCTTTTCTTCGGGAGCTTCCCTAAGTCCTGCCATATACCAGAATCCCAATATACTTGCTGGAAATAGTGGGGCTAAAGATTTAAAAGCCCCAGAGTTTCCAGCTTTAACATCGCCTGTTTTGGTAACAGAAGCACCAGCTGATCAGGAAGGACTATACCATACTGATGTGGGACATGAGATATCTGATTTTTTAGAGGTAAATGAAGGGATAGTCAATCCTGAAAATGTAACGCTGGTGGATGTATGGAGAGCGGTTACAAAAATGGAGGAGATGTTATCTTCGTCCATGGCCCAATCCTCCAATTTCATTAAGGAAACTGGGAAAAACCTGGAAGACCACAGTAAAAGAATATTATGGGGCGGATTTTAAAAGGCCTGCGCGCGTAAATCAGGAAGGATTTACGCGCGCAGGGCCCTCGCGCGCCTATTTTGCATAGGCCGCCGGCGCGCGTAAAGCCCCGGGACGCGCGTAAGTCCCGGGCTTTGGAAAAGGGGCGGGGAGGGGGCGTTCCCGAAACGATGCGGCGTTTCGGGGGCGTGCCGCGGCATTTCGTAGGCGGGCCCGGGGGCGTGGCGCCGGCCTGGGGGTGTGGTCGAGGCCTCCAGACCAGCCCCTGGGACCGGAAGACGGAGCGGGGCTGCCGGCTGGCGCACGCAAAGTTAGAGGGGGGGTTTAGATAGGGCCGGGGGGGTGGGTTAGGTAGGGGAAGGGAGGGGAAGGTGGGGGGAGGGAGAAGGAAAGTTTCCTCTGAGGCCGCTCCGAAATCGGAGTGGCCTCGGAGGGAACAGGCAGCGCGCGCTGGGCTCGGCGCGCGCAGGTTGCACAAATGTGCACCCCCTTGCGCGCGCCGACCCCGGATTTTATAAGATACATGCGTATCTTATAAAATCCAGCGTAGTTTTGTTCGCACCTGGTGCGCGAACAAAAGTACGCGATCGCGTATTTTTTTAAGATCTACCCCTATATTTAGAACAGCAATGCGGAACATCTATAAAACAAATTTCATCTTTGCAAGCCACTGGATCGGCCTTTATGAAAGACTAATTGTTTATAAAAAATTGGAGGGACTTGAAAATGCTTTGAGAAGAAAAAACTTAAGATTTTTAAATTTCCCCATTACAAGATTATCAGCCCAAGAATTATTTAATAAATACTCTAGGGAAATTTTGGGTATTACTAAAGATTTGATTATATCTAAAATGTTAAGAGAAGAGAGGTATTGGCTAATGAGGGGGAAATAGATATTTTAAAAACTGATAGTATAAATTTAACGGCATTTCTAGAGGCATCAGTGGATGATATACAGTCTAGATCTACTTTAATAGTAGAATTTAGCCTGGAACAGGATAAAAATTTAGTACTTCAGAAATAAAGAATTCAGTTTCTGTGGACAAAGGGTCCAAGTGTTTCCAGATATGTCGAAGGATACTCAATCAAGGCGGAAACAGTTCCTGTTATTAAGGCAGAAGGTCTTGGCTCTAGGGGCAACTTTCTATCTTAAATTTCCTTACAAGTGTTTAATTACTTATCAAAGAAATAAATTTATTTTTCTAGAACCGAGCCACCTTGAAAATTTTCTTCTGGATATGGGAGGACAGGACATTGTAGCAACTCCTCCAGTTGGGAATAATTAACTGGTATGTAAAGTAAGGCTCATCTCCTAAATTAACTTGTAGAGGTTGGAATTATTTCTTCTTTTTTTTCCCTTTGATGGTTCCCCAAATAAGTGGCCTGGAGTGTTTGTGTTTACAATTATAGTAATCTTAAAAATATTCGTTTAAAATTGTGATGTAAATCAAACTGTCCTATTTCATGCATTGTTAAAATGTTAAGAACATCAATAAAGTTTAAATTTAAAAAAAAAATGTGCGGCTTGGCTGCACATTTTTCTTTCTGAATCGTGCGCCCATACCTAATAGGGCCATCAACATGCATTTGCATGTTGAGGGTGCTATTAGGTGCCGCGGGTTGGATGCGCGATTTCCTCCCCACAGGGGTAGATTTTCAAACCGCGCGATTTGGCGTACTTTTGCTGGCGCATCAGGCGCCAGCAAAAGTACGCGGGATTTTAGTAGATACGCGTGTAGCCGCGCGTATCCGCTAAAATCCTGGATCGGCACGCGCAAGGCTATCAATTCCGTAGAGCCGGCGCGCGCCGAGCCGCGCAGCCTACCCCCATTCCCTCCCCTCACCTTCCCCTCCCTTCCCCTACCTAACCCACCCGCCCGGCCCTGTCTAAACCCCCCCCTTACCTTTGTCGGGGGATTTAAGCCTCCCGGAGGGAGACGTAAATCCCCGCGCGCCAGCGGGCCGGGACGCGACCTGGGGGCGGGTCCGGAGGGCGTGGCCTCGCTCCCGGACCACCCCGGGCCGTAGCCACGCCCCCGGGCCCACCCCCGGAACGCTCCCGACACGCCCCAAAAACGCCACGCGTTCGGGCCCGCCCCCGACATGCCCTCGACACGCGCGCAGAGCCCCGGGACTTACGTGAGTCCCGGGGCTCTGCGCGCGCCGGTAGGCCTATGTAAAATAGGCTCACCGGCGCGCAGGGCCCTGCTCGCCTAAATCCGCCCAGATTTGGGCGGATTTAGGCGAGCAGGGCTCTTAAAATCCGCCCCTTACTGAATAAGGGGTAAGGGAAAACGCGCGTCCAAGAGCAGGCTAACAGTGCGCTCCAACGGAGCGCACTGTACTGTATCGGCCTGTTTGTCAGCAATAAACATTTTTTTTCAGTGACTCAGATAGAAAGTATTAAATAACAAGAAACATCAAAATGAAAATTTCACTGAACACAATGAAGTCAATTTTAAGATCTGCAAGCAGGTGCACGTGCGTGCATTTGCCAGCGCGCGCACATGGATGCAACGATTTTATAACATATGTGCATATATGCGGGTATACACATGCATGTTATAAAATTGGCTATATGCGCGTACATGTGAGCGCAATTTTATATTGACATGCACATCTGGACAAAAATGGCAACTAAAACATGTAAGTGGGGGGAATTTTAATGGATACACGTGCCGATGCAATTACCACTTTCCCAAGTTCTTTCCCAGGTCGCCTCAGTAAAGGACAGGACTTCCTAAACCCCTAACTTACCTCTCTTTTACCCTATTATTCCCAACACTTACAACCCTGTTGACTAGCCCACTTTTTTTGTTACATGACTTACACGCTGTCAAAAGCAGAAGTAGGGGACCCTGGTGCCTGCTTTTGTGCGTAAATACGTGCAGGCTTCATAGTGCAGTCCCGACTTGCCCATGTCCCGCCCATTCCCCTCCTAGACCATGCCCATGCTCCGCCCCTTTTTGTGAAAAAATTGTTTTTGCTCATCCTGGGAGTTATGCGGATACTCACACGGTTTTTAAAAGCCACGCGGCACACGCCGTGCTGAGTCATGCGTGTATCTCCTGGCTTTGGTGCATGTGGGGGATTTAAAAACAGCCAGACTCAGAGCACAGCTTTATAGTAGTTATGTGCTCTCCTTTTCGCATCCTCACATTTTCATGATTTGTGGTCTGCTGCTCTGGGACAGCCACAACAAAGTGCCCTTTTTCTCTCAGCAAGTGCAGTGATAGATAAGATTTTGTAGCCCAATTAATACAGTTCTGATTGGCCTGGTCAGATTCTAAGTATTTTGTAGTTTTTAATTGATTAGTCACTGCTCTCCAAGTTGAATAAGGAACAGGCATCACCTTTCTTGAGGTGCCCTGCTGTTCCAAGCAGGATGATTTCTCATCCAAACAACAAAGCTGGCAATTACACCAACATTAATCAAATTGAAAAACTTAGGCCTGGATTTACTAATACCGCCGGGCGAAACTGAAGCTTACCGTTTCGCCATCCTGGCTTTCTTTGTGGCGCCTGCCCCGACTCCTCTTCTTCCGGGGCAGATGCCACCCCGACTCCACCCCTTTTTAGCTATCGCACGCAGCTGCCTTTTACATCCGCACAAGGCAGGGACCATTTTTCATAGCAACCCCATTCTTGCAAACACTGTGGGCATTTGATGGATGGTCAATAAGAATGGATAACTGCAGCTGCGGCTCTTTGCCTGGGAAGAGGGCGAGGAAAATTTCCTGATGAGCAGTCAACCTGTTCAACTTCTACAGGGCACTCCAGGCCCATACAGATATCCCGGAGACAAGCCAGAAGGGAGTGGTGCATGGCCAACACCCCAGAAAAGCAAGAAACATAAGAACATAAGATAAGAAATTGCCATGCTGGGTCAGACCAAGGGTCCATCAAGCCAAGCATTCTGTTTCCAACAGAGGCCAAACCAGGCCACAAGAATCTGGCAATTACCCAAACACTAAGAAGATCCCATGTTACTGATACAATTAATAGCAGTGGCTATTCCCTAAGTAAACTTGATTAATAGCCGTTAATGGAATTCTCCTCCAAGAACTTCTCCAAACCTTTTTTGAACCCAGCTACACTAACTGCACTAACCACATCCTCTTGCAACAAATTCCAGAGCTTTATTGTGCGTTGAATGAAAAATAATTTTCTCCGATTAGTCTTAAATGTGCTACTTGCTAATTTCATGGAATGCCCCCTAGTCCTTCTATTATTTGAAAGTTTAAATAACCGATTCACATCTACTCGTTCAAGACCTCACATGATCTTAAAGACCTCTATCATATCCCCACTCAGCCATCTCTTCTCCAAGCTGAACAGTCCTAACCTCTTCAGCTTTTCCTCATAGGGGAGCTGTTCCATCTCCTTTATCATTTTGGTTGCCCTTCTCTGTACCTTCTCCATTGCAACTATATCTTTTTTGAGATGCGGCGACCAGAATTGTACACAGTATTCAAGGTGCGGTCTCACCATGGAGTGATATAGAGGCATTATGACATTTTCTGTTTTATTAACCATTCCCTTCCTAATAATTCCGAACATTCTGTTTGCTTTTTTGACCGCTGCAGCACACTGAGCTGACGATTTTATAGTATTATCTGCTATGATGCCTAGATCTTTTTCCTGGGTGGTAGCTCCTAATATGGAACCTAACATCGTGTAACTATAGCAAGGATTAATTTTCCCTATATGCAACACCTTGCACTTGTTCACATTAAATTTCATCTGCCATTTGGATGCCCAATCTTCCAGTCTTGTAAGGTCCTCCTGTAATGTTTCACAATCCGCTTGTGATTTAACTACTCACTCATTGAATTCCTTTCCAGATCATTTATACATTTATATATATATATTGAAAAGCACCAGTCCAAGTACAGATCCCTGAGGCACTCCACTGTTTACCCTTTTCCACTGAGAAAATTGACCATTTAATCCTACTCTCTGTTTCCTGTCTTTTAACCAGTTTGTAATCCATGAAAAGACATCACCTCCTATCCCATGACTTTTTATATTTCTTAGAAGCCTCTCATGAGGGACTTTGTCAAACGCCTTCTGAAAATCCAAATACACTACATCTACTGGTTCACCTTTATCCACATGTTTATTAACCCCTTCAAAAAAATGAAGCAGATTTGTTAGGCAAGACTTCCCTTGGGTAAACCCATGTTGACTGTATTCATTAAACCATGACTTTCTAGATGCTCTACGATTTTGATCTTGAGAATAGTTTCCATTATTTTTCCCGGCACTGAAATCAGGCTCATTGGTCTATAGTTACACAAATCGCCTCTGGAGCCTTTTTTAAATATTGGGGTTACATTGGCCACCCTCCAGTCTTCAGGTACAATGGATGATTTTAATGATAGGTTACAAATTTTAACTAATAGATTAGAAATTTCATTTTTTAGTTCCTTCAGTACCCTAGGATGCATACCATCCGGTCCTGGTGATTTGCTACTCTTTAGTTTGTCAATCTGGCCTACTACATCTTCCAGGTTCTCAGTGATTTCATTCAGTTCGTCTGACTCATCACTCCTGTAAACCATCTCTGGAACTGGTATCTCCCCAACATCCTCATTAGTAAACACAGAAGCAAAGAATTCATTTAGTATTTCTGCAATGACCTTATTTTCCCTAAGAGCCCCTTTAACCCCTCGGTCATCAATAGTCCAACCGACTCACTCACAGGTTTCTTGCTTCAGATATATTTTAAAAAGTTTTTATTATTAATTTTTGCTTCTATGACCAACTGCACTTCAAATTCTCCCTTCGCCTGTCTTATCAGTGTTTTACACTTAACTTGACAATGCTTATGTTTTATCCTATTATCTTCAGATGGATCCTTCTTCCAATTTTTAAAGGATTTCTTTTTGCTAAAATAGCCTCTTTCACCTCACCTTTTAACCATGACGGAAATCGTTTTGCCTTCCTTACACCTTTCTTAATGTGTGGAGTACATATGGACTGCGCCTCTAGGATTGTATTTTACTGCTGTAAAACCAAAGTTGAACCTGATGGGTAGGGGACCTAAAACATTTTGGGGTAGATTTTCAAAAAGCGCACCTTAGCGTACTTTTGTTGGCGCATCAGGCGCAAACAAAAGTACGCTGGATTTTAGTAGATACGTGCGTAGCCGCGCGTATCCGCTAAAATCCTGGATCGGCGCGCGCAAGGCTGCCTATTTCGTGTAGCCGGCGCGCGCCGAGCCATGCAGCCTGCCGCCGTTTCCTCCAAGTCCACTCCGAAATCGGAGCGGCCTCGGAGGGAATTCGCTTTCGCCCTCCCGTCACCTTCCCCTCCCTTCCTCTATCTAACCCACCCCCCCTGCCCTATCTAGACCCCCCCTACCTTTGTCGGGGGATTTACGCCTCCTGGAGGGAGAAGTAAATCCCCGCGTGCCAGCGGGCCTCTAGCGCGCCGAGACGGGACCTGGGGGCGGTTCCGGAGGGCGCGGCCACGCCCCCGGACCGCCCCATGCCGAAACCACGCCCCCGGGCACGCCCCCGAAACGCCGCGTCCCGCCCCCAAAATGCCGTGCCGATCCGACACGCCCCCTGACACGCCCCCGACACGCCCCCCTCAAAAAACCCCGGGACGTACGCGAGTCCCGGGGCTCTGCGCGCGCCGGTAGGCCTATGGAACATAGGCGCACTGGCGCGCAAGGCCCTGCTCGCGTAAATCCGGGCGGATTTACGCGAGCAGGGCTCTTAAAATCCGCCCCTTTGAGAATTATGTTGGATGGCCATGGAGTTACCAACACTAGCCTTCAGTTCTGGCATCTCATCTGGAGCAGGATCAGCACATATGATCCTGCACAACAGGAGGGAGAAATACCATGCTCTGTGTCCAGTGAAAAATCAAGGGACACTGACTTCATTGAAGAAGATATGCTGGACCAGACTTTATCTGATGAAGTGAGAGACCAATCCTGAGTGGTTCCCAGTCACTTGGGTGATTTTAACTCACTGCACAGAATTTTCTATGGACAGAGAATTGTAGATGGAAAAGTACAGGGGATTTTCGGGTTGCAGTACCTCTATGTACTGGTTCATGTTAAGAATTTCTTTTGAGGAAAATAGAGATTCGTGGCTTGCTGAACATGCTGACCGGACCATCATCAAAGATTCAACTAACCCACAAGGAGTGAGGGAGCACCCAGAAATCGAATGGGTCCTTGATCGCAAAATGGCTGAAATGAGGTTTAGGAGAAACATCTATAAGCATGCTGATTGAGGTCAGGAGCCCACAGAACCCACTTTATCAACTGTTTGTTGCCCAACGGGGTTACAGTATAGAAGGCCAGCCCTGACCACTATGATCCTGCTAAGAAGATCAAGACAAAGGAAGAAGAACTGGAAGAACTGATTTCCTTGTGGGGTAGAAGTAAAGAATACATCCTTCTCTGTCATCCCAGAAGGGACTAAATTTCTCTATATGTTGTCTGTGTGTGCTTTATTGCAGAATGTTCCGATTAGCCTGTTGAGTCTCAAGTTGCCAATGACAAAGAACTGTTAAATTTCCCTCTTTTAGCAAGTGGACTTTGATTTCCTTGTGAGGACTCTTCCATCAACATGATGACCTGGCCTGGACCAAAGACTGAGAAGATCAGAAAAGCCTACTGGCATAAAAATAGACATTCAGTTTTACCCTGAAAGGAAGAAATTAACATTTTGATTTTCTTGATTGAGACAGCAAATTCCATTTATAAATGTGAATAACAGAATTTGTATTTACACTGTTTTGGCTGAAACATAAGAATTAAAAAAAAACAAACCCCATAAAAATCTATAAAATGTTAAAAAAATATATAAAAGTGATGGTCTTGATTTATTTATTGCCTATATAGTGTGGATAGTCTTTCCCACTTAATGTTGTATTATACCTTCTAACTTATTTTCTTTTGTAGCTGCTAACATCATTGGAAGTGATCCTATGAGCTGGTTCCTTTGCATCTAATGGTCTTCCTTTCACAGAATATGTGAAAGAAGAGAGTGGAAGGAGTTGGAGAGATCTTCTCCCTGAAGATCAGAGAAGGTATAAAGTAGTTAACTAGCCCCCCCCCCAAGGATATGTGGTAGAGGTTAAGTGAGAGCCTAAGCTGTATGGGTGATGATCAAGGGATTAAAGAGGCATTACAAAAGATAAGGCCATCGCAGAAAGATTAAATTATTTCTTTTCTTTGGTGTACTAAAGAGGATGTTGGGGAGGTACTGTACTGGAGAAGGTTTTCATGGGTAATGATTCAGATGGACTGAACCAAATCAAGGTGAACCTAGAAGATGTGGTAGACCTGATTGACAAACTGAAGAGTAGTAAATCACCTGGACCAGATGGTATACATCCCAGAGTTCTGAAGGAACTAAAAAATGAAATTTCAAACCTATTAGTAAAAATTTGTAACCTATCATTAAAATCATTCATTGTACCTGAAGACTGGAGGATAGCTAATGTAACCCCAATATTTAAAGGGCTCCAGGGGTGATCTGGGAAACTACAAACTGGTTAGCCTGACTTCAGTGCCAGGAAAAATAGTGGAAAGTGTTCTAAACATCAAAATCACAGAACATATAGAAAGACATAGTTTAATGGAACAAAGTCAGCATGGCTTTACGCAAGGCAAGTCTTGCCTCACAGATCTGCTTCACTTTTTTGAAGGAGTTAATAAACATGTGGATAAAGGTAAACCGGTAGATGTAGTGTACTTGGATTTTCAGAAGGCGTTTGACTAAGTTCCTCATGAGAGGCTTCTAGGTAAAGTAAAAAGTCATGGGATAGGTGGTGATGTCCTTTCGTGGATTACAAACTGGCTAAAAGACAGGAAACAGAGAGTAGGATTAAATGGACAATTTTCTCAGTGGAAGGGCGTGGGCAGTGGAGTGACTCAAGGATCTGTACTGGGACCCTTACTTTTCAATATATTTATAAATGATCTGGAAAGAAATACGACGAGTGAGATTATCAAATTTGCAGATGATACAAAATTGTTCAGAGTAGTTAAATCACAGCAGATTGTGATAAATTGCAGGAAGACCTTGTGAGACTGGAAAATTGGGCATCCAAATGGCAGATGAAATTTAATGTGGATAAGTACAAGGTGATGCATATAGGGAAAAATAACCCATGCTATAGTTACACAATGTTAGGTTCCATATTAGGTGCTACTACCCAAGAAAGAGATCTAGGCATCATAGTGGATAACACATTGTAATTGTCGGTTCAGTGTGCTGCGGCAGTCAAAAAAGCAAACAGAATGTTGGGAATTATTAGAAAGGAAATGGTGAATGAAACAGAAAATGTCATAATGCCTCGGTATCGCTCCATGGTGAGACCCCACCTTGAATACTGTGTACAATTCTGGTTGCCACATCTAAAAAAAGATATAATTGCGATGGAGAAGGTACAGAGAAGGGCGACCAAAATGATAAGGGGAATGGAACAGCTCCCCTATGAGGAAAGACTAAAGAGGTTAGGACTTTTCAGCTTGGAGAAGAGACGGCTGAGGGGGGATATGATAGAGGTGTTTAAAATCATGAGAGGTCTAGAACAGGTAGAAGTGAATTGGTTATGTACTCTTTCAGATAACAGAAAGACTAGGGGGCACTCCATGAAGTTAGCATGTGGCACATTTAAAGCTAATCGGAGGAAGTTCTTTTTCACTCAATGCACAATTAAACTCTGGAATTTGTTGCTAGAGGATGTGGTTAGTGCAGTTAGTGTAGCTGGGTTTAAAAAAGGTTTGGATAAGTTCTTGGAGGAGAAGTCCATTACCTGCTATTAATTAAGTTGACTTAGAAAATAGCCACTGCTATTATTAGCAACAGTAACATGGAATAGACTTAGTTTTTGGGTACTTGCCAGGTTCTTATGGCCTGCATTGGCCTGCATCCAGTACAGGATGCTGGGCTTGATGGACCCTTGGTCTGAACCTGTATGGCACATTCGTATGACCCACTTGGTATGGTTCCCCTCTCTGGGGAGCAGGTAGTAACATCTTTAATAAAGTGTTCTTCCCACAGGAGAACAGCAGTAGATGATGGAGCATAGGATTCTCCCTCCAGGAGGATGAAGAGGAAGGTATATGTGTAATGTCTTGTATTGTAATTGTGATGTTTCTAGATAAAAGCACTCAGCCTTTTGCCTATACTGGATGTAGCTCCCACTTGGGATGGTACTTCCTTGTGGTGAGGCCATGTATTGCGACATCTACCATGTCATGTATATGTTTAATGTTTTGTGTACAGAAATATGGAAACATTCTCTCTTACACAATTTTTTTGTGGTGGGTGGGGGGAGAGTATGGCCAACCCTTTGGTTTGTCACTAGATGGCCCTAGGTCCCTCACCATCTGGACTAGTAAAGCATGGGATGTCCATTCTCTCTTTGTCTCTCCACTGAGCTGACTGTGATTAGCTATCCCAGGGGGCATAAGGCGGAGCTAGAGGTAGAGAGTGGAGATCAGTTTGATTTAGGTTTTGAGGAGAAAGGAGCTGTTTCTTTTCATTTCTTCCTGCTGAGTTGGGCCCATTAACCCAGCTTGGTGTTTTCCTGCATTCAGAGGAAGATCCTTTCTCAGTATAATCCCTGTTTGAGAGCATCTGCCTCCGTTTTGTAGAGAGTGAAGGTTTTTGTAGATTTTGGTTGGGTTTTTGATAAGTTTTCTTATTCTGGGGAACACCTTGTGCTTTGGAAAAGAGAAAACTGGGCTGTTTGTACTGATGTGTAGACAGTGGCAATCACCCCTGCAAAGAAAAAATGCAAATAGTTCAACATATCATTTCATTTGTTGAATGTTTTTGGGACAATGATTGACTTTTTGTAAATGATCAGTAAATTCCAATGTACACCCAGTCTGAGAACCGCTTGTTTATCCTTGAGAAGGATACAACTATAAAGAAATACACACACTACAGAAGAGACACTCCATCACCTGGGTTGCAAAGATTTCCTCCCCTCCCCCCCCCCCCACACACACAAAAAGAGCTCACTCACTGGGAAGTGCAGAAAGAAGGGGAAGGATGGCAAGAGCAGCCCCGACTAATACTTTTACGGCCCTAGGGGAACCAAACCCCCCCCCCCCCAGACAAAAGGTTACACATGCAAAGCAGCTAATGCAGAAGCAATTCAATGCGAATAAAATAAAGTAGCTGATTTAGAAAAATGTCAACCCCATTATTTTACTGCATTTCAGGGAGGTGTAGTTATTTTTTCCTGGGGGTTAATGCACATCCAAAGTCCTCGAGAGGCCTATTAAAAGTACAGGCCTCAAAATAACTATACCCCTACAAGTGCCTAAATGTACATTGGGGATCTTGGTAGAACTCTGCCCATCCTGGGGCCACGTATCGAGGTGGCCCAAGAACACAAAAGTAAAAAAAAGATTTTAAAATTGCGGGATGCTCCATCGCCTACTCTAACCCCTCCCCTTTGCATTACAAACTGTTATGGTTATTGTTGTTTGGGTGGATCCTTGGATACACAAACACAGATTTGAATCTTTTATTAAACAGTTTTGGAAACCACCAGAGGTGGCAGTAGTGAGTAGTGGATGTTGAGCCCAGCCCACAGAATGCTGGAACAGCAAATCCTCTGCTAGGCTGTGCTGTAGTGGAAAGAGACTGAGAGTTATTAGTACACAATGAGAAGCATTCAGAGTCCCAGGTAGAATTAGGAGAAGCTCCGAGACAGGGAGAGCAGGCCCTCGAGGAGAGAGTACCTGGTTCCAGTGAAGCAGTACTGTGGAATAGATGGTAGTTGTACTCACTGATGGAAACTGTTAGTGAAGTCTTCCCTTAGAGCAGATGGAAACTGTTAGTGAAGTCTTCCCTTAGAGCAGAGAGACTCAGTTGTATTGTACTCACGTAGCAGTAACAGAGATTCCACTAGACAAGAGGTCTGGCATCGGAACAGAGGGCAGGTCCTCAAGGAGCGAGTATCTGGTTCCAGTGAAGTAGTACTGTGGAATAGATGGTAGTTGTACTCACAGATGGAAACTGTTAGTGAAGTCTTCCAAGTAGAAAGGTTTGAAGATGCAGGCAGCGACTCAGGAAACATGGGCCCTCGAGGAATGAGTACCAGTTTCCTGATAGCACCTGAAAAAAGCAGAAGAGGCCCCCGAGAAGTGGGTACCCCGTTAGCAACCCCGAAGGGTGTAAGAGTTCCAGATAGCGCTGGAGTGGCAGAGCAGCTTCGGTACGGAGAGCGAATCCCATCCGTAGAGTTACCGTTGCCAACGGGCCGATTCAGTAAAGTCCTTGGGAGAGCGGACAAACGCTCGCTCTCCTGGCTCGCGCACAGGCCATTCTGTATTTAAATTAGGTGGTGCGGTAGAAACGGGCAAAAGGAGGCGCTAGGGACAGTAGCGAGTCCCTAGCGCCTCCTTTTGACCCAGAGCGGCGGTTGTCAGCGGGTTTCACAGCCGACGCTCAATTTTGCCGGTGTCGGTTCTCGAGCCCGCTGACAGCCACGGGCTCGGAAAGCGGACGCCGGCAAAATTGAGCGTCCGGTTTTCGGCCCGACAGCTGCCGGCCCATTAAAACATTTTTTTTCTTTTTTTTTTTACTTTTTTTACTCTTCGGGACCTCCGACTTAATATCGCCATGATATTAAGTCGGAGGGTGCACTTTCCCAGTGCTGGCAGAAACTAGCGCCTACCTTTGGGTAGGTGCTAATTTCTGAAAGTAAAATGTGCGGCTTGGCTGCATATTTTGCTTTCTGTATCGCGCGGGCATACCTAATAGGGCCATCAACATGCATTTGCATGTTGATGCTGCGGGTTGGCCGCGCGTTTTCTGCCCCTTACTGAATAAGGGGTAAGGGAAAACACGCTTCCAAGGGCAGGTTAACAGTATCGGCCTGTTAATGAGCTAGCTGTATCGGCCTGTTAATGAGCTAGCAAATACTGTAGGCTTAAATATCCGGGCAGTGTGACGTCATATCAGGGGGACGCCTCTGAGGTTCACGTCAACGTGGAAATAAAGATGAGGGCGGCATGCGAGCGCGCGCCCTAAGGTACCTTGGAGGAGCATGGAGGGAGGCAGCACCAAAGCCGATCCAGGGACGCCGGAGAGGACAGCAAACAGACGCCGCGGCAGCCAGTAGTCCGAGGTGAGCGGGAGGAGCCACAAGTAGTGAGAGGTAGGCAGGGCAAAGCCGTAATAGACCGAGGGTCGCAACACAAACCCCCTGCTCCAAGCAATGAATCCCTTCAAAGTAGTATGCCTCCAGAAGCCCCCACCCCCAGGCCCCCCTGAAAAAAAAAAGCCTCCCTGGCAGTCAAGGGTAACACAACACCCCTTCAAGATAACTCTCTTTTGGTATAGGACCCTCTGGATCCCCCATAACTAAAAGAGAAGCATTGGTGGTACAGAATTGACCCATAGTACCCCCTAGCCCAGTAAACCCCATCTCCCAAAATAGCGCTGAATGGCCTTTGCCCCTACTAAGTAATACTTCTGTATTTCACAGCAACCTCAACAGGCAGCCCTGCAGTGGGCGGAGTCTACCAAGCCCCCAATGTCTGGATTTAGCTACTTTGCAGGGGAGGGGAATTTTGGGCCCCAGGCCCTTTAATGAAATGCGGCCCCCACTGAGGTGGACCACCATCAGATGAGTAGGCCCTTTTTCATGGTGTGATTTTTTGTGACATGTTTCTCTCATGGTAAAAAACTTACATGGCAAGACCTTCATGGTATTTTGTTGGGAAGAGCAAAATATTGCAGGAACACCTCCCCATAATATTTTTCCCCTTCAGTGATAAAATATCATGGCTTAGTAAATGACCTGCAAAGGTTGAACTTGGAGATGACCTGTCAACTTCAGGAGACTTACAAGCATGGCTAGTAGGAAAAGCCACCAAGGTATCCAAAAGTCCTATACTGAAAACCTGGGGCTCCAATGATGTCATAGGCTTCTCTTTCCTTTCCTTGCCTATCAAGGATAGAGAAGATTCTTGTTCACTAAATCCTCAAGTCCATTCTTGTATATAATACTCAAGGCAGCTAGATGTCCATATTCCCCAAGCAGCTCCCAATGGACATGCCTCTATTGCTCACCCCTTAGACTGTATGCCGACAGCTGCATGCTGTAAGCTTCTGGTATTGTAGGAAGTAGAATCCTGGGATGATGATACCAACTGAGGTAGACTTCTCCTCCTCCTCCTGTTCCTTCAGCCTATGCCGCAAATGCTCTTCCTATAGCACACACAGCCTCTTATTAGTACCAGATCCTTTGGATTGAATACCATTGGCTTATGATTTTGTAGGAAGTGGAGTTCTATAGTGATGATGGAGAAGGAGGGAGTCCTCCCCTCCTCCTCAAGTTCGTCCAGTTGTTGCAACAAATGCTGTCCCCACAGCACATACAGTTTTTTTTTTGTTTTTTTTTTAAATTTTTTATTTCTCAGCTTTTACAAAAAATATACAATAAATCATTGTTATCGGAAATACAGAAATTATAAAGTTAGTAGTGGGCCATTCCTGCCCTTAACATTAGAAACAAAATCAAAGATTTCTTATTTGCAAACATCGTTTTCTTGTTACATAGGAAATACAGGGGGGAAAGGAAACTATACGAGGAGTAACAAAAAGAAACAATTACAAATTACTAGCCCTGTAACTACCACCTTTACATATAGACCTCATTACAACTCCTCAGGTGGTCTCCTACCAGATAAAAAATCCTTCAGTTGGGCCGGTAAAAAGAAAACATATGTGTTACTGGCCAGTTGTATTATGCATTTACAGGGGTAGCGTAGTTTAAAACTACCCCCAGCTGCTATGGTCTCAGATCTCATAAGTAGAAATTCTTTTCTATGCTGCTGCGTAGACTTAGCTAAGTCAGGATATACTCGAACAAGGCCTCCACAGAAAGAAACATTTATATTTTTAAAATAATTCTTCATTATCAAGGATACAGCTGTTTCTTCAAAAAATGTCACAAAGAGCACTGCACGGTCAATGATTTCAACATTAGAGTTTTCTAAGTAATCAGTCAGATTATGAAATTCTGACTCTTGAGGGGGAAAAGTGATCGGCGTGCTACTTCTCTTTGGAAGAAAGTAGAGCTTTTTTGTAGTTGGTATCTCACTCTGAGGAATCTTCAGAACCTCCATTACAAATTTTTTGAAAGTTAACAAGGGTATTTCCCCTGCAATTATAGGAAAATTCAACAGTCTCAAATTTAGGTGTCTCACATAGTTCTCTATCGATTCAATTCTTCTTAAAGATGAAATCCTTTCTGAGACCATTGTAACATTGATACTTTGGAGGTTTTTTATATCTTCATTTATTTTCTTTATAGAATTATCTTGCATCAAAAACTTTTGATTAGTGTCCTGTTCAAGTACACCAACCTTAACTGCTATCTCGTCCAGTTTCAGGGTTTGATTATCTAGTTTAGAAGACATTTTCACCATTAGACAACAATCTTTGAGTTCTAAAAAAATAAATAAATAATAATTTGTCTTATTTTTTATTTATATTTTCCTCTGCAACTGGACTACAATATCTAAGTTCAAAAATTCAAAAACTCATTTTATCTTATTATTTACATCTGGCATGGTTAATATGTCACTATATCCAAGTTAAATAGTTAAATTATACAGATTATATTACATAATTTTATTAATTACAATGTTAATCTATAATATTTATTATCATTATGTTATATTGTCATCCAGTTATATTGTTACATATGTGCCACTGTTCTATGTAAAGCCCCTTATCTCTGTTGGGCAGTTTATTGTTAAATGTAAACCGGAGTGATTTGTAGCCTCTATAAGAACCTCGGTATATAAAAATTAAAAATAAATAAATAAATAAATAAATTAGTTCCCAGATGTTATCCAGGGTAATAACCGCCGGTTTATTCAATTGCTGGGAGAGGGTTCTTACCCCGGTTCTATCGAGACCGCTCACTTCTCCCGTTGTCCTGGGTCCTTCCGCAGCCTCCTCCACTCCCCTGCTCGGTTCCTCGGGGTTCCAGGATTTCTCCTGCCTCTCCAGCCGTTCGGTCGGCGTCTGAACCACCCAGCTGAGCATGCCCGATGACTTCATCAGCCTGCGACTCAGCTCCTCTGCCGACGGGCGGGGGCAAGGCTCTAACCGGCGTCCTGAGGTCTGGAGGGCTCAATGATAGCTCCCCTGGTGAGTACGGCTCTCCTCCCGCCTGCTCTCCAACGGGGATTGCAACCCTCATTTGCGGCGTTTGGAGGGAGAATTCGGTTATTAATCGCTGACCGGCAGCATTATCAGGGTCGGGTGGGAAGACTCGAATCTTGCCTTTCCGCTTATGAGGCATCAAAACTCGAGGAAATAGCGTAGCACATACAGTTTTATACCAGGACCAGATCCCCTCCCTATTTTGCCTTTTCAGTAAAATTTTGTAATCCAAAGAATTATTTCTACTGTTTTGATTTTTATGTATGGACTACATCTTCTTTCTGTATATCTGCTGAAAGCAAAATTGTTTACCTCTAAAGGTAATCTCCAACGACAGCTGGATGTCAGTCATCACAAGAGGGTGATATCATTAGATGGAGCCCAGTACAAAACTTTTATCCCTAAGTTTCTACAACTTTGAGTATGCTCCATTAAGCTTGTGTAGGATGCTATTCTGCCATGCCTCCAAGTGCGGGCCCCTTCAGTCTACTTTCTTAGTTTATACTTGGAGAAGCCAACTCCAAAGGGAGATGGACAGATTTCATGTAGTTTCATGCTGCCCTCAGAGAACACGTATTACAGGTAAGTAACTGCTTTCTCTGGGGACAAGCAGGATGATAGTCCTAACAAGTGGGTGCTTCCTTGCTACATACTGTCTCAAACAAAAATAGGGGAAAACAAAACAGTGCCAGCAGGCACAGCAAATGCTTTTGGAAGCAATGAGCCCTTTTATTTTTATTATAATTTTCTCTATAGTGGCAGCCTGGAACAAAACTAGTGGGCCCTAGGAGAAATGGAATTGAGTTCTACACCTCAAACAGATTCCTCAGGACAGGTCAAATCTACTATTGTGTGGGAGTCCCTGCCCAAACAATAATGTGATGTGAAGAGACAGAAACAGATCTACCATTGGTGTGCCTCACTCGTGGAATATCTGCTTTGCTATCCACCAGTCCAGGGACTATTCATTCGGTTCCAGGATCTGACTCAATCTGTCTGCTAGGACATTCTCCTCACCTGCCATATGTAACTCTGAGGACATGTTCCTACTTATTGATGTAGACATGGCAACCTGATTGTTCATGTGGACAAGAATTATTTTGTTGGTCAATTGATCTTTAAAAGCTCTCCATAGCTCCAGGAGGTTTTTGTGATGAAACTTTTCCTGAGCAGACCAAAGTCCTTGGATACAGAACCCATATCTATCCATGGTTAGGACATTTGGAACTGAAGGAATTTGGAAGGTAGTCCTGAATGGCTGAGTGATGCAGATACATGAGAAGAGCCCAATTGATCTGAGGATTTGTTGGGCTCTTCTCATGTAGAGATGTGCCAAGGTAACAACATGCACTGCTGATACCATGAGCCCAACAACCTCAACATGTCTCATGCTGATACCTGCTGACTCTCCTGAATTCTCTCCAATGCAGACATCATTGTGATAGCCCTCTAATGCAGGAGGAAGGTTCTCCCTTCAGTCATAGCTAGCAGTGCTTCTATAAATTCCAACTGAAATGACAGGCTCAAATGAGACTTTAGGTAGTTGATGCTGAACCCCAGTAACTCCAGCACTCAGATGGGTCTGCAAATTAATTCTGTGGCACTTGCCTGAAATGTGCTCTTAACTTGTAAGTCCTGATGCTAGGATAAATCTTAAGCAGGATTTGATGGTCAATTTGGAGGGCATCCAACAGGTTTCATCTGTACCATTTTTTATTATGTTAAAGACTTATGTTTCTAGGGTTACACTGGGCCAACAGTTTACATAAAACCTCAGCATTCCCCCAACAAGATGTCCTCTTGCACAGGTACCAGGATGTAGGCTATGATCTCTGCGATCCAGTTAAATCTCGTCCAAGGTTTTGACTGATACTTGTTGTAGCTTAGGGGCCCTCTCTTGCTTCAGGAAGGCATGAGGGGCCTGTTGTTGACAGGACTGAGGGGATGGAGGAAAACACCTCCTTGGCTGATAGAAGTGTCACTTCGGCCCCATATTTCGATACCTCCTAGCTGAGGAGGTTGGATATGAAGTGGATGTGAAGAGTTGTTGAAGCATCGCACAGTTTCCTTTGATTTGGGCCAGCCCTTCCTTAATCCTAACTTTTTTTTAATTTAAATATGAAATACATTGTAATATGACCATATATTCCATAAAGCAACAAAACATCAATAATTATTCATTACATGTCATTAATTATTCATTACATGTCACATATGCCCTATAATAGGAGGAGAATCCAAGTAAATAATTCTGGATTATTTTGCTAGAATTAAGCAAAAATAATTAGGAGTTAGGAGTTTACTAGAAATGTTTCTAAATGCATTGGATCAACAAAACCAAATTTTTTTCCTTTATAGTTGACTAAACATAAACATGGTAATTTCAAAAAGAATGTAGCACCTAGTGCTAACACCCAGCTTTTTAAGGTCAAAAAACTCCTCCTTCTTACCTGAGTGGTCCTGGCCATATCAGGAAAGATTTGGACTTTAAGTCCACAAAATAATACATCTTTAACAGCAAAAAATGTTTTAAACAATTTCTCTTTATCTTGCTCTGCCACACATGAAATAATTAAAGTAGCTCTATTATTGATCAGGTCTATCGACTCTTCTAAGAAGGTCGAAATATCTGGTGATGTTGAAGCTTCTCCCTCTATTTGTCCTTCAGATTCTCTGAAGGGCTTTTTAGGTAAATAATACATTTTAGAAAGTTTGGGGATATCTTCATCATCGTATAATAGATTCTCTTTTAGAAATTTTTTAAACAACTCCCAAGGGGAGAGGAGGCGAGTCAAAGGAAAATTAATAATTCTTAATAGGGATGTGAATCGGGCTTCGGACGATTGAAAATATCGGACGATATTTTCAAAATCGTCAGAAATCGGGGGCTCCCCCAAAATGATAGGAAAACCCCATGATATTGTTCGTGGGGGTTCTCTTATCGTTTTGGGGAGGGTGGGAAAAACGGCACACAAAAATAACCCCTAAACCCACCCCGACCCTTTAAAACTAATTCCTTAGCTTCCCCCACCCTCCTGACCCCCCAAAAAACTTTTTACAGGTACCTGGTGGTCCAGTGGGGGTCCTGGGAGCAATCTCCCGTTCCTGGGCCATTGGCTGCCATTAATCAAAATGGCACCGATGGCCCTTTGCCCTTACCATGTGACAGGGTATCCGTGCCATTGGTCGGCCCCTGTCACATGGTAGGAGCACTGGATGGCCCGCGCCATTTTTAAAGATGGCGCGGGCCATCCAGTGCTCCCTCCATGTGACAGGGGCCGGCCAATGGCACGGATACCCTGTCACATGGTAAGGGCAAAGGCCATCGGCGCCATTTTTATTAGTGGCAGCCGATGGCCCGAGAGCGGGAGATCGCTCCCGGGACCCCCCTGGACCACCAGGTACCTGTAAAATGTTTTTTGGGGGGGGTCGGGAGGGTGGGGGAAGCTAAGGGATTAGCTTTTTTTTTATTTTTTTTTTTTAAATTATATTTTATTGATTTTTTAGAAACGTTTGCCAAAACATTGCGAATAGTAAGAATTACAAATAAGACAAACAGCTTATGGTACATAATTGAATAAGTAAGTCCTTGGTAAATGATAGAGACTACAATATTATATTATTACTAACCTTTTAGCATAACTACTGTACCAGAATGTCAGCTAAATAAAAGAGGAAAATGGTGAGGTCAAACATTTCTTCGCTCTTTAATTCCTTCCCCCCCACCCCCTCGTCAGTTCCATCCAGGACACAGAAGTATAACAAATTATGAGGAAATCCCATCAATAACTAATGACAACTGTATCCGCTAAGGGTGGCAGCAAGTGTGCATAACAGACTCAACAAGCATGTAATTTCAAGAATACAACAAAAGGCACAGGATATATGTAAAACATGTAAAAGGTGAATATTGTTGACCGTCAGCTGGCCCACAGTTAGTTGGGGTGAAGTCGAAACACGGAAGTCGTCCTTGTATCATTCACCAGACTCTTGTTGTCCTATGCAGAGTCGTTTTCTTATTGTTAGATTAGATTGGTGTGGAAAGGAGTTGTAGGTGATAAATAATCCGTTAAAGGGGACCATATGGATGACATTAAAGCGGAGGTCTTTGCGGACGATGTCTGTGCCACAGGCAGCTCGGTCGTACATAGATGTACCAGTCGTTTAAACCATAGTTCGTAGTTTGGCGGGAGATTACCAGTCCAGCCTTGCAGAATAGATTTTTTTCCCAGAAGAGCCGCTTTTTGTAAGAATTTTCATTCAGTGTCACCTAGAGACTGGAGTGTGTTTGGTAGAATTCCAAAGAGCCAGAGGATAGGTGTAAGAGGCAGAGCTTTATGTAATAGTTGGGAGCAGAAATTGCAAAGCTGGTCCCAAAAATGCAGAATGATCTTGCAATCCCAAAAACAATGATAAAAACCTCCCTCATCGGCCATGCATTTGAGACATGTGTTGGTTGAGATGATACGCATGCGGTAAGCCCGGGAGGGCGTTATGTAGAGTTGCCACAGGAATTTGTAATGAGCTTCCCGAAGCAGTACATTATCGGAAATTTCATATGTGGCTGCCATGCTTTGTTTGAGCTCATCTAGGGTAATCGTGCATTGAGGCCATTGTTTCCATTTGATGAAAAGTATATCGAGGTAAGGCTTATTTGTGATGGCTAGTAAGGACTTGGCCAACTTGGATATGGAAGATTTCTTAGTTGAGCCTGGCTGAATTAGGTCCAGAATCGTCTGCATTAGCTGAAAAGACTGTGTGGTGAATCCTAGTCTTCGGATGAAGTGGCTTATTTGTCGATAGGCAAAGTGGTCCAAGTTTGTTAGTTGGTAAGCAGTTTGTAATTGTGGGAAAGTTAGTGGGCAGCCATTAGATACCTCGAAGAGCTGATAAACGTAAGTAAGACTGACGGTTTGCCACTTGTGGAAGGGTCCCTTATGAAGTCCGGGTTCAAACAGTGGGTTCCCGGTTATTTGCAGTAGTGGGGTCATGCGTGTGGATTGTTGGCATTTGATGCATAATGTGTTCCATGCTTTCCGGCAGGTACGTAGAATCGTAGATTTTTTGAAGAGTACTGATATCGATGTAGGTGGCAGATGCACTAATTGGTTCAGGGACGGAATGCCATACCATTCTAGCAGGTGTTTATAAGGGACGAACCTGGAAGTCGAAAAGAGCCAGTCACTTAGATAGCGAAGTGTGCATGCTAAATTGTAGGTAAGTAAATCCGGACATCCCATACCGCCCTCCTCCACTGGTGTGGTCAATACAGCCATGGATAGTTGCGCTTTTTTACCTCGCCAAAGAAATAACTGTAGATCTTTGGTAAATCTCTTATAGTCTTGTTTGGTGAACCACAAGGGGTCATTTGCAGCACATAAAGCCATTTAGGGAGCAGGATCATTTTGACCAGTTGAATCCGTCCTGTGAGCGAAAGAGGCAAGGCCAACCAGTGTCGTAACTTTGTAGCAGATTGGTCTAGCAAAGGCTGAATGTTGGCCTTTTATAGCAGGGATATATCTGTGGGTATTCGAATTCCCAAATATTTAAGTTCTTTGGATACCCAACGTAGGGGGAAATCTCCAGCCCAGATGTTGCGGACTGTGCCCGTGACATCTATGACCTCAGACTTGTCAAGGTTTATTTTTAGACCTGCAAATTGTCCATATTGATGTTGCAATCGTAGAACTTCGGGTAACGATTGTGTTGGTCGGGTAAGAAAGACCAAGACGTCGTCCGCGAAGGCTGCTATTTTAAAGATGTGTTGAGGTCCTCCGAAACCTTCGATGGTTGAGCTTTGGTCCAGTTTACGTAGTAGTGGATCAATAGCTAGAATATAAAGGAGGGGGGACAGAGGACAGCCTTGTCGCACTCCACGCACTAAACGAACATCGTTGGAAAGGTAGCCATTTGCCAGAATGCGGGAGATGGGAAATCTGTACAGCAGCTGGAGATATTGCAAAAATTCCCCAGATATTCCAAAGCATTGGAGGGTTGAGAAGAGGTAGGACCATGCCACTCTGTCAAACGCTTTTTCAGAGTCAAAGCCAATGACGAAAGCAGGGGTGGATTGAGATTGACAGATTTCCATGGCTGACAGCAGCTTTAAAATGTTTGCATGTGGGGATCTCCCCTTTACAAAGCCCACTTGATGATGTGAGATGAGGGAGGGTAGGAGGATATTCAACCTCTCCGCCAACACCTTCGCTAATAGTTTTAAGTCGCAGTTTAGCAGAGATATTGGGCGATAAGAAGCAGGTTTCAGTGGGTCTTTACCGGGCTTGGGTAAAACAGTAATGTGGGCTATATTGAAAGAGGGAGGAAATTGTCCCGCGGAGAGTCCAGCTAAGTAAAAACTAGAAAGAGGAACGGCCAGCTGTGTCTGGAGCATTTTGTAGAAATCGTATGAGAGGCTGTCTGGACCCGGGGATTTTCCAGCCTGAGTATTGGAGATTGCTTGAGAGATTTCATAAGGCTGGAGAGGCTGATTTAGGAATTCCTGTTGAGGGACTGTGAGCCGCGGGAGCGTCAAATCTTGAAAAAAATCGCTCTCCTCGACTTCTCCTCTCCCGTGGTCAGGCGTATAAAGCTGTTCATAGAATTTGCATAGGGATTCACAGATTTCCCGTGGGTCCGTGGTAAGAGACCCATCAGGCCTGTTCAGGCTAGAAATGAAGGTTTTTTTTTCTAGCAGCCCGGACTAGGTTCGCCATCAGTTTGCCCGGTTTGTTTCCAAACCGAAATAGATTTTGTTCTCCCTTCTGAAGTGATGCTTGAGCTCTCATGTGTAGGAGGCCGTTATAGGTTCCAAAGGATGCTATAATATTCTTTCCTGTGGGTAGGGGACGGAGACTGTATTAAATTACGCTTGCTTTGTGCGAGCTGCTGTTCGTAACACAGTATGTTTTGGTGAAGTCGTTTATTGCGAGAGTGGGCGTACGAAATTATATCTCCTCTCAGAACCGCCTTCCCCGCCTCCTAAAAGAGTTGGGGGTCAGACATATGATGTTGATTGTGTTCCATGTACTCCTTCCATTTGGTCTGTAAGTACTCCTTAAAATGGAGGTCATCTTTGAGATAGCTCGGGAATCTCCATATACGGTCCCCTTGGGGAAACTGTGGAGAGGCCAGGCAAACAGATATTGGAGCATGGTCTGATATCATCTGTGGTTCGATGTTGGTTTTTTGTATCCGGAAAAAGAGGGTCTGTGAAATGAGAATATAGTCAATGCGTGATAAGGACAGATGGGATCTGGAGACATGGGTGAAGTCTTTTTCCCCGGGGTGAAGTGTACGCCATATGTCTAAGAGGTGAAGTTGATGGCAGAGGAACGCAATGCCTTTCTTAGTCTTGGCGGATGTGTGCCGTTGCGGGGGGCTTCTGTCTATGGTAGCATCGTGGACACAATTAAAATCTCCTAAGAGAATTAGTTGACCTTGTGAATGAGTATGGATCAGATTGCATAACGACATAAAGAAAGAATGAGAATACTTGTTAGGAGCATACACATTGCAGATTGTGACCAGTGTAGTATTCCAGTGGCCAACAAGTAGAATAAATAGTCCATTGGGATCTGCGATGCTGTTGACAGTTTGGAAGTTCGCTGTTTTGTTGATTAAGATTGCAAATCCTGCCTTTCTGTTGTCTGCTGCAGAATAGATGCATGAGCCCACCCAGTCTTTTTGCAATTTTTGGCTCTTTGCAGCAGTAAGGTGGGTCTCCTGTATTCCTGCAATGTCTGTATGTAAGCGCTTGAGATGAGATAAATCTTTCTTGCGTTTTATGGGTGAGCCCAGCCCATTAACATTCCAAGATATGATGTTATTCATGGTTCAAAATAGGCAATCGCTGATACAAGGGTGAAAATATCGAATTTACATTCGAGGTGAGGGCCCCCAGCCTAGACCTCCCCTCCTCTCTCGCTATATAGCGTTGAGCATTAAACGCAGTTTGTGACATCTGTTCCCTGCGTCTCTGCAAGCGAGCTTGTGTTGTGCGAATGGGGAATTGTTGAGATGTGATGAGAATCAGATTAAGGTTGGAACTAATTCTAACTGAAGTACTCCCCCCCTCCCCCACCTAGTTTCCCTTCCCTTCGAGTCCAAGTAATAGACCGCCTCAATCCTGGAGGCATGGAGGTCATTTGATTAGTGTACGAATGCTGTAGCTCCATGTTGTGGCCAGTAGGCCCAAAAGGGTGATGTAAGCCAACAGATGTTTTAAGTACATAGGGAAGGTTTAGTGAAGCGGTTCGACCCAGTTAAGAAAGATATCGGATCCTTTCAAAATCAGGTCGGAGCTTAAATGTGATTTCGCATAAGAAGGAAAACCCTTCCTTTTTAGGTAAGGATAGGCAAAGCGAAGCCAGGCCCCCGTAAGAGCTGTCTGTAGTAATAACCGTTGATGTTAAGAGAAGGCCTAAGCAGTGTTGGTAGTTGCATGACCCTATTCCTGTGCCATTTAACTTGCAGAGATAGATTTCAAAAATTCAGCAGCTGTGTCAGGTGATTGAAAAGTATGCTGCTTGTCAGCATGCCAGATCCGCAGTTTCGCTGGATATTGGAGAGCAAATTTAATTTTCTGCTGATAGAGCTGTGAACATATTGGTGAAAATCCCCTACGCAGATCAGGTACTCTAGCAGAGTAATCCTGAAAGATCCGGATATTATGTTTCCCATAACAGATGGTTTGTTTGCGCCTATAGGCTTTTCAGACTTCATTCTTATGAGTAAAGCTTAAGAATTTTGCTATGACTAGCCTTGGTCGGGTGGGCTCTGTCTTTTTAGCTCCCAGTCTATGTGCTCTCTCAATTTTCATGGAGTCTTTAAGCTCTGACAAGTTTAAAACATCCGGGAGCCATTGTTCTAAGAGTTCTACCATAGTTTTCTCTTCCAGCTCCTCAGGGAAACCCAGGAAACGCAGATTGACTCTGCGCTCCCTGTTCTCCAGATCGTCCACTTTGTCCAGGAGCTGGGCTAGTAGCTTCCCTTGATTTTCAGCTTTGGATTCTGCTCTGTGTGCATCATCCTCCAGGCCCGAAATCCTGCCTTCTGCATGATCTATACAAGGGGATAGTTCAGCGATGGCTGTTTGAAGCTCCCCCATCTGCTCCTTCAGCCCCGCTAATTTTTCATCCAAGGCAGCTTTAATAACCTGCTCAATAGCAGGCAACGTGAGCACTGCTTGGGTTGAATCCCCAGCGGTTTCTCCTGCGGCGGCGGCCATTTTGGCTTCGGGACCCCGCGATTTTTCTTTATCTTTTTTTGTAGATTTAGAGGTCATCGGGGGGGGGGGGGTGGCGTCTTGTTCATATATCTGGCGATTGACATAAGAACTTACAATTTCGCAGGTTTGGCGTTTTGTGGAGCCTTAATCGCTGAGTAAGTACGCGCTGGTAGAGCTAGGCACTCGGAGCTCAGGGTTTTCCGTCCGCCCCGGCTCACCACATCACGTGACCTCTAAGGGATTAGTTTTAAAGAGTCGGGGTGGGTTTTTTGTTTATCGGCTCAGGCGCAGCCAATAAACAAAACCGCGATCGGGCCGGACGAAAAAAACCGGTTCCGATTCACATCTCTAATTCTTAAGTTCTTTGCTCCTAAATAAATTTTCCATATATTCTAAATCTTTGTGAATGGCCAAACTATCTCGAATATAAGCATTCTCAGAGTTTTGTACCAATTGCATTTTGTTTGTTACAGAAATCAGAACTTTCTCACATTTATCAATTTTCTTTCCTTGTTCTTCAATTATATTTCTATTAGCTTTAATCACTGTTAATAATGATCCATTCATCTTGATAATATTGCTATCAAGCTTTAATATCATTTTCCCTAGATCATCCAATGTAACTTTGTCCTGTAAAACCACAGGGCTAAAGCTACCTTCTTTACCAGGTGGATGTAAATCTTCAATTATTGAAGTAACTACATTCTCAGTCCATCGAGAATCAGCCTGATTCAACAGGTCAGAGTCCCTTTGGGCTAATCCCACCGGGTTTCCTGCCGCATCGCATGATTTTATTCCGATTGGCTGTAGGGGAGACTTTGGTCCATCGCAGGGACTTAGGGAGACAAACGAAGAAGATCCCAAATTGTTCTCTCTGGGCGTTTCCACCATTCTCACTATGTGGTGATCCATAGGTCCAATATGATGTTGTTGCATAGGAGAAGATGTAAAGATCCTTGCTTTCCTTTTTTTGCCCATTAGAATTAACAGTATATAAAAGAAAACAGGAATTACCTTCCCGCCAACGGCCTTCTCTGGCCTAAGCCGGACCAAGCCGCTCGCCCCTTCGGCGTGGCGCCGGTGGCAGTGAGGCGCCACCCCTCCACAGCTTTTATCATCAGTAGGGGGGGACGTCCAAGCTGACATCACGTCGCTGCGTCAGCAGCTACTCATGCCTCCAGATGTTCCAAAGCCCGGCAAAGAAAAAAGCAGGGAGAGTGGACCTCTTCCCTTCTCCTTTCCTTTCTCCCCACTTCAATGCCGCCCCTCCGCAGCTTTTATCATCAGTAGGGGGGGACGTCCAAACTGATGTCACGTTGCTGCGACAGCAGCTACTCATGCATCCAGGTGTTCCAAAGCCCGGCAAAGACAAAAGCAGGGAGAGTGGACCTCCTCCTTTCTCCTTTCCTTTCTCCCCTAATCCTATCTTCAAAGAGATTCTCTCCAGTGTATGGCATGTCAGCAAGTCATTCCTGGACTTCAGGCCAGAGGAATCAGGCCTACAGCCAGGCAAGACTGCAGATGCCAGTCCCCATGGCAAAGACTCTCGATGCTGCTCAAAAACATCAAAGATGGATCAGACCATATGTTTTCAGCATTCCATACCCATGTCCATTAGTGACTGGAAGTCATCAAGCTACTTTGGAGGAAGCTGCTATACTGCGGCTCACATCTGTTTCAGCAAGTCCTGCAAGTACTGGCCCATAAAGAGCTGGTAAGAGGCTATGCAGGCATTGAGCATGGCTCCCTGAAAATCTTTCTTCCCAAAGTCCTAGAATCCTTCCCTAGGGGCACAAGAGGAATGGGTTCTAGTTCTCTTAGCCCTCTTGAAAGCAAATTCAACCACCACAGATGGTGCAATGTTATGGGATTATTTAGCAGGAATCTATTGATTAACTCAGAGCCACACAGACAGAATATACAGAGGCAAATGTGCAGGGCCACAGATAACTGTCCTGACATCTACCCCCACACATGTAATTTATTTCTGCTTACATAATTGCATTCTGCTTGCATATCCCCACACAATTGCTTCTTGCTGGCTGAAAGATAATGTTACCTCTGGTACAATTTGTTTTCCCGAAGTCCCTTACTACCTGGCAGTTGAACAACAGAATAAAAGCCTGATTGAAACAAAGACAAGGAGAAGAAAGAAGATAGAACAGAGAGATATGCTGCTGGAGTTCTTTTGCAGAAAGGACTATGTCATGTAAGGGTTGTGTTTTATTGCATTATTGTTATTGTAATTATTGTTCCTGCTACTAATATATATATATATAACCAACACGCCCCCTGCCAGCACTCTCTTAATTTTTTTCAGGGTATACAAAATGTACAATATACAACCACTTATTTGAATTATACCCTTCACTCAAAAAAACAGAATACTGAAAAACATTTTTAGACAGATTGCTTTTATTAATTCCTTAAATATACATTGCACGTTCTTCAATGCCACCCCCCTAGTTAAAACCACCATACAAAACTCACTCACACCAATCACGCTTCACTTGGCAATATGCAGATTGCACCACACTCATACCTAAAAAAAACTACAATCTTCCTTCAACCTAAACCTTAAACAATAATACTCTGGATAAATGTATTATTGCACCTTACCAAGGCCTAAGTTTCACCTAATAAAAGGTTTCATCAGGGGTATATTATACGAAGAAAAAACAGCGTTGCTCTATACATTGACAAACAGCTCTACTGTAATGAATGTCCATTCATAAAAATTATATGTCTCTCTTCCACTTAATCCTGGTGCATGAATTCCATTTTTACTTTATGCTTGTTTTTCATGTAACAATCCGATTTGCTTCTTTTTTTTAATCCCAGTGATAACTGCTGTAACAAGCCATGCGTTGGAGAATGTTGCAAAATCACGCCAGCAAATTCCATTCACTTTCTTCCAACATGGGGTGGTTAATGCCTCTATAAAACATAATCAATGCCTCCTTATTATTCATTGTTACCAAAGTTCTTGAACAATTTTATTGTAAAATTTGACCCCAGTTTTAGATGCATCCAACCTTTATTCAGACCACATTTCAGTTTCACAATCAAGTTAAGAGACATCCGCACTCACAAAGGAGCCAATGCATGGTGTAATTCACATTCTTGGCAGCAACTATGCTCAGTATAAGCTTCCCTCCTCCACCAAACATCCGGGACTTTAACCTCACATGCTTGAATTCATAAAACTTTATTGACCCACTACGCTGTCTAATACACGATTCCCTATTATGTGCTAAAGAGAGCACTCAAAAGGTGGCATATTAGTACCGGATCCAGGCTGCAACCAACCAACCTAGTTCAGAAAAAAGCTTCCCCCTCTATCGCCAGATTTAGCCCCCTAGGGACCAGTGTATGCCAAGTATATATATATATATATATATATATATATATATATATATAGCATTCCTGACGATGGAGGCTCAAGGACATATTAACACTCCTTTTAAACTGCATTTGTTGGATAATAAAAAAATGCAGCTCATCCTCTGTTATGTCCTTATTTAACCATTGCTGAACCATTGAAGCCTCAATCTTTTTAGTTCTAATACAGTTTTTATGCTGTATAATCCATGTTTTTATAGCTATTTTAGTCTGTCCTACTACACAGATAAATAATGGCATAAATGCCCTGTGTAGAATTACAATTGAAATGCCTTCTGAGTTGATGAATAATTGGCAAATCAGAATGGTGAAAAGATTTAATCTGTAAAACATTCCTGCAGACTACACAATTGCCACATGGGTACTGGTTCCAGGTTAACAAATCCTCCCTGTCAATGAGTGAACCCATTCTCACTAGCGAATCTCTTACATTTTTGCCTCTCCAGTTTGCAAAAAGGTCTCTCCTTAACCACATCATAAATAGATAACATATGCCAAGTCTTATAATAATGTCCTAGACCTCCCTTGAATGGGTTGAATAAGGTAACACACAGAACATTTTGTCCAAAGGGTTCTTTGTAGTTGGTTGAAGAAGTTACTCCCTATTTGTATACATTGCTCTCTTATAGGCTTGCTTAATAGCCCATCTAGGTTAACCACGCTGACCAATCTGGATACACATGTAAGGAGCTTGTTGTTTAAAGACTCACACTGGCGTCTTAAACTTAGAAATGTTGTTCTTTAATTACCTAGGATGATGACTAGCAAAAAAGAGTAAATTGTTTCTGTCAGTTTTCTTATAAAAAATAGAAGGGCATAGACATTGCGCGTCTTTAAAAATAACTGTATCCAAAAATGAAATTTGTACAGAACTGCTATGAAATGTGAACTGCAGATTCTTGTTTCTAGTATTTAATCAACTCTCAAATTATTTATTTGAAACTTTTTATATACCGGCATTAGTAAGCATACATCATACCGGTTCACATTGTAACTCAGCTTCTAACAACATTAACACAAAAAAGGTGTTGTGAACAAATCTTACCCACAATTTGATGTTACTCTAGAACTCCGAGGGATAAACAAATTGTTCTTCAAATGAAGCCACATAGAGGCATACCACTGAAGGGGCCATGGTGGCTCCCTTGGCTGTGCCCTTAATTTGATGGAAGATATCATGTTGGAATTCAAAACAATTTTTTGTCAATGCTATGTGGGCTAATTCAGTAATAAATTTCTGTTGCCTCTCTATAATGATGTGGTTCCTAAAGTTTCTTGAATGATAGACACTGCTGCTGCCTGAGGTATGTTTGTGTACAGTGAAGCAATGTCTGCTGTCACAAGTATCCATGATTCTTGAACCCCAGTGACTGTTTTAAGAATCTGAAGTAGATGAATAGAATCCCAAATATAAGATCTATTCAATGGGACAACTGGTTTTAAAAATGAATCTATATATTTTGACAAGGACTCAAGAAGTGAGCCTATGCCAGATACTATAGGTCGTTCCGGTGGATTGTTTACAGATTTATGAATTTTTGGAATTAAATAGAAATTCGGCATGACTGGATTTTTTTCCAAAAGGAAAAAATATTCTTTAGAAGTGATCAAGCCTTACTTTTTCACCTCATCTAATATGTCACGGATTTCTTCTGACAGCAAAACAGTGGGATCATATTCCAACTTTTCATAGAATTCAATGTCATTGATTTGACTAAGTGCTTCTGCATTGTATTTATCTACATCTAAAATTACCACCCTTCTCCTTTATCTGCTGACTGGATAACTATAGTAGGGTTCTCGTCTATTAAGCTTGTTATGACAAAAATGATAAGATCGTTCCATATGCTCCAAATCTCTCATTACCATCATTTCAAATGAGGATATTAATGGGTCTGGTGGTCCCGGAGGGAAGTTTTGATAACTCTTCGCATGAGTCCTCGGATGAGGAACCCACTAGTAAAAGGATAATGTCAAGACAGTAAGATTTGATGTATCATCTGAGCTGAACAGGAATAATGATCAAGAACAGTCTTTTTCAGACAGATGCCAGCAGCAAGATCCAGCCACAATTGCGACATAGGGTGGAAGGGATGGGGACCTGGTCTGCAACATCTGTAACCGTCCAGGCACATTACCTGCTCTCAACGATAATCGATTGCAATGCTTTTAGTCTTTCTTCAAGGCACAGGCACTCTCTCTCACAGACACCCACGCAGGCACACACAGGCACCCTCTCATACACACACACACAGGCACCGCTCATACACACACACTCTCACAGTCACATACACACAGGCACTTACTCTCACAGGGCAAGTCTCTCGCTCTCTCACACACATTTTGGACATCTTTTTTGGCTGCTTGCTGCACAGCAGGGC
This sequence comes from Rhinatrema bivittatum, assembly GCF_901001135.1. NCBI lineage: Eukaryota > Metazoa > Chordata > Amphibia > Gymnophiona > Rhinatrematidae > Rhinatrema > Rhinatrema bivittatum. The sequence continues at coordinate 699,348,530 of NC_042616.1, forward strand.
CTCTTCTGATACTGGCTCCATGGAAACGCTGGTGGCACTGCAGGGTCCCTTCATCTGCCATTAGGTCTGGGGAAATGCCGGCAGAATCACAGGGCCTCTTCATCTACCACCAGCTCTGGAGAAATGATGGCAACACCGCAGGGTTTCTTCATCTGACGCCAGCTCGAAAGAAACACTGGCGGCACCACAGGGCCTCTTCTTCTGACACTGGATGTTACGTTTGCTGGCGGGGAGTGGGAACCTCACCAGCATATCACTTCTCCATGTCGCCTCTCGACCTTCCTCCTGGAAGCAATGGCACCCTTCTCCCTGTTGTCACCTGTGGGGGAATGCCCCCCTCACCCTCCCTTAGTATGCCACTGATGAGGTTGGGTTCCCAGGGTTGAAGTTTATATGAGCTTGCACTTTGTGCATGTCTTGATCTTTTAGTGTGAAGGGCAGATATGTTTATTTTGGTATAATGTAGTTTTGCATTAATTTTTTTTTCTTGTAGTTTGCAAAACATAGGATAGCATATAAGAAAATATATTGGGTACAAAATATTGTGTATTTAACTCAGGCATTATGTGGTCTTGAGAGGTGTCATATGTTGAGCATCAAAAAGACAGTAAGGAAGCCCTTATGGCAGAATTAAAAATAGAAACCAAGGTAAATTACCTTCTGGAGATTGCAGAAACATGTGGGGAAAATCCATGGGGTCCTAATTTCACAGCTGACTTAAATTCATTTGCTGATGTGGAAGTTAGGATTACTAAATATATAAACTCCACAGTCCCCAAGGATTGGAAAAAACTGAGGACAGCTGCAGTGTGGCTATTGCTGGACATTACGAAATCATGGTCCCATTTCAGTACATTGACAGATAAACTAATGCAGGAAAAGTTGTTCACAGCTCAGTTTGCAGAAGACAGTCAGTAGTATGAGGAAGAATTAGACAGATAATGGGACCAAGAGACTAATTTGACTCAGAAACTAAAAATTGTTAACACCCATTAAAGGCTTTGAAATCTGATATTCTATTCCTAAACAGTTAGTTATGCAACAAAGATGAGGAATTAGAGATTTCTATGGGACCATTACTAACCTGCAAACCTTCTAGCTGAATCTCCAACATCAGTGCTCTCTGAGGACGAAGTGGAAGGTAATAGAGGAAACATGAACAACCGGGAAGAGGAAAGAAAACAATGCAGTAGAGGGAGGGAGTACAGTCATAGTCACCATAGACATCTGTGACAGGATGTTAGCCAGTAGCCTATTCTTGATCAGAAACCTGAACTAATCCCTAAAACTCAGTGAAAAATACATTTTGTGGTATTTATTTTCAATGTAGAAATGTAGAACACATAGCCAGAAAGTGTTACAAGGCAGAGCAAAAGTTCCTCAGAGGTTACATTCATTACCTAATTCTCCTCTTCCGCAAGTCTGGAAATTATTATCTTACTTTTACAGAAGTTAGGATTGGCAGACTTCACTTCTTGCATCTGCTTTTTGGCAAACTCAGTACCAGCTTAAACATTGGGGTATCTGGCCTCAGCTATATAGATGGTAATATCTACTGTTGAGGGTAAACCTAAAGGTTGTGTAAAAAAGAGTTGTTAGCTTCACTTGCTGTTTCTCTTATGGTTGTGAGGCATTGATTTTTGTAAAATTTTGCAATACTGTGCAGTTGCAGTATACAGGGCTAGAAACCCTTATGTTAAAAGATGAAATGTTTATATGAATTTTTTCTTTTCATGCACAACTATACTGATTTTTTCTTTCCTTTGATGAGATTAGATTTGTAAGTATGAGGAGATAAGATACACTATCTTTCAGCCTTACCTTGGTCTGTGTTTTTTTTAATTGGTCTTAATCTCTCTTGCTATCTCTTATTTGTGTTTACGAGGGCTGCTAATAAAGCAGATGTATATTCTCTTTGTATGTACTAACACTTTATTTACCCATGAAAGTTATGTAGCTAGCACAGAGAATGGTTGTGTACAACAACATTGTCAAAGTTTATAGCTGTTTTATATTGTGATCTGATGCAAATTATATTAGTTGTTAAGTGACACTATGAAGGAGCATACATAAAAAGCCCTCAGAACTATGTAAAGAATCAGTCCCAGCTGTCTGGTTCCAGTCCACCTTAAGACAGAGCATTATGGTTTCCAGGTGGCTCCCAGAGCTGGATATAATGTAGGCTCAGAGGGGAGCAGGGGAGAGGCACAGGAACTTGGAAGGACAGTAACCATGAGTAGAGAAGGGTGGCAGCCCTGGAAAGTAAGCGTGTTAAATGTTTGAGGTTATGAAAGGCTATGTGAAATGTTGAAGATCTGAAGCACTATAACTAAAAAGCAATGAGAAAAACCTTGACCGCTTATATGTTGTGCCACAGAAGGAAATAAAACCTTGCCGTCTTTTCTTTCATTGAAAGTTGCAAGAACTAAGACTGGAACCTCAAAGTCTTGTGGGGGTTTTTTCTGTTTTCCTTTGTTGAATTTATTCTGCATTCCATCTATGTCAGATCTCATGTGTTGCAATCTTGCATGTTGTCTGCTGTCTTCTATTTTTATACTACATGCAGATACGGGAAGTTAGTGAAGTTTACAACAAAATCTCTTTCTTTACACTAAACTTGGGCTTTCTTTTTCCTATATCAGGTAGTCATTCAAGAGATTTTATCCACAAGTATATGGTATACAATAAAAGGATGTTTTACCAATCTATAGATTTAACAGAGCTAAACAGACAATCAGTGAACTCGGTTCTTTTGACTTTATTTCTTTACACTGACTTTTTTCTTTTTGAGATTAACATTGCTTGAATGGATAAGATGAGGCAATAAGGAAAATATGTGCTATTAGATTTGACCCATTATTTTATCTTAAATGGTCTTAGTCTTATCAGACTAGCCCTGTAAAAATTTAGCCATGCTTAATTGATTTAAGATTGAATTAACCTTTCTTTCTCTTGTGAGACTTTGGGGCAGATTTTCAAAGTCTTACGCATGTAGGGGGGTTATGCGCACCGGGCCTATTTTTAAAAAGCTCGGTGGTGCGCATAAAGCCCCGGGATGCGTGTAACTCCCAGGGCTTGAAAAAAGGGGTGGGGCGAGGGCTGTCTGGGGTGGTCCAGAGCAGGGTCAGTGGCTCCTGGCACTGCGGCCATTTGCCGCTGTGTCAGAGATCATGTGCCGGCAATCGGCTGGCTCGCACAACTTGCGCCTGCCTGGAGGCAGGCGCAAAAGGTAAAATAAAGATCGGGGGGGTTAGAGTAGGGATGTCGGGGGGGGGAAAGGTTAGGGGAAGGGGTGGGAAGGTCAGGCTAGGGGGAAGGGAATGGAGGAAGCCAGCGCGCGCCAACCCTGGATTTTAAAGCATGCGCACGCCTGTGCGCGCATGTTATAAAATCGGACGTATATGTGCGTGCGCTGGGTAGCGCGCGCAGATATAAGCCGCATGCACTCCTTTTAAAATCTACCCCTTTATGTTTACAGAAAATAAAGATCACACTTCTATGAAAGAAGCAAAAATGAAGAAGATTCCCCTTTCTTGTTTAAAGAATTAAGCTCTGCACCCTTTTTTTGCTGTTCTGAACATAACTATTTACTTTTGCCCTTGCCATTTTCTTCTTTGAATTTTTTTTTAAGTTTGTTCCCTTCCTTTTCAAAAATTTTAGGCCTTATGTGGTGTTGTATGTAAAGTCCTATATGTGTTGTCTAGTGTCCTGTAGACTGATGTTTGTGAGGGGGGAAGGGGGAAATCAAGGTGAGTTATGGATTGAGGAGGGAGGCATGAATACACTGGACTTTGGGTTTTCTTTAACCCATGGGGATATTAATCACAGACATTTGGGTCAGTTGGGGAGAAATAAATAAGAAAGGGTATACATATTGTACAGCTGCACAGCACATAAAAATTTGCTAATGGAGAAGCTTCTATGTGAATAACTATATTTGATTCCCATATCACTCCTTGCAGAACACTAGAAAGGCTTTCACATCATAGATAAAAGTGAATTGGACAACAGTTCGCTGGTCATTTAGTATAATATTGTTTTACCTTATTTTGTATTTCTGAAATATGCTTTATAATGACACATTTTCTTCTTGTTAAACAACATCAAATCCAAAAACTATCACCTCTTGAATAATTACTCTCAGTCTCATTTCTAAATGTATCACTCCAATGTTGTAATATCCAATACTGAATTAACCATTCATTTAGTAACTTTGTATCAATAATTTAGAAAAACATCAGAACACAAAAATGTTTTTAAGGAAGGAAGGGAAAGTTTCATACTTATGATCTTTTATCCCCAACACTGGGTGATCCACTATAGTGTAATCATTAACAATCTGCCTCCAACCATTTTTAAAAATATTTTTATATTGTGTAAGAACATAAGAAAATGCCATACTGGGTCAGACCAAGGGTCCATCAAGCCCAGCATCCTGTTTCCAATAGTGGCCAATCCAGGCCATAAGAACCTGGCAAGTACCCAAAAACTAAGTCTATTCCATGTTACCATTGCTAATGGCAGTGGCTATTCTCTAAGGGGCGGATTTTCAAAGGCCTTCCTTCCGGATTTACGCGCGCCGGCGCGCCTATTTTGCATAGGCCGCCGGCGCGCGTAAAGCCCCGGGACGCGCGTAAGTCCCAGGGCTTTTGTAAGGGGGCGTGTTGGGGCAGGGCCTACTGACACGGCATTTCGGGGGCGGGTCCGGGGGCGTGGCGCCGGCCCGGGGGTGTGGTCGAGGCCTCCGGACCAGCCCCTGAGACCGGAGGACGGAGCGGGGCTGCCAGCCGACGCGCGCAAAGTTAAGGGGGGGGGGGGTTAGATAGGGCCGGGGCGGTGGGTTAGGTAGGGGAAGGGAGGGGAAGGTGCGGGGAGGGCGAAGGAAAGTTCCCTCCGAGGCCGCTCCGAAATCGGAGCGGCCTTGGAGGGAAAGGAGGCAGGCTGCGCGGCTCGGCACGCGCAGGCTGCCGATTTTGCGCAGCCTTGCGCGCGCCAACCCCAGATTTTATAAGATACGCGCGGCTACGCGCGTATCTTATAAAATCAGGCGTACTTTTGTTCACGCGTGCTGCGCAAACAAAAGTATGCGCTCGCGCAACTTTTTAAAATCTGCCCCTAAGTGAACTTAATAGCAGGTAATGGACTTCTCCTCCAAGAACTTATCCAATCCTTTTTTAAACACAGCTATACTAACTGCACTAACCACATCCTCTGGCAACAAATTCCAGAGTTTAATTGTGCGTTGAGCAAAAAAGAACTTTCTCCGATTAGTTTTAAATGTGCCCCATGCTAACTTCATGGAGTGCCCCCTAGTCTTTCTACTATCTGCGGACTATCTGCTGACAATTAAATATAATTGTCAGCAGAGCCAATACAAAATTGTGTTCTAAAAATAACTCCAAGACAGCTGTAAATGTCCCAATTTTCACCAATTGTGATTACCTGCAAAGCTGATGCTGCAAGGCTGATACACTCTAATGTTTCCAAAATATCACGCTGCCGCAAGCAGCTATGAATGTCCCGGTTTCGACAAAAAAATCAATAATTAATCAACAGACTTATCTGATTCCAATGGTAGCCCAACATGGCCGCATTTCAGATCCCAAAAGATCTTTCCTCAGGGGATATTCGCTCCTTCACAATGTCAGTATTTCAGCATCCATTCTCAATCCACAAAATTTTCATACGGCTGTCAGCTTTTTCCAAAATTTTCATCCGACTGTCAGCTTTCTCCAAAATTCAAACATTCACAAATCAGATCCTCACCGAGGCTGCATACAATTCTCAGCGTTTCATTACTTGACTCCATTGCTGACAGGTCTTATATACTGTTCAATGTCTCTCAAAACCAACCAATCCAGGACTACGCATCTATTGCATCATACGTTATTTCAAATCAACGAACCCCAATCTAATTCTTCATTTAAACCCTCTGGTGCCTGAGTCTGTAATGTAAATATCCAGTAAGCTTCTCGCCGATTCAATGTAACAATACGATTGCCTCCTCATGATGACAATGCAATCTGTTCAATAATAGTCCAACGTATTTGAGAAAACAAATGTTTGTACTGTATGCAATGTGAAACAATCGGTGCAGCAACCATTTCTGTATGAAGCTTTGACCTGTGTTCATTGAGTCTAATTGTAATTTTGCGGGTAGTTCTACCTATATATAATTTGGAACAGGGTCAAACGAAAGCTTTTACCACATTATCTGAGTTACATGTTGTTTCCGTCTTCCATGCAATTCTATATCCGGTGGTCGGTACCGTCCATGATGGTACATTTTGGTGTCTTACATACATTTTCTTCTTGTACATCATTGCCTTCTTTGTGTTGTTGGTTATGCCAAAAGAGATCTTGACATCTGATTGTTATCAAGAGGGAAATTTTAGGGGAGGTAGATAGGTGGTACACCTGAGTTTAACTGTTCCAGATATATACAAAATTTTATAAAGCAGGGAGTGAATGGCCAGTGGGAGAAGAGACCAGAATTCAGCAGTTTGGAAAGACACCCAAAGAAATGTACAACTTAAGACAGAACTGTTAGCTTTTGCTAAACAAGCCATGATGAGGAAAGTGGGCCTGCTACTGCACAGCCACTAAGAGCTCGACTACGAACTGACAACCAGGGTGATACTTAAAAGTCAGATTAGCCAACTATGCACGATCAGCATGAAGGGAGATTGCAATGAAAGGCAGGAGATGCTGAGAGCTGCCATACAGACCTGGCAGCATGGAGGTATGTCCTGCTAAAGATTTCAATTTGGCCAGACTTCTGGGGCAGCTAAACTTAAGAAAGCTCAGATAGGGGTTTAAATTCCTGTTTGCAGTTATATGACCAGCTACCCAGAGTGAGCAATAATCTAATGAAACTAAGATTTCTTGCAACTATGATAGTAGCCCTGGTCTTCTGTGTTTGCTAAGTTTTAAGAGGCCAGTGTTTAATATATATTCATATTGTTTTAATAGTGCTGACACTAATATAACCATTATTAGGAAACCTTTCAACCAGCAGATGTCAGTATGTGCCCTCTATGTCCAAGGGGTGGAATATGTTACAAGATTATTTAGCCTCAGTCTGACTAATGAGAAACATAGAGTCACACACAGAATATGCAGAGACTAATGTTTCTGACATAATTGCTTTCTGCTTACATATCCCTCACTGACTGCATAATGTTCTGCTTACATATTTCCCACTGCTTGTATATCCCCACACAGTTGCTTTCTGCTGGCACAAAAATAAGGTCACTTCTGACACAATCCACTTTGAAGGTATCCCTTACTATGTGGCAGTTGAACAACACAGCTTAAAAGAATGAGTCAAAGAGAAGAAGAAAAAGAAGACTGACAGATAGAGATGCTACCATCCTATGCTCTTCTACACTGGACTATTTATGTAAGCAATGTTTCACATCATATTACTAATATTGTTATTATTAATCCTATTATTTAATATATTAATATCATTGCATTACTGTCATAATTGAGCACATATATATATTAATATTACCAAATAATAAATATTGATATTAATTGCCCTGGGATCACTTACTGTTGTGGCTTGTGGTGTGTGTGTGTGTGTGTGAACTAGTGTGCAATGTATGGTATGAAGTGCCCCAAAGTTGTCAGAGAGGAAAGCTGCAGGATTTGGGCCCCTTTGTTTTTTTGTGTGTTTGTCACACCCATACGCAGCTACCTTTTATCAAATCCAGGAACTTTATGGACAAGATATATTGCATCTCCTTTCTTATTAATGAGAATCACAGAGAAAGGATTTTCCCACAAACTCTTCTGCACCTCCTGAAAAATCTAGTGCACTGGGACTGACATCATTTCCTTAGGAGGCTCCACAAATTTAAGGATGTCTAGCATCTTGTTCCTGTCTCATCTTCCTTCTGTAAAGGAAATGAATGACTTCTGCATTCCCTGAATAAACTTAGAAGAAAAGGTCCTCCAGTGGAGAATGTTTATTTATTTATTTATTTGTACAGCTTTTTTATACCGTTGTTGAGAGACAATGTCTCTATCTCTACAGTTTACAACATATTAAAAAAACAATAAATTACTAAAATCTCATAGTGTAGAATAAAAATTACAATAAATCAACTAATACAAATAAAAACTTAGAAGTAAATAAAATTTTCATTAAAAAATTATAAAGAGAAAAGAAAGAAACTATAAAAGAAAATAAAATCAAGTTAATGAGATCAAGTTAGTAACTCTCCATCTTGAAGTCATGCTGCATCCTCTGTGTTACTCACAAAAAGCTAGCCTGAAGCACCAGGTTTTTAGATCCTTTTTGAAAGTTTTCAAATTTGACTGCAGTCTTAAATCTGGTGGTAAGGTTTTCCATAGTTTTGGACCGGCGATAGATATCGCACGGTCTCTAACCTCGCTGGGATGTGCTGATCTTACCATAGGAACGGTAAGAAGACCTTTGTTGGCTGATCTTAGTTCACGTTGGTGGATATGTAATCTTATAGTTGAATTTAGCCAATCAGTTTTTTCTCCGTATAAGATTTTATGAATAATGCACAACATTTTATACTTTATTCTAAATTCAACTGGCAACCAATGCAGACTTTGAAGGACAGGAGAAATATGTTCTCTCCGTTTGGTATTAGTCAATACCTGCGCCGCAGCGTTCTGTAATATCTGTAGTGGATGAATAGATGATTTAGGTAGGCCTAACATAGTAGAATTGCAGTAATCAATACCTGTAAATAACATCACCTGAAGTACATATCTAAAATTGTCTCTAGAAAGTAACGGTTTCAAACGTTTAAGCATCCTCAATTTACCGAAGCCTTCATTAACTTTCTTTTTTATATAAGCCTTTAGGTTCATCTCAAAATCTATAAGTAAACCTAAATTCCTAGCTACATCGATCAATTTAAAACAAGTTTTAGAGGGGTATGTATCTTTTCCTGTGAAGGAGAGGGGTCTAAGAGGAGAAATGTTGATTCTTCTCTTTCAAAGAAATCTCCAGATCTGTAGCCATAACCCCAGGAATACTCTAAATCCAAGCTTAACTGATATGCTGGGGACAAGGACCCAGATTTTGCCCAGCTGGCAGAGAAGGTCTCAGAGAGGGGAGCCCTTGTCTGTTGGGGCATGGACCATGAGGAATTCTGGTGCCTTGAGGAAGCTTACCTATCCCCTCCTGATGGCCTGGAAATCACCATCTAAGTAGTTGACATCAATGTCAAGCCTAGTTACTGACTTTGGTACTAAGCTGCTGGGCAGAGGTAGGGCCTCCAATACTGGCTCAACATTGATCTGCATCATCACAGATTTTCTCGATGCAGGAGCATGATGCTTCACAGTATTTTGTCCAAGGCCTGATGGATCTTATGGTACAGCTCCTCCTCAAAGATTTCCAATGCCAACATTAATTGGGAGGCAGTAAGGAAGGCCAAATCTTCATGGATAACTAGAGGTATATTGATGGCAGACACCTGGAACGCTGAAGTCAGTCGGGATTTCTGGGAATACATTGGGAATGATCTCTCCTCTCATGGGAATGCTTTAGGGATTTCATAGTCGTAGCCAGAATGTCTCCACTCCCAACACTGTATATCTACAGAGGCCAATGTTTCTTGGCCTTTGCTCAAGGTTTGGTATCGGAGTTCTGCATGCCTGGAGCCAAGAAGCTGAACCCTTGGCCTTCTTCAACTGGAAGGAGACAGAGGAAGGCCTGTCTCTTTAGGTTTCTATGGACTTGAGAGAGCACCATCACTGCATCAGACAGTAGTGGTACTTGCTCAATGTCGATGCATCACCACTGTCTGATGCAGCTCCTGGGTTCATTGATGTTGATGCCTCCAATGCTGGTTCTGATAGAGTGGACTTAGGGTGCCCAAAATGCTTTTCCATAAGACTGGGACCTATACTCCTAGAGATCATAGTTGCAAACAGATGACACCGCTGGATGTTGTGACTAGTCCCCAGACACAGGCCATGTCCATCATGGGGATCCGTGATAGGTGTGACCCTGTCAAACTATCACAGTTTCACCTGTTGTGCAGTCTTCCTAAACCAGGGGTCCTTAACAGGCCCTGCTTACTGCTTTGATTGTTACCTCCTCTTTGTCTGATGTCTCATCCTCAGTCCTATTTAACACAGACTGTCCAAAACTCCAGTGCCTCTTCATAGGGTCACCTCGGCTCTCTGACCTGGCCAGCCTTGCCTTGCGGCCTATCCAGGTATTACCTTGCAGTCTCCAGGCCTTCTGCCTTACCTTGCCATGTTCTTTGTGTTGTCTTGTCCATGCCACGTCTGTATTTTGTCCTTTTCTTGTATTGTCCAACCCTGTCCTGCTCTGCCTCTGTCAGGTTCCTGCTCAGCCCAGTTCACTCATTGTCTGTGTTTCCCAAGTCATGCCCCTGTCCTCAGCCCAGCTTGCTTTGCACTAGTTTCAGTCCAGCCAGTCCTGCACCAGTGCCAGTTTAGTCTGCCCTGCAGAATTTCAGTCCAACTTACTTGGTACCTGTTCCAGTGCCAGCAAGCCTCTAGTCCTCGCCGGGCCTCTGACTCCAGCCAGTACCATGATGTTCAGCAAGAGACAAGTCTTACTAGCTCCCAGAATCCAAGGGCTCAACCTGTAGGGGAGGGGGCAAGGTAGGCAGAAGACTAGCATCGGTCCAACCGTGTGTGTGTGTGTGAGAGAGAGAGAAAGAAAGAGCTTCTGCAGAGACCTGTTTATACCACTGTAAGAGGGGGCACTTTTAACTCAGGGTGAGGTTTGGGGGACAGTTTTACATACACAGTAAGAGGTTTGAACATCAAAGTTGATATCACTGAAGATTTTCTGTCATTTGGAGCGATGAAAGGTAAAAGATGAGTTGATTTGCACAATGTACTCTCTACCTAGCTTGATGCACTCTCTACCTAACTTCTCTCTCTCTCTCCTTGCCTGAACGGCATTTGTGATTAAAACCTTTTTGGTCAGTAATGCGCCTGTGGTGGATTAATCAGCATACAATGCGAAAAATAGCATGGGTGCAATAAATGTATCCATGCGCTGCAGAAATTACCTATACAGGGGGGGAAGGAGAGACGAGGAGGACCCGGAGAGGAGAGGTTTTTCCACTTACCAGCTGATTTCATCATACTCTCGGAGGAGGGTGAGGACTTAACCCAGCCCGACAAAGAGAGGCGTTTTCTGCTGACGTCATCAGGAGGAGACGGAAGGATTTAAAACCGTCCCTCCTGCTGCTTCTCTCGGGGGAAAGGAGAGGAGGACCCGGAGAGGAGCGGTTTTTCCACTTACCAGCTGATTTCATCATACTCTCGGAGGAGGGTGAGGACTTAACCCGGCCCGACAAAGAGAGGCGTTTTCTGCTGACGTCATCAGGAGGAGACGGAAGGATTTAAAACTGTCCCTCCTGCGGCGCGCAGCCACCGCTGCGCGCACCAAAGGGGTGCGTGGCTTTGCTTTTTTGTTTTTTGTAACATCTGAAGCTCCAGAAAATTAATAGTACTACAGTTTCCAGTGAGTATTACTTTTCTTGTATACTCTTTCGCTCTCCAATTACCCCCATTAGGCAATTCCAGTGTTTATTAGTCTATATAGACCTAGAGGTAAAGGAAGCAGAACCTTTTGATTATTATATTGTACTTATGCCACATTCCAAGTATAAAGCTAGGATTAGAGAACTTGGGGCAACCACCCCGGTTTCCGATACCCTGCAACCTTCCATTGAGAGGTTTATGCTTCCGGTAATGGATACTATAACTCCGCGGCAGTCCTTGGCTTCGTGTCCAGATGAGCGGGTGGACAGTTCGCCGGACATTCAGATCACCTTAAGTCCCGGAGCTCCGTCTACCCCCCCCCCCCCCGCCCCCCGATTCCCTCAGAGGGTTTTTTGACAACGAAAGGACTATCAGGTGACAGAGTGATTTTGCCTGTCACAGCTGGGTCTATCCTGGCACCCAGGATAGACCCAACGGGTTTTCCAGAGAGCTCAGATGTGGGAGTTAAAGTAATAACTCCCTATGTGGTAAATGCTTCTACACCCAGAGGGAACAAAGAAACATCGGGGGAATCAAATGTTCACCTTGAAAACCAAGGAACTGAGTTTAATTTATTGTGCCCTGCTATTCCTAAACCTACTGAAGTCACCATGGATTCTTTATGGACTGCAATAATGGTTTTGGAAAAATCAGTATCCTCCTTAGTAGATGTTACTTTTGGACTAGCTGGGAAAATTCAACCTATGGAGTCTAATATAAATTTAAACACTCAAAACATAAACACTTTAGATCTGAAGGTTAATACCATGCAAAAAAAATCAAGAACAATTAATTAAATCAGATACGATACAGCAAAGGAAATTAGAAAATATAGAGAATTCTATCAGATACCAAAACTTACGTATATTAAATTTTCCTATATTAAAGATGATACCTCCTTTAGAAATGTTTAAAAAGTATATACTAGAAGTTTTAAAAATTCCTAAAGAGTTAATGCCTACTTTAGCAAAAGTGTATATGACTAAACCAACTTCCATAGTAACTTCTGAACAAACATCTGAATCTGAGCTAGACCTAACACAATTTCTTGAAACTTCAATGGAATCGGAATTGAATATAACTAAGAGAGGGACATTGTTTATACAGTGTGTATTTTCACAAGATAGGGAAATGATAATGAAAGCTTTTTTCCGTAATAGAAAAGTACAGTTCTTTGTCCAATTAGTATGGGTATTTCCCGACATTACACGTTCTACTCAAGAACGAAGGAAAAAACTCTTATCCATGCGAGCTAAAGTAGAGAGTAAGGGAGCTAGGTTTAATCTTAGATTCCCATGCCAATGTATAGTGAATAAACAGGGTGTTAAAAATGTATACTTTGAACCCGAACAATTGCGTAAATTTTTAGACTCAGGGTCCAATGTGAATTCAAGGTAATTTGATGACGGTATGTAATATGGAAAGTAACATTAGAATCCTCTAGTTTCAATAATTTAAAATTCATTTCTTTATCAATTCCGCCAGATTTCGGAAATTGCCTTTGTTACATTAATATTACATAAGGAATATATTTGCAGTTAAGGTAAATCGATATAGATTAATTATCTCTCTTTGTAAGTGGGAAAATTGTCTTAATGTTAAACTGCATCCTGTTGTATCTTACTTAAAAATTGCCTGTAATTATGGTAAAATTCTATAAATAAAAATAAAAAAGAAAAGAAATTACCTATACAATGTGGGAGCAGGGAAATTAGCCTAACCATCCCTCTTTTTTTATTGCGGGCACTATTTCTGCTAAATTTGTATCACTTTTATGAATCTAGACCAAACATAGCAAAATAAAAGTACTCGATGACTGTGCATGGGCAATGCCTCTCGGTGCACCAGAGTCCATGAACTGCATGAGCACCATAAAACAAAAAGAAAATTAAGAGCTGACCCAAAAACCTACCTAAGGATACCTAAAAATTGAAAACTAGACTGTGGTGCCACATGACAAAGTGATTCCTGCCATACTGGGAAAATAAAAATTTCCATGTAAGCAGGACAGCGAAGATGAATGATTGGTGGGCTCTGCGGACAGATGAGCCTGATGGGACCTCCACATGAACGTGTGGCAGTATGTCATTCTGCACATGTCCAGTGGGCATGCTCAAAGTTTTAGAAAATTTGAGATATAAGTTCCATGCTAGGCTCCATCTGATAATGTCACTTGTGACGACTGCCAATCTGCTTATCCTTGAAGAACTTTGATTTTTTTCAGTAAACTCTTTTTTTCTGTTTGGAACACAATCTTCTGATGTGGACTGATTTTATTTTTGGTAGACTTTGAGAGTGATCCTCTTACAGGCCCTACAGATGAAATCCTATCCCCAACTGACAGAATCCATTTCCCCAACCCTGCTTCTAAGTGTTTAAATTGTAACCCACTCTGAACTATGGAGAGCATGGGATATAAGTATTTTAAAGTTTACAAAGAGGTTCAGTGTACTAAACAGCATCGAAGTGTGATACCCCACCCCCCCTCCCGACCCCACACACTCTTTCCATAGGGCTGGAGTTACATTAGCGACAACTCATAAGTCTATTATATAGAAGTAGGATCAAAGCCAGGCCGAAGTCAGCAACCAGAGAATCCAACAGATCAGGATACAAGAAGGAACACAGAGGTTATACAGAGGCTGGTGTGGTATTTCCTAGGACAAGCACAAACAATGACCAACCACAAGTGCAGTCAGGGGAGGGGAAGAAATATCTCAACCACTCCAGACTGGCTAATAATGGACCAATCAGGGAGCATTTCGCAGGACTGAACACAAATATATTAACAGACAAAAGTATGCTTAGCTGGAAGATAGTCTCCTCAGAGCTCACTAGAACCTAACACTTTGTTTCAGCTGTTGTCTTGCAACTCTTGAGTGAAATGACAACAGTACTGATGGTTAATGATCTCTTTCCAGTATCGGTTTGCCATAGATGAAAATGAGCTCTGTAGAAAACGTGTGTGAGAAACTGCTATGTAGCCAGCAGAAAAAGATAACTACATCTCATTGAGGTAAGGTAGGTTTTTTTTGTAAAAACTGACGTGCAAAAAAATCTTTGCATGCTAGCATTTGCTTGATTCTAAATTAGAATTGCTTTGCATGACATTGCATCACAACTCACTGATTCAGAAGTTTAGTAAACTTTCACACATAGACAATGTGCAAAAGTTTACATCTTGTGAAGGGGATATTATGAAAATGGGTCAATGTGTGAATGAACGTCCAAAATTCTGATATTTTGGCATTTTTGCACATTTTGGGCCATTCTGCATGTTTTTTCATGTTTTGGCCCCTTTTGCAAAACAATTTTGCACTTTAGCACATGTGCTTCAATGGTAGAGAGGAGGTAGCCCAGGTCATACTCATTCAGGGTTAACAGAAACGTTTACAGTCTACCTACAATTCTTTCAGTACTAGTAAATGTATTCCATATTGGCTAAGATCAAATGTAAGGCCTGAGTCATGGTCTTATAGTTGAGATTGAGAACCTGTACAAAATAGGCAGAGGAAAGATCAACACCCTCCCATCTGACCTCACTGGGGAAACAAAACAGTTTATAACTTTGCCAAGTTAGAAGGTTAATCTCCCATTTATTTAAAAAAAATACAACAGTAAACTTGTGACTGCTCAATTAATGTTACTTTATTTACTAAATAAAAAATGTCAGAGAGAAAATTATATTGTTGCACCAGCATCCTACTACTAAGTTCTTGAAGTCAAAGTAACCTCAATAAACTTTAAAAACATACCTGAAAACATAATATAGTTATAAATGCATGTGCAATTTATTACTTTATTTATTCTTTCTCTATTGAAGATGCAACATGCTATTGCAAACACAGTATTGTCATGATTATTTGTTTTACATTTTGCTTTGCTGTGCTTCACTAGTCATGTTTGTCCAAATAATTCAGATAATCAAAATCCTAATGATCCTTTCTGCATCTTAAAAATGACGGAACAATGGTCAATAATTGTGATCTTTCATTTTTAATATGCCTCTTCATAAAAGATTGTGATTGTCCTTTAAGCTATTTTACATAATACTGTTAAATATATGGTCTGTTTCTTGATGTTGCATATTACCACTTTCTCCTACAGAGACACGTTGATGAAGATTTAAATTTTATCATGCCTTGTTGCATTCTCAGTCTAATGGATGAGGTGTGTATGGACTCCAGTTCTTTGTGACCTTGAAAAAAATTTTGAAATATTAGAAATGTAAAGTTCTAATGTATCTATTTGTATACAAAGCATAAATAACTGCAGAGTATTGGTTTCCAAGCCTGCTACTAAGCAAAACATGAAAACTGAGAAGGCAAATTAATTCAACCCTGTTTTAGCAACCATACTGTAAGATGGTAACTTTTAAACAGCCAAAAAAAAGGCACATGTTCGTGCGTATGCTGACTCGTGCTAATGGACACGGCCATTTTATAACATACTTAACACGCCATCCATAGCAGAAGTTATGCAATAGGGGACCCCAGCACGTGCTTGTGTGCGTCAATATGCGCACATTTCAAGTTTACATCCCGGAATGCCCATGTCCTGCTCATGCTCTGCCCAGACCATGCCCACGCCCCACCCCTTTTTTTGTTTTTCGATTTGAGCACGTGACAGGAGATATGCAAGCAACATGCGTATCTCTCGACTTTAGTGCGCGCCAAGATTTTAAAATTCACTATATATTTCTATCCTTCTAGAATTATTTCTTGTATATTCTCATTTGAGCCATTTTAATGACAACTTTTACTATTTATGGTATTTTGCAAATAGGACCACAAGGAAAAAATATGTAATAAAAGTTCAGTTTATTCTATTCATTCACAAAAAAGGTCTTTTGCATTCACAATACCACTGTTTTCTTTCCAAAGCTTAGTCACAAGAGGAGGTGTATACACATCTTACAATCCCTTAGTATGAACGTGTTTTGCCAAGGGGCTGCATAGAGAGGAACCAACGAAATAATTCATTCATGCAAATAGAGGTGAAGCTGGAATAGTGGTCGATACAGTAATATGGAAAACTTTACTTTTTTTTATAAGAACATAAGAAATTGCCATGCTGGGTCAGACCAAGGGTCCATCAAGCCCAGCATCCTGTTTTCAACAGAGACCAAACCAGGCCACAAGAACCTGGCAATTATCCAAACATCAAGAAGATTCCATGCTATTGATGCAATTAATTAATCACTAACCAACCTCTTTCCCTTTTCAACAATTCACCAACTCGAGCGTACAAGGGAATCCTTGTGCGGTGGTAATCTTGCACGGAGGTATTTGATGAGGATAACCGATTTGCAGTTATCCTTTCTTTTACCTCCGTCTATTATTCTTTTTATTAAGGTCAAAAATATTTTTTAAGTGCTCTTTCGTGCAATTTTTCTTAAAATCCCTTCTCCCCTGCTGCTTTTCCGACCCACTGCTAGTCTTTCGTCATACTTATCAAGGTCATCGCCTTTGTTGATTTCTCATGGGTACGGAGCTGCTTGTCCGACACGGGCCATGTTTCGGCACAGGTGCCTGCTTCAGGGACTGTGGGAGAGTGTGCTGTGTCCTATGTGGGGTTCACAGCATTCTAAAGTCTTGTCAAAAGTTTCTGCTGTCTCTCGTGCGACGCCTTCTGTGTTTGCACACAGAAGGCGTCGCATGAGAAATCAACAAAGGCGATGACCTTGATAAGTATGACGAAAGACTAGCAATGGGTCGGAAAAGCAGCAGGGGAGAAGGGATTTTAAGAAAAATTGCACGAAAGAGCACTTAAAAAATATTTTTGACCTTAATAAAAAGAATAATAGACGGAGGTAAAAGAAAGGATAACTGCAAATCGGTTATCCTCATCAAATACCTCCGTACAAGATTACCACCGCACAAGGATTCCCTTGTACGCTCGAGTTGGTGAATTGATGCAATTAATAGCAGTGGCTATTCCCTAAGTAAACTTGATTAATAGCAGTTAATGGACTTCTCTTCCAAGAACTTATCGAAATCTTTTTTGACTCCCAGCTACACTAATTGCACTAACCACATCCTCTGGCAACAAATTCCAGAGCTTAAATGTGCGTTGAGTGAAAAAGAATTTTCTCCAATTAGTCTTAAATGTGCTACTTACTAATTCATGGAATGCCCCCTAGTCCTTCTAATATCCGAAAGTGTAAATAACTGATTCACATCTACTCATTCAAGACCTCTCATGATCTTAAAGACTTCTGTCATATTCCCCTCAGCCGTCTCTTCTCCAAGCTGAACAGCCCTAACCTCTTCAGCCTTTCCTCATAGGGGAGCTGTTCCATCCCCTTTATCATTTTGGTTGCCCTTCTCTGTACCTTCTCCATCACAACCATATCTTTTTTTAGATGCGGTGATCAGAATTGTACATAGTATTCAAGGTGCGGTCTCATCATGGAGCGATACAGAGGAATTATGACATTTTCCGTTTTATTAACCATTCACTTCCTAATTATTCCGAACACTTTGTTTGCTTTTTTGACTGTTGCAGCACACTGAGCCGACGATTTAAAGTATTATCCACTATGCCTAGATCTTTTTCCTGGGTGGTAGTTCCTAATATGGAACCTAACATCGTGTAACTATAGCAAGGGTTATTTTTCCCTATATGAAACACCTTGCACTTATCCACATTAAATTTCATCTGCTATTTGGATGCCAATCTTCCAGTCTTCCAAGGTCCTCCTGTATTGTATCACAATCCGCTTGTGATTTAACTACTCTGAATAATTTTGTATTGTCCGCAAATTTGATAACCTCACTCGTCGTATTCCTTTCCAGATCACTTATATATATATATATTGAAAAGCACTGGTCCAAGTCACTCCACTGTTTACCCTTTTCCACTGAGAAAATTGACCATTTAATCCTACTCTCTGTTTCTGTCTTTTAACCAGTTTGTAATCCATGAAAGGACATCGCCTCCTATCCCATGACATTTTAGTTTTCTTAGAAGCCTCTCATGAGGGACTTTGTCAAACGCCTTCTGAAAATCCAAATACACTATATCTACTGGTTTACCTTTATCCACATGTTTATTAACCCCTTCAAAAAAATGAAGATTTATTAAGCAAGACTTCCCTTGGGTAAATCCATGTTGACTGTGTTCCATTAAACCATGACTTTCTATATGCTCTACGATTTTGATCTTTAGAATAATTTCCACTATTTTTCCTGGCACTGAAGTCAGACTCACTAGTCTATAATTACTCGGATTGTCCCTGGAGCCCTTTTTAAATATTGGGGTTACATTGGCCACCCTCCAATCTTCAGGTACAATGGATGATTTTAATGTTAGGTTACAAATTTTAACTAATAGATCAGAAATTTCATTTTTTAGTTCCTTCAGTACCTTAGGATGGTCCAGGTGATTTCCTACTCTTTAGTTTGTCAATCTGGCCTACTACATCTTCCCGGTTCACAGTGATTTGGTTCAGTTCGTCTGACTTATCACTCTTGAAAACCATCTCCAGAACTGGTATCTCCCTAATATCCTCATTATAAAATCCAAGCCTGGGGGGAGCCCCGATGGCTTTTCCCATTCCTTCCGAGGCCGCTCCGAAATTGGAGCGGCCTCGGAGGGAACTTTTTTTCGGCCACCCCCCCCCACCTTCCCCTCCCTTCCCCTATCTAACCCACCTCCCAGCCCTAACTAAATCGTCCTACCTTTATTTCAAGTTACACCTGCCCGCCATCCCCAAGCACAGGCCCCACCCTGGACCGCCCCTGAACTGCCACCATGCCCCTGGACCCGCCCCATGACCCCCCCCAGACCCGCCCCTGGCCACCGCCATGCCCCCTGACCCGCCCCCTTACCACCCCTTTTTCGAAGCCCTGGGACATATGCGCACCCCAGGGCTTGCACGCGCCACCAAGCCTATGCAAAATAGGCTCGGCATGCGCAGTGGCAGATTTTCTCAGGTTACGCACGTAGCCTTTGAAAATCTGCCCCAAAGTCTTTCTGCAATGGCCTCATCTTCCCTAAGAGCCCCTTTAACCCCTCGGTCATCCTTAAAAAATTAAAACCATCATCTCATCCCTCCGAAACCATCCCCACAAAACTCCTGCTAGCTATCCCCGAGGTGATTGCCAAACCCCTCTCAAATATCCTTAACTGTTCCCTAGAGCATGGCACAGTCCCTAAAGTTCTTAAACAAGCAGTAGTAAAACCCCTACTCAAAAAACCCAATCTTGACCCAGACACCTTATCCAATTACAGACCTGTCTCTAACCTACCCCTCCTAGCTAAAGTTATTGAAAAAGTTGTCAACTCCCGTCTCTCCGATCACCTGGAACAAAACAACATTCTCCCATCTACACAACACGGTTTCAGAAAGCACTTAAGTACTGAAACCCTGCTGCTCTCCCTACACGATACCCTCATTAAAGGAACCGACTCAGGTACCTCTTATCTTATTGCCATGCTTGACATCTCGGCGGCATTCGACACAGTCAATCACGATGTCCTCCTCAACATACTCAGGAGTATCGGGATCACTGGCAATGCCCTATCCTGGATACGATCATATCTCCAGGATCGCCTTTTCACTGTATTAGTAGATAACAATGAATCTGACCCCATCAATCTTCCCCAAGGTGTTCCCCAAGGTTCCTCCCTCTCCTCTACCCTATTTAATATTTACATGCTTCCCCTCACTACCCTCCTCACTAACCTCCACATCAAGCATTTCATTTATGCCGACGATGTGCAACTCATCTTCCCATTCTCTGACTCTCTCCATACTGCTCTGCTTAACTGGGAAGCCTGTCTTTCCTCTATCAACAAATTACTAAATGACATGCAACTAGCTCTAAATCCCAGCAAGACTGAACTCTTAATCATATCTAATAGGCCACCGCTCCCAGACATCCCACCTGCATACTCATCCACATCTTTCCCATCACACGTTCGCAACCTTGGTGTCCTTATTGATAACCATCTTACTTTCAAACCCTTCATCAAATCTATCATCAAGGAATGCTATTTCAAGCTCCAAACCATAAAAAAACTCAGACCACTGCTACACTTTTCTGATTTCCGCACTGTACTCCAGTCTATCATTTTATCCAAGGTAGACTATTGTAATGCACTCTTTCTAGGCATTCCCGCCACCTATACCAAACCCTTACAACTACTACAAAACGCTGCCGCTAGGATACTATCAAATTCAAAAAAAAGAGATCACATCACCCCCACACTTATCGAACTTCATTGGCTCCCTATACACTCCCGAATTCTCTATAAAGCCCTTTCCATCATCCACAAAAGTCTGTTGAACTCTAACCTCAATTGGATTAACCCCCCACTCCTCCCCCGTACCTCGAATAGACCCACACGTACAGCCCTCCAAGGAACCCTACGTGCCCAACCCATCAAATCTTTCAAATTATCATCTACCATAAGCAGAGCTTTCTCTCTCGCTGGTCCCTCCATATGGAACTCCCTGCCTCCCGATATACGCCTGGAAACATACACACCCACTTTCAAGAAAAAACTGAAAACATGGCTCTTCCAGCAAGCTTACCACACATCACCTGCCATTACATAAACCCCCACTGCTTAACTAAAAATTGAGTAACTAAGAATTTGCTACATGACTAGGAATCTATTTCTCGGAATACGTCTCATGCCCATCGATTATGTACTTTGACTCGGCTACTTATGTAATTAGCTTTTGTAAATAGTTGTGATTTTACTGATTTTGCTGTATCTATTTATTGATATCACGGACGCTAGCGGCATAGTCAGCTCTATACCCTATCCCACTTTTAACCACCTTGTTCTCAGTTACATGTAAGGGCCCTGCCCAAAAGTTAACCTGTTTTTTCAATGTTATATGTAAGGGTTCTGCCCATTTGTTCCTTTTTAACTGTAAACCGATGCGATGTGTAAACGGTCATCGGTATAAAAGAAACTTTAAATAAATAAATAAAATAAATAATATTCTAACCGACTCCCTCACAGGTTTCTTGCTTAAGTCTGTGACAGCACTCTAAGCCGCAATACCGCGAGTAGGAAAACTTTCTTAATACTTAGTTTATTGCTGACTGTAGAATTTTCAAACACCTGTATAGGAAATTAGATATACAGTGTTTCTCGCAGAAGTTGTTACTCGCAGTATTGTATTATGTCCCTATTCTGCAAATACAAGATGAAAGCCCTTTAGATTACAAATCTCCAACACTGTTTTTTATATTCTACCACAGTGGCACAGTAGAAATACTGTCATTGTTAGGTCACTTTTATATTAAATAGCAATATACATGCACAGAGAAAAATCAGTTTCTCCTGGTAACTAGAATATACAGAAGTGAATTTTCAAAGGGGTTACGTGTGTAAAAGTAGCATATATTGTAGCAATTTTCAAAATCTCATTTACACATGTAAAACATTTTGAAAATTCTGCCCTAAGGAACAAATTTTCAAAGGAATTATGCCAATAAAAATAGCAATTTTCAAAAGCCAAATTATGCAAGTAAAACCCAATTTTGAATGCATAAATCCTTTTGAAAATTACCTCCAATGTGTCTGGGCAAATTCCTGTGGATATTCCATATATCCAAAAACTCATGTTAATAAACTTCCCTAATAAAGGCTAATACTGTAAAAATGTTCAGCTTAAATATAGTTTGGATAAACCTGGTTCTAAAAGCACTTTTGAATTTAAAACAAATTTCATGCCTCCTTGGAAAACTTCTGAAAGGAGAGTATTTTCATATTTGTCAGTTTCTAGATTATAGTTTTGAGAAATTTTGTACAAATAAAGAAAATGTTCATATGTATGAGCATGTTCAGCAAAGCAGGCATGTATTTCTATGGAGACCGGTATTCAAGGCATGCTATCATAGAGATTCACTCACATAGGACTGGATTTTAATACCTACGCGCGGCGTAAATTTGTGCGTGCAACCCTGCGCGCACAAATCTACGCCCGATTTTATAACATGCACCTTCCCCTACCTAACCCACCCCCCAGCTCTACCTAAACCCCCCCCAACCTTTATTTTTCAAGTTGTGCCTGCCTCTGGGCAGGCGTAGATTGCGTGCGCTGGATGAGTGCTGGCGTGCGATCCCCTGGCCTAGAGGCCCTAAGGAGGCCTCTGGCCACGCCCCTGCCCCACCCCAGACAGCCCCGCCACACCCCTTTTTCCAAGCCCCAGGACATAAGCGCGTCCTGGGGCTTGCACGCGTCGCTGGGCCTATGCAAAATAGGCTCGGCATGCGTAACCCCCCTGTGCACGTAAATCCAGTTGGATTTACATGTGGAGGGCTTTTAGAATCTGCCCCATAGTTTGTACAACAATATGAATGTATATCAATAGTGTATTAGCAGGGGAGCATGATAAATGTCTGTGTTTCACTAGGGTAGGACAGGGCTAGCTAAACTTTGGCCCTTTTTGGTTAATATGTTGGTTATATTATGTAGATATTCATAGCAATATGCTAGAACTATGGAGAGAGAAACTAATTATTAGCGTTAATGTGCACAGCAAAAGCATAGCAACATCGAGTTTCTGAAACAAACCATTGCATTAGAAGCATTATCTCAATGCTTACTGGCATTCGTTGTCTGTTATTTTCCATACAGAAACACTAAGGGGTCCTTATTCAAAAGCATTTAGCCGGCTATGTCAGAAATTAGCCAGCTAAATGAATATTTGGGCACATATCCAACTAAATTCTAGTTGTCTAATATGTTAGGCAGCTACAATAGGGGTGTTCTGGAGCCCAAATGGGAGGAGTTGAATTAGCCAGCTCAGTTAACCTGATAACTCCAATATTCAGATTTAGCTGGATGACTTAGCTGGCTAAGTCTAGCCAGGCTGTTGCGTGTGCCCGCCGTGGCAGGTCCGCGGTCCAGCCCTCTCACCTTCTTTTGCCAAATCCAGGGTCTAGTTCCACATCTCTGGTGGCGCTGGGCCACCCCCTCTGCTCCAGCTACAGGACTCTGTGCTCTGCGACAGGCCTCTCCGCATGGCCCGCGGAGAGATACTGCCATTCAGCGCCGTGTGCATCACTGCTGCTTATGAAGGGCCCGGGGTGGGAACTTGGCTGTGGCCCCGGATGATGACGTCACCGAAGCTCTGGTACTTAAGGCCGGGCTCAGCTCCTGATAGTTGCCTTTGCAACAGGTCTCCACACTGGTCATGTACTTCGTTGCCTCTTGGTGATTCTCCTGCATTCCTGGTTCCTGATCCCTGCAAGTTTCAGTTCCTGTTTTCCTTCGTTCCTGCATTCCCGATTCCTTGCCCTTCTTTGGACTGACTTCTCGGACATGACCTCCGCTTTGCTTGACTACGCTACGGATCTTCTCCAAACCAAGACCTCTGCTTTGCCTGACCACGCTACTGATCTTCTCCAAGCCCAGACCTCTGCTTTGCCTGACTACGCTACTGATCATCTCCTCGCTCAGACCTTAGCCTTGCCACTGCTCCTTGATTGCTGCCGGCCCTGACTCCAGCTTGCTCTACGACGCCTCTTCAGTCTACTTCCTGGACGTGGCCTATTCAGGCTTTGGCCTGCTCTTGCTCAGGTGCCCCGTCTGACTTTGGTTCTATTGGCGCCCGGGTCTCCGGGACTCCGCCTCGTCCAGTACAGACTTCCCAGCTTTGCTGTTGCTGCCTCCTCTGGGCTGACCTCTATATCCTTCCATCGATGACGACATTCGCAGGCCCACCTAAGCCAGCTGGCCCCGGTACCCAAAGGCTCAACCTGCGGGGAATGAAGGCTGGTATTGGTGAAGTGCTGGCCGGCCTCCATCCATCAGCCCACTCTGCCTGCCGACGGTGGGGACCCATAGGATCCTTCCTACGGGTAGCGTCAACTCCACCTCAGCCCAAGGGTCCACCTCTGATGCCTGGCCTGGCATCAAAAGTACAAGAACAGCAACAATTTCTTGAGGCACTGGCCTCCTCCATTGAGCTTCTGCACACCCAGCTTGATGCCCTACCGGTAATTCAGTTCCAGCACCGAGTTCCTCCCACCAACAGCCATCTCCCTCCACTCCTGGAGCCTTGTTGGCTCTACCAGTTCCGCCTTGCTTCAATGGTGACTCCAAGCTCTGCAGAGCGTTCATCAACCAATGCTACATGCAGTTTGCTCTGCAGCCCTCCATCTTCTAAGATGATCTTACGAAAGTCACCTTTATCTTGTCTCATCTGGAGGGGAAGGTGTTGGCTTGGGCCTGGCCCCTATAGGAGTGATCAGATTCGCTCCTGCAAGAACTATCTTGATTTGTGGCCATGTTTCGGCGGACCTTTGACGATTCTGGGTGGCATGCCGTGGCAAATGCTAATCTGCTACACCTTCGACAAGGCCAAAGAAGCCTATTTGATTATACGATTGAAATTTGGACCTTAGCCACTGAACTCTCCTGGCAGGAAGACTGCCTGCACGCTATCTACTTGGGTGGACTATCCCCGCAGCTTAAGGATGAATTGGCATCTCGGGAGCTCCCTCCCTCGCTCAAGGATCTAATCGATCTGACTGGCTGAATTGATCATCGTCTCCAAGAGCACCACCGGGAGAATCAGATACCCAGAAGGCCCTCTCGGGTTCACTCCCGCTCTCCACCGGCCACCAGCCCTGCCGCCGGTAGGGCTCCCCTCGTGGCCAAAATGGAACCCATGCAGTTGGGCCGTGGGCGGCTGTCCCTGGAAGAGCGCCTCCGGCGGAGACAATCAGGCCTGTGTCTGTATTGTGGAGCACCAGGCCATCACCTACAGACCTGCCAGTCTGTCTGGGAAACTACCCGGCCTAAGTTCAGTAGGGGTCCTGAACTTGGGCGCAACATCACCTGCCCCTCAGCTGTCCTTACCAATCACCCTGACTTGGGACTTCCGGTCCTTTCCAGTCCTCGCGCTGGTGGATTCCGGATTAGGAGGAAATTTTATTCTTAAGGATCTAGTTCAATTTTGGGTATAAATACCCATCCTTTGGAAACTTCCTTGTGCATTGCTTCGATTTATGGCAAAACATTACCTGGCAAATCTCCTTAACTACTGAGCCAGTTCAACTCCTCACTGGCATCCTCCATGTTGAAGAAATTGAACTTCTGGTCTTAGAAAAATCGATTCACCAGGTAGTCCTAGGGCTACCTTGGCTCCAACATCATTCCCCTCAGTTTGAGGAGACCGAAGACTTCAGCTCGCGGAAAAAAACGGACTGAGGAGACTGAGGGGAGCGGGGGAAGTGCCAAGCATGCACACACTACAGCAAGACTCAGATCTTTACTTTGAGAGCTCTGCCACCTACAGGACCGGAGGACATCCCAGAGAGCATGGCTAATTCATGCTGCTTATCTACGGGAAAATATGCCAAAAAATAAAGTGAGCATAGAGATGAAATTAAAGGTAAAAACCATTATGTATAATAAAAACAAAAACACCCCTCTGCAAACCAGGGCAGACCAGCAACCACTCACTCTATAGATAGCCCCGTGAGCATAAGTACCCTCAGGATAAAGAAAAAAATAGAAAAATCAAAAGAAGGGAGAACCACATCATATAAGTCCCATCCGAGACTCCTGCCAATAGCTAAGAGCCCATTCATGATTAGCACTCATCATACCCTCATCAATACTCATCATACGGTCCTCATCAATCAACTCCCCATACAAACCTACGACATTTTCTCCGTCCCCAGATTGAAAAGAAGAGGAGGCGGCCTGCTACTCGCTGCCAATAAAAACTTGGTTTGTCATTACACTCAACTATCTCCTCACTTTCCTTAGAATTCTCAATTTTCAAATCCTCTCAGTTACAAATAGGCCTTATTTACGCCCCCCCCTGGATGTCTTGATGCGGACCCTTCACCTTTAATAGAATACATTGTAAAACACATTAACATTGACTCACCGACCATTCTGTTAGGAGACTTCAATCTCCACGTGGACGCCACTCCTCGCTCCTCCAATTGCGAATCCTTCCTCAGCTCCCTCAGCTGCATGGGTTTCAAACAGCTAATCAACGAACCCACCCATAAAGCAGGTCACACGCTAGATCTCATCTTCATCAACCAGAGCTTTACTCTAGCGTCACATATCGATTGTCTGCCAATTCCTTGGTCGGACCACAAGCTTATCTCTACTTCCCTCCGATACCTACATTCAACTCCCTCGGTAACACAGAAATCCACAGTCCAATTCAGAAAGCTATGCAACCAGGAAACCCTCAGCTCTCACCTATCCTCCGAGTTATTCCACATCGACCCTTTGGATGCTGACACTGCGCTGACCTCTTGGATAAAAATCACTAACAAAGTGGCCGATGCAACCTGCCCGCTTACAACCAAAATCATCAGTGACAACAATGACAAAAAAAAACCATGGTTCACGCCACAATTAACAACTTTGAAACGTGAACTTAGAAAAAAGGAGCAGAATTGGCGAAAAAACCCCTCCTCATCTAACTTATCGGCCTTTAAATCACTCATGCACAAATACAGGATCGACATTCTTCAGACAAAAAGAGACTTCTACTCTCAAAAAATCAATCACTTCATCCACGACCCAAAAGCCCTCTTTTCCCTGGTCTCATCGCTCACCAAACCACCTTCTTCAACGATCCCAGATGACAAAGCTGCCACTAAAGCTTCCGAACTTGCCACATACTTCAAAAATAAAATAACAAACCTACTCGCCTCCCGTACAAGCAATAAAGTTCCTACCCAACATCATTCATGCTCTCCTAATCTACTACTCAGCCCAATATATCCTCAACTTTCCTCAGCCTCCTCGCCACAAACGGCCCGCTTAAAGGATTTCAAGCTTACATCTTCTTTAGAGATTGAAAACCTTTTAAAGAAACTCAAGCCATCCTCACACCCTCTTGATGCAATTCCAGCTAACCTTCTCATAACCTGCGCTAAAGACGTCGCTAAGCCTATCACCCAGATCATCAACGCCTCTCTATCACAGGGCCTGGTCCCTGACCCCCTCAAACTTGCCATCTTAAAACCCTTATTAAAAAAAACCAAATCTCTCTACAGATAACCCAGCAAATTTCCGCCCGATTGCTAATCTTCCGATCATTGCCAAAATCCTGGAAAGAATAGTCAACAAACAGCTCTCTGAATTTCTTGAAAATAACAACATCCTCTCCCCGGCTCAATTAGGCTTTCGCAAATCCCGCAGTACCGAAACTCTTCTTTTATCTCTGTCAGACAACATTCTCATGAATCTAGAAAACAAACATCCCTGCTTGCTCATCCTCCTTGATCTTTCGGCCGCCTTTGACACGGTCAACCATGATTATCTCATCGAAAGACTATCCGAGATCGGCATCAAAAACAAAGCTCTAAACTGGTTCAAATCTTTCCTCCAGAACAGATACTACAAAGTTAAGATCAATAGCAAAGAGTCACCACCGTTCAGTTCCACATTAGGGGTCCCTCAAGGCTCTTCGCTATCCCCTACGTTATTCAATATCTATCTTCTCCCGCTTTGTCATCTCCTTTCCAATCTAAAGTTAACCCATTACTTATATGCAGATGACGTCCAAATCCTTATTCCTATCACCGAATCACTTCAAAAGACTGTACTTTTTTGGAACTCCTGCCTCCTCTCCATTAACAAACTCCTGTCTAACCTTAACCTGATACTCAACACTAAGACAGAATTCCTCCTGATCACTCAAGATGGCACCCTTCCATTGAATAGCTCTCACCTTCCATTGAATAGCTCTCACCTTACGCCGCTCCCAGTTCTCTCCCCATGGGTCAGAAACCTTGGGGTGGTCATGGATAACCATCTGAGCTTTTCTGATTTCATCAACACTACGGTTAAAGAGTGCTACTACAAACTCCAAGTTCTAAAAAGGCTTCGACCCCTCCTTCATTTTCACGATTTCAGGTCAGTGTTACAATCCATCATCTTCTCGAAAATGGACTACTGTAATTCACTGCTTCACGGTCTCCCAGTCTACACCCTAAAGCCTCTTCAACTGTTACAGAACGCTACAGCAAGGTGTCTCACTAAATCCAACAAAAGAGATCATATAACACCAATTCTAAAGAAGCTCCACTGGCTCCCAGTCAAATCTCGAATCCTGTTTAAACTTCTATCAATCACCCACAAAGCCATATTCAACAACACTCCACTGGACCTCAGAATCCCTCTTCAGCTTCACACCTCTTCCCGACCGCTAAGATTAGCACAAAGAGGAACTCTACATGCTCCTCCCATGAAAACATCTTTAAGTAAAAGAGCTCTATCCACAGCAGGCCCCAAACAGTGGAATCTGCTTCCTCCGGAGCTAAGGCTGATACATTGCCCCAACACATTCAAAAAAAGACTCAAGACATGGCTATTCGGTCAAGCATTCCCTTAACTTACTTAGTCTTCCACAGCTCCCATAGACTGTTTTCATACTGTTGATGTCCAGAACCTATGCTCATGTTTTTACTCATCAATAAGAAATTTCTCCCTCCTCCCCCCCTCCACGAACAACCTTCCTTCCCCCTCCCCCCCATTAGCAAACCTCCCTCCCCATGCGCTAGTTTCGCTCTAATAGTGCATACTGCTACTGTTCCTAGTTATGTTATGTTATATTATCCAAGTTGTTCACTCACTTGTTCATTGTAAGACATATGTTGTCATTGTTTTCTACTTGTTATAATGTAAACCGGAGTGATAAGTAATTCTGTTACCTGAACTTCGGTATAAAAAAAGTTATAAATAAATAAATAAATAATAAATACCCAACATTTCAGTCCGGCAAATCGGAGTCGTGACCATTGTTCTATAGCCATTGTTTTGCTGCTTCCCCAGTATGTAGGATGATAGGCTGGCCATTCTGGACAACTCAAAGTTGAGCAGGGTATAACATAGCATATTTATAGTTCAGTCACTGCAACTCGTGCTTGACCTCGCCAAAAGCTTGCCTTCATCTCTGGAGCTCGGCCGAAAAGTCTTGAAAAATCATAATGCGGGAGTCCTGGAACTTGATCGCCCGCAAAGTTCTAGCCACATCCAGGATCTTCCTCTTATCATATACATTATGCAATTTAATAATCACCGCTTGTTGTATTGGCCGGCCCCACAGCCAACCCCGCTTACCGGCATAACAGGGCCCTCCGCCAGCTCCATCTTCGCTATGGGGAATCCCTGTCGCCATTCTCCACGGGCCCTTCCCGCTCGGGGTGCTGGCGCGAACGCTGGTCAACCCGCGCGTCGGCAGGCCTCCTAGGCATGCGCGCTTCCCCGCCTCTTAAAGGGCCAGCGGCAAGGGAGTGCCCGCGGCTTGGAGAGATGATGTCAGGGCCAGTGCTCTATTTAACCGGAACCCTGAAAGTCTGGCTTGCCTCTGCAATGGGTCCTTCTCCTCATGAGCTGCGGCTTGCTGCATGCTCCTGCTCCTGTGTTCCTGCCTCCGCGTCCTGGTCCCTGTGCCTGTCTCCGTTTGATTTGTCTTCTGGCTCCTGACCTCGGAACATCCCTCGGATCCTACTTGTCTGCCGCCTGCCCCGACCTTGGAACGTCTCTTGGATTCTGCTTGTCTGCTGCCTGCCCTGACTTCGGAACGTCTCTCAGATTCTGCCTGTTTGCCGCCCGTCCTGACCCTGGCCTGTCTGACCTCTCCATCGCCTCACGTCGTGGGATCTTCTTCACCAGGAACCCTTGCCTAAGTCTTGCTGGCCTCGGCACCCAAGGGCTCAAGTCACAGGAAACGAGGGCTGGTATATGTGAAGGTCCAGTTTGGGTTCCTGCTATAACCAGTTCCACCTGTTGATGGCTGGGACCTGCGGGGGCCTCCCCTACAGGTAGCAACAGCCCCGCCTTGGCTAAGGGTCCACACCCCGGCTGGCAACAGCTATCAGTTTGCAGAGGCCATGGACTTGGTGGACCTCTCCGGACTCCAGGCCGTTCCTGGGTTGGCACAGAAGCTCCAGCACAGCAGCAGTTCCTTGAGATGGTAGCAGCCACCATGGACCGCCTCAGTGCACTTCTCGACACCCTGACGACGGCAGCACCCCAACCCGACCCTGCACCAACCATTCCACTGGCAGCCTCCGCTCCTCTGTGGTTACTGGTCCCGCCCAGGTACACAGGGGACCCGAAACTTTACCAGGGATTCCTGAATCAGTGCCTGATGCAATTTTCCCTGCAACCAGCTCAGTTCCCCACTAGTGCAGTCAAGACCTCATTTATTATATCGCTTTTGGATGGCAAGACTCTGGACTGGACATCGCCCCTGTGGGATCGAGCGTACCCTATGCTTCAGGATATCCAACAGTTCCTACTGGCTTTTAGGCAGGTGTTTGAGGATCCTGGGCGTTCGGCCACCTTGAGCTCTGATTTGCTCCACCTCCGCCAGGGTGCCTGGCCATTGTTTGACTATACCACTGAGTTCCACACCCTGGCCTCAGACTTGAATTGGCGGGAGGACAGTTTGCAGGCAATCTTCCTCGAGGGCCTGTCATCACTCATCAAGGATGAGCTGGTGGCGAGGGAGTTACTAGAGTCCCTGAACGCCTTGATTTATCTTGCAGGGCAAATTGACCAATACCTCCAACAATGTGCCCGGGAACTGCGGTCGACAGGCCTCCTAGGCGCGCTGCTTCCCCGCCTCTTAAAGGGCCAGTGGCAAGGGAGTGCCCGCGGCTTGGGGAGATGATGTCAGGGCGAGGGCTCTATTTAACCTGAACCCTGGCAGTCTGGATTGCCTCTGCAATGGGTCTTTCTCCTCATGAGCTGCTGCTTGCTGCATGTTCCTGCTCCTGTGTTCTGCTCCTGTGTTCCTGCCACCGCGTCCTGGTCCCTGCACCTATCTCCCACTTGGTTTGTCTTCTGGCTCCTAACCTCGGAACGTCCCTCGGATCCTGCTTGTCTGCTGCCTGCCCCGACCTCAGAACGTCTCTCGGATCAGCCTATCACCCGCAGGCCAATGGTCAGATAGAGAGGACGAACTGTACCCTGAAACAGTTTCTTTGGGTGTATGTGAACTCTCAGCAGAATGACTGGTCCGACTTACTACCCTGGGCCAAGTATGCCTTAAAATCCCACCAGTCTGCATTTACCGGGTCATAACCCTTCCAAATAGTATACGGATGCCAGCCTCTGCCTCCTCTTCCATTACCTCTGTCTGTGTCGTCTCCGGCAGCACAGGCATCTGCACAAGAGTTACACCAACTTTGGGAACACACCAAACAACTTCTACAGCAAGCTGCTCAGAAGGCAAAGAAATTCTACGATGCCCATCATCGGGCAGCTCCACAGTTTAACCCTGGAGACAAGGTGTGGCTCAGCACTCGCTTTATTCGCTTGAAACTGCCCTCAGCCCGCTTCGCTCTCAGATACTTCGGGCCTTTCCCCATACTTCGCTGGCTGGGTTCGGTCACTTACAGTCTCCGCCTACCCACATCACTCAAGATTCATAATGCCTTCCACATCTCACTACTGAAGCCTCTCATCTTGTCCAAGTTCTCCAAGAAACCACCAGAGCCCTAACCTCTGGCATCAGAGGAGGACATTACATATCAGGTACAGGACATTCTGGACGTGAGGTAGCGTGGGAAGCGATGGGAATATCTGATCTCGTGGGAAGGATTTGGTCCTGAAGAGAACAGCTGGGAGCCTGCAGTCAATATCCTTGACAAACAACTGATCAAGCAGTTTCATGCTTCTCATCCGAGAAAGCCCAAACCCCCGGGAAGGGGCCCTAAGAAGGAGGGTACAGTTATGCCCGTCGGTCGCAGATGGCTGCGAGCGCTGTTGCTCACCTCTTGCTTCTCTTTGACTTCGTTGGGTGGACTGGCGGCCTCCACCAGCTATCGCCAGCATGCACTCCCCTGTTCCCGGGTTTCCCTGGTTGGCATGGATGCTGCCGACCACCATCTTGCCCTCGGAGGTCCATAGGTACGCACGCTCTCAGGCCAGTCTTAAGCACGTTATGGCGGAAACCTCAGGGACATCCCCCCCGGATAACGTCATTCTTCCTGGACTCTTAAGCCGGCTGGCCCTGTCTGCCCACGGCTTGGCAACGAGTTCCCTCATTGCTGAGTCTGCTTCGCTCACTACGGACTTCCCATTCCAGCTCCTGCTTCAACAGCGTGAGACGTCCCGGGTACCTGCTGCTCGGGGGCCCTTTCCTCGTCTCTGGCTATCCGTTCCTCGGAGGGCCTTGCGCCTTGGACTGCTGCCTGTCCTGTTCCCCGGGGCTTTGCCTGGAACCATCGCTTCTGTGAGTACTCCGCTCTGCAGACCTGCTGCATCATCTCTAGTGAGGAACCCTCATCGGTGTACCCCGCTCCACAGACCACTACCATATCATCTCTAGTGAGGATCCTCATCGGTGTACCCTGCTCTGCGGACCACTACCGTGCCATCTCTAGTGAAGAACCCTCATCGGTGTACCCTGCTCCGTGAACCACTACCGTATCATCTTTACTGAGGAACCCTCATCGGTGTACCCCGCTCCACGGACCACTACGTCTCATCTCTACTGAGGAGCCTCATCGGTGTACCCCGCTTTGCGGACCATTGCTGTATCTTCTCTACTGAGTTATCCTCCTTGGGTATACCCTACTTCTCAGACTCTGTGGCACCTCTGTGTCTGTGTGACTTCCTCCTACACTCCCCGCTCCGCAGGCAGTGCCACTACTTCTTTAATAAAGACTATAGTCATCTAAACTGTGTCTGACGTCACATGAGACCTCGCCTCCCGACGGTGAGGCTCATAGGGCTCCTCCTGTAGGCGGTACCATATCTCACCTCGGCCCAGGGCCCACATACCTACAAATCCTAACAAGGGAGGGAGGAAGCAGAAGTGGGGAGAAGAAGAGAGGGTAGAAGGGTGCATGAGTGTGTCTGTGTATGTGAATAAATTTGTGTGTATATGAGAGAGAAAGGAGAAAGTTTTTGTGTACCCTCCCTCCCCTTCCCCCTACTAATCCAAATCTACAATCTCAAGGTGACTGGAAATGAAGTTTCCAGGTATGAAGAGTGGTGGATTTTTTTAAAATCCTCATTAGTTTTAATTATTGTATGTTTGATAAGTCTGCTGTTTTGAAATATTGATTGATTTTGGTGAAAAGTTTAAAGTTTTTTTTAATCCTTATTCTTCTTATTAGGTGTTCTATTTTACATATGTTTTGAAAAACAGTTGTTCTCATAAAATCCAGGCAGAATTTGTAAGATGTGTAGCATTTTAGGAAACATTAGTGATCAGACAAAACACGTCTGTTATTTTTAATGTGTTTCGAATTAAACTATTTTATGCATCACAGAATACCACAATCATTAAACAAACCATAGCAATAAAAGAATTAATAAAATGGTCCTGTTCAAAAGTTTACATACACTTAGATCTTAATATCATGTATTTCCCCCTTTT
Organism: Rhinatrema bivittatum; assembly: GCF_901001135.1. Classification (NCBI taxonomy): domain Eukaryota; kingdom Metazoa; phylum Chordata; class Amphibia; order Gymnophiona; family Rhinatrematidae; genus Rhinatrema; species Rhinatrema bivittatum. Next base: position 699,382,399 of record NC_042616.1, read on the forward strand.
GTATCAATGACAGTTAGCAGTCTTTTGTAATATTTGTGAATGAGGCCCTTTATTTTCTCATGCAGTAAAGCTGCCCATTCCTCTTGATAAAATGCCACCAGATCCTGTGAATTATTTTGTCTAGCTTGAATTGCATGTTTGAGTTTTCCCCAAAGTGGCTTAATTATATTGCGGTCAGGAGATTGTGCTGGCCACTCTAGAACCTGCATTTTCTTCTGCTGCAGCCACTGAAGGGTCGACTTGACCTTATATTTCAGATCATTATCATGTTGGAAAGTCCAAGTATGCCCCATACGTAGCTTCCTGGTGCTGAATACATATTCTCCTCCAATATTTTCTGATAAGATGCTGCATTATTCCTGCCATCAATTTTGACAAAATTCCTTGTGTTGCTGTAGCTCACACCTTCGCAAAAGAGCAGAAATTCACCTCCATGCTTCTTAGTAGGGATGTAGTTGACTCCTCTCTAAACATAGCATTTATAAGTTGTGACCATAGGGGTAGATTTTAAAAGCCCTGTGAGCGTAAATTCTGCCGGATTTACGCGCGCAGGGCACTTGCGCGCCAGCGCACCTATTTTGCATAGGCCGCTGGCGCGCGCAAAGCCCCTGGACGCGCATAAGTCCCGGGGCTTCGTAAAAGGGGTGAGAGGGGGCGTGTCCGGGGGTGGGGCAGCAGTCCGGGGGTGTGTCCGGGGAGCGGGTCAGCAGTCCGGGGGCGTGTCCGGGGGCATGTCCAGGGTCAGGGGGCAGTCCGAGGCGGGTCCTCAAGCAGGCATAACTTGCACAACAAATGTAGTGGGGGGTTTAGGTAGGGCTGGGGGGTGGGTTAGATAGGGGAAGGGAGAGGAAGGTGGGGGGACGTGGAAGGAACGGAGACAGGCTGCACGGCTCGGCGCGCGCAGGCTGCCGATTTTGCGCAGCCTTGCGTGCGCCGACCCCGGATTTTATAAGATACGCGCATATCTTATAAAATCCGGCGTACTTTTGTTTGCGCTGGGTGCGCGTACTTTTTTAAGATCTACCCCATAAAGTTCAATTTTGGTCTCATCACTCCAAATTATTTTGTTCCAGAAGTTTTGAGGCTGGGGACCAATGACCTTACTAGAAATGGTATCCTTGAGATACAGAAAGATTTCCAAAACTTAGGAAAGAGGATTATACACATGGCCAAGACTATTACCATTTCTGAAGTATTACCTATTCATGGAAACAGAAAGGAAAGCCTATGCCATCTAGATAATTTCAATTCTTCGCTCACAACCTGGTGTAATGAAAGTGGGTTTGGATATATTGGAGGCTAGGGCCATGGATGGAGCAATAAAAGATTATATGGTAAGGATGGCCTACATTTGTCTGTAGTTGCCAGTATTAAGCAATGGATGTCATTTGTTCTTACTAATTTTTATAGACCTTTTGACAGCAGAATTTCTCTCTATAGATTTGTGAGAAAATTACACTTGAGATTACATTTTTCTTTAAATCCTGTTTTGACTCAAGATTTTTCTATTGTACATTCATGATCTTTTTGGAATTCGCCAGGCCCTATAGATGCTCACATTTCTACGTTCAAAAAATGAGTATTGAAAGATCTTGAGGTGATTGAAGCATAAAAGAGATCTTATCATCATAATTTGACCAAATTACAAAGAACAGCTTTGACTGTGCTATCAGAGTCCTCAGAACTGGTTATAAAACCTGTCGATAAGGGGGGGGGGGGGGGGGGGGTGCTATAGTGGTCCAGGATCGGAATAAGTATCAACAGGCTATGTTGGAGCATTTAAGTGATGCAAAGCATCATGCCAGCATTGATCATGATCCTACTATTAATTTACAAATCAAAACTAAGACATTGATTGATTCAGCCAATTTTCTTATGGCTAAAGAAAAGAGATTTTGGTTGCTACAACATCCAAGGACGCCTACCTTTTATTTGGTTCCAAAAATTCATAAGAATCTTCAGTCACCACTAATTCGACCCATAGTTTCTTTATGTGGGTCGGTGTTGGAATCTCTGGCTATTTTTTGTTGACAATTTTCTTCAACCTATAGTAACTTGCAGCCCTTCTTCTCTTAAGAACAAGTTACAATTTTTGAATAAATTATCAAGAAGTCAGTTAGATGCTTGTTCAGTTTTGTTAATGACTATGGACATACAATCTTTATATGACCAGATACCTCAAAATGTGGCATTAAATATTATTGAATCACTTCTAACACAGCAGTTGGAGACTGATCTTATACCATCAGCGTTCCTGGTACAATTGTCTCAATTGGTTCTGTTTAATTTTTTCATTTTCGGCAACCAATTTTACCAACAAATTCATGGTATTCCCACGGGGTCATCCTTGGCGCCGTCAGTGGCCAATTTATACATGGCCAGCTTTGAGCAGCATTACATTTATCCTTCACATTGGAGGCAGAAGAGCCTCAAAAGCTATCGATATATAGACGTTTTCATGATTTGGACCTCATCTGAAATGGAATTATCATCTTTTATCACATGGATTAATTCTTTCGATGAGCATCTGCAATTCACTTATCAATTTGATAGGAAGTGTATTCCTTATTTGGACATGTTGGTCCAAATACAGGGACAAATTATTACAACTACAGTTGATCACAAACTAACTGATAAAAATAATCTTTTAAGTTATCACAGTCATCATGCTGTATCTTTTAAAAGAGGACTCCCAGTAAGTCAGTTTTTTAGCACTTGCCGTATTTGTTTGACTTAGGAAGAATTTGAGGAACAGGTGAAAATACTAGTTGCCAGATACATCAGCAGAGGTTATCCCTATAGTGACATCAAACGGGCATATAAACAAACAAAATATTCTGACAGGAGTGCATTCTTAAAATATAAACCTAAAAAAGACACCAATCGTTTAGTTTGTGTATTACAACATAGTACTACCTCCTCTGCTATAGCTGCGTTCATTAGGAGGCACTGGCATGTTTTGGCATTGCATGACATTTTTAAAGTGCCTCCTTTGATTGCCACTTTGCCTGGCTCTAATATACGTGATCGTATAGTGCAATCTTATTTTACTGGCACAGGGGTTAAATCATGCTAAATGTCAACATTGCAGTGTTTGTATCAATACTATTGAAGGAGCGGTATTAAAAGATCCTGTCACTGGCTATTATGTTAAGCATAAATCCATTACCAATTGTGAATCAGCGAATATGATTTATATTATTGCTTATCCTTGCCCAAAGATATATGTGGGTCGGACCAGTCGCCCTGTTAAAATCAGGATGTGGAACATCGGTCTCATCTCAATACATCTAATTTGCAGCACCTATCGTAGCTCATTGTGTTGACAGACAGCATTATTTTGAACAACTGCAATAGACAGTTATTGAACAAATTACTCTTACTGCACACGGTGGTGATCTTTCAATGCAATTAAACCACCGGGAACAGTTTTGGATATTTACTCTGCAAACGACATCTCCCAAAGGTTTGAATGAGGATTGTCACTGGTTATCATTGATATGACGTATAGTTTCCTCATTCTGCATCCGATGGGTGTTTCTTTAAATGACATTCATAGCAGCATGTTATTTCAGCCATTTTTTACATTGTTCACGTACGAATCTGATGAGAAGTTGATTTCCTTTTGCTTTGATGTGAATTTGGCTGTTTTATGAATCAGACAAGATGTTTTCTTCTTCTTTTTATCAATTCTGAAGTTTGATACTGGGTTCCCTAACAAACGGGCCAATACAGTACAGTGCGCTCCAGTGGAGTGTGTTTGGACGCGCTAGCTTTACCCCTTATACAGTAAGGGGTGATAGTGCGTCGAAAACCCGAAGCTAACCCCCCCAAAACTAATAGCGCCCACAACATGCAAATGCATGTTGATGGGCATATTAGATATTCCCGCGCGATACAGAAAGCAAAATGTGCAGCGAAGCCGCACATTTTACTTTCAGAAATTAATGCCTGCCAAAGGCAGGCGCTAATTTTGGCCAGCACTAGGGAAGTGTACAGAAAAGCAGAAAAAACTGATTTTCTGTACACCCTCCGACTTAATATCATAGTGATATTAAGTTGGAGGCCCCCAAAATAAAAAAAAATTAAAAATTAAAAAAAAAAAGTGTTTAAATGTGCCCGCAGCCTGCGGGTCGGAAGACAGATGCTTATTTATGCCGGCATCCGTTTTATGAACCTGTAGTTGTCAGCGGGCTTGAAAACCGACGCCGGAAAAATTGAGCGTCGGCTGGCAAACCCGCTGACAGCCACAGCTCCTGTCATAAAGGAGGTGCTAGGGACGCGCTAGTGTCCCCAGCGCCTCGTTTTACCGCGGGCCCTCATTTGCATCTTCTTCCCCCCTGAATCGCGTGCAAAGGAGAGTGGCCTGAGCAGGCGCTTGCCCGCTCTCCCTCGACTTTTACTGAATCAGCCTGAATGGATTTTTTGGGAAACCTGGACATGTCAGGTCTCCTGTTGAAAGATTTTTTCTGAAACTTGGCCACGTCAGGAGCACATCATTTGAGCTAAAGGAGCACATTATTTGAGCTAAGTAGTCTGTTTTTATTATTATTTAGTAGCATTTAAGCACATTGATTCATGGCTTGAATTTTTTCATGAAACAAATTTAATTTCTGATGAATTAGATCACATTTTTTTTGTCACTGCATATGTTATACAAATTATGGTGGTTGGTTAATGATTATATTGAATCACATATCGGGTAACCTGAGGAGGTACCTTTAAATGATATTTGTATGAAACCATCACCATCCATCTCTACATTTTTTATGTATTTTCAATTGCGCAGTTGCCTCACATAAGTTTTGTGATTTAGTGGATGTTGGTTTTTGTTTACTTTATAGCTACTCTCACTATAGTGGAGAATTTTTTTGAATTTTGGTTTGCTACATTTGTCTGTGGCAGGAAGAGGATGCTAAGTGAAAAATTCATATCATACATTCTAATGCATTTAAACTAGGAAGCGGGGGTGGCAGGAGGTAGCCAGTGATATTGGCATGTCACCCCAAGCAATACGAGAAATGGGAAGAGAAAGTAACATATTCAATCAGTTTAAAAAAACAGAAAAGGTGACTAGGAATAGCAGTTGGAAAGCTATGACCACAAATGCTCATAGTCTGAGCAATAAAATCCCAGACCTGCAGGCCCTAATGGTAGAGGTGGAATTTGACATTGTTGCTATCATGATTCTCATGACTAGGATACAGCCATCCCGGGCTATAACTTGTTAAGAAAGGTCATGGAGGATAGAAAGGGGAGAGGAATAGCTCTTTATGTCAAAAACAATATCCAAGCAACTGAATTGCAAGGGCCTGGGGTAAAGAAGCATTATGACTGTCCTAAAAAAAAAGAAGATAGTGCTTCCATTTTTACTGATGTGATCTACAGGCCCCCAGCTCAAATGGAAGAACTGGACAGAAATCTGATTGAGGACATCCAAAAAATGAGAAATAAAGGAGAAGTGTTGCTCACTGGAGATTTTAATCTGCCAGATATGTATTGCAGCATCCTTTCTGTGGAATCTACAAGAACCACACTTTCACAGCTGTGTCCTAGATTTTTCATGGGTGAACTCCTCGCTGTGTCCTAATCTTCATAGTTTAACATAGGGGTTCTCTTATAAAGAAGAAGGTGTTTTTCCTTTGAAGAACACAGCAGGATGGGAGAACATGGACATTTTTGTTGAATAGTGGGGTAAAAGCAATCTTTTTGGGAAGGTTTTAGTAAAATTTGGTGACAGGATTAAAATTTGAAAGTTGGATATTATGTACTAGGGACATAGTATGATGTGCTTTTAATAATGTGAAGTTCATTTGATAAATAAAATAATTTTGGAAAAGAAGGTTATGTTGAGTTATCCATATATATAAATGTTATATATATAAATGTTATATATATATATATATATATATATATATATATATATATATATATGTTTGGCATATTGGTACAGCAATGGCTTTTTTTCTGGCAATTCTACCATGCAGCTCATTTTTGTTCAAGTATCTCCTTATAGTGCATGCTGAAATACCCACAGCACTTTGTTTCAGAGAAGCCTGTATTTCAGTAAAAGTTGCTTGTGGGTTTTTCTTTGCATTCCAACACATTTTCCTGGCAGTTGTATCTGAAATCTTTTTTGGTCTGGTTTGGAATTAACCAAACCCATAATTTTCCACTTCTTGATCAGAGTTTGAACAGTTCCGATTGGCATTTTCTAATCTTTGGAAATCACTTTATATCCTTTTCCTGATTTATAAAATTGAAGTACTTTTGCTTGCAGATTCCTTGACAGTTCTAGTGCTTTCCACATGATTCAGTAATCACCAAAGTCAGAGCAGCTCTGGTTGAAATGCACAAAGCCTTTTCAAGAGCTAAGAAACTCATTGACTATTTATACACAGACACTAATTACAATCAAACAAGGCACAGGTGTGGATACCTACCATTCATTGCCATCTAAACCTGTGTGTGTCAATTGACTGTATATTATCAGCCCAAACATTCAAGAGTATGCTAACTTTTGAATAGGACCATTTTATTATTTCTTTTATTGCTTTGGTTTGTTTAATGATTGTGGTATTCTGTGATGCGTAAAATAGTTTACTTTTAAACACATTAAAAATAACAGATGTATTTTGTCTGATCACTCATGTTTTCTTAAAATGCTACACGATACAAATTCTGCCAGGGGTATGTAAACTTATGGGCACAACTGTATGTAGTATGGTTTTCTCACTGTAATGATTTATATTTCTTGATTTTGTTTAATGAGGAATGTTGATATTTCTGTTTTTGGATTATTGCATTGCATATGAGTCTTACTGTTAGGGTTTCCAGTCCACTTTTTTTGTCTGCACCTTACTATTTATACTTTATGACCTGCATTCATGACTGAGGTGGATAATCTGACAGCTGGGAAAACACCTCATACCTGTTGAATTGAAGGTTATTCTGATTTTTATAGAGGCTGGGATCCATGATTGAAGGGGCTCCTTGGGTGCTAAAAATGATGGTGCTTAAACTTGCTGGATACTGAAATGCCTGCAGCAACTATGGAGATTTGATTGTTGTGCCAAGGACCCACCACAGCCCACCCTATGATCCTTGTTGTGCTTGATAACTTGTAATATGGCCCCAGCACAAAACATTTTCCCCCCTCTGCTTTAGTGGATGTATTCAAGCATTTTCTGGGGCTTTTCTATGAATGGGAAAAGATGGCCCCTAGAAGGTGTAATTGTATTTACTGCACCTGTTGTTTAATGAAGGCATAGCTACACCAAATAGTCCATTAACATCCTCTGCTCTCCCCCCCCCCTCCCCAACTAGACTATAGGGGATTATTTACCTACTTATGAGACTTTTATTTGTAATCCATAGTTCCAAAATATATTTACTCTTACCAAGGGTAGCACTAAGCTGTTTTTGTTGTTAGGTGCTCCTGGTCCTTTTTTGGAAAAAGGTAGGGCATATACACTTTTTTTGCCTCCTCTTTTTTGCACAACTCTGATATGCAATTATTTCTGACTATTAATGAACTCCGAGCCACACACAGACAGAATGTACTTAGGCATATAGAAAACAGATTCTGAACCTGGCCAAGTCAGAACCAGTTAATTTATATATGCAGGAACACAGAACTGTTCCTGATATCTAATCCCCTCACATAATTACTGCTTTAATATATCTCACTATTTGCATAATTACTTACTGTTTGCACATCCTCCAAACAAATTGCTTTAGAGTTTAACAGGCCTTTTTGCTAATGTCTACAGCAGAAGGGAGGTGAATCTCTATGCAGATGCTGTTGATTAGAACTGTCACAACTACAGTGCTCAAGCATAAAGATACGCATCAAAGAGTATTAGGATCTGATGTGCTGAACTGTGGCACCAGGACTGATAAGAAAACAGAGAGAGGAAGGCACATAGAAACATAGACAATTACGGCAGTAAAGGACAGATCAGTCCATCCAGTCTGCCCAGCAAGCTTATGTTAGCATCTGCCACGCCAGACAGGTCACTCCCATATTTAGATTCCCAAACCATCAAAGTCAGGGCTCTTGGTTGCTGTCTGAGTCCAATTTCCTGTTACCTCTTAGCGCTGAAGCAGAGAGCAATGTTGGAGTTGCATCAGAACCATCAGGCTTATTGGTTAAGGGTAGTAACCGCCACACCAGCAAGTTACCTCCATGCACTCTTTTCTTCATTTCCATCCTAACCTTCAGGGATCCACAGTGTTTATCCCATTCCCCCTTGAAATCTTTCACTGATTTAGTCTTCATCAGCTCCTCCGGAAGGGCATTCCAGGCATCCACCACCCTCTCCATGAAGAAATATTTTCTGATGTTGGCTCTGAGTCATCCTCCCTGGAATTTCATTACATGACCCCTTGTTCTACTAATTTCTTTCCAATGGAAAAGGTTTGTTGATTGCGCATCATTAAAACTTTTCAGGTATCTGAAGGTCTGTTTTCTATTATTCTTGATTTAATTTGAGTATGTTTTCATGTTCACCGCCTAGGCCTTCTTAGTGTTAGGCAGTTTATAAATGCAATAAATGTTAATGTATATTCAGGATGGTCATATACCCCAAAATTTAAAAAGATTTATAAAATAAGAAAACTGAGGGAGCTTTCTAAGTCTCAATACAGTTCCAAGATACAATATGCATTTTTTAAGACTCCATAGTTTGTATCTACTTTGAATACATTACTGTTTTATACAAGTATAAAATCATAAAAAGAAAAATTCTACTACTCAATCAACCACACACAAAAACACAGGTATCCATCAAGCTATTTATTATATACATAACACAAGATGAAAAAATGAAAACTACAAATTAATTGTTTTAAATAGTAATATATGGCATATGCTCTTGGTCGCGATTGCAAGAGAAGTATACTTAAACATTGGGCATTCCCACTGTAAAAATACTAGGCGCATATATATATATATATATATGTGCTTTTGATTACGTGACCAATCAAGTTATCAGGCAATTGAATATACCAAATATTAGAATAATTTATATGTGGCATGGAATTTTAGTGTCAATGTTTTGCCATTATTGCTTTCATTTATATTCCATTACCAAAATTTAATGAAATAATCTTATCTTCACATTAGCTACATGTGAGTACTACTCAACTGTTACTCTGAGTGTAAAATGAATATGTACAGACTACAAAAGTCAAAGTAATCTTATTTTAAAGTCTAAACAGGGCAGTGATGCTCAAAATGCAGCTTTTTCACGTTATTATTTCCAATTTTCTACAAAGAAATTAGCAGAATTCTCTTCTAGAGCCCATGTTCGGAGCAGTGAATAATTCCAAATACAGCTTTTAGAAAAAGCAGAATGTACGTACAAAGCAAAATACAATATTTGGACAAAATAAAACAAATAATCCAAGATGGTAATACAGCTTTGCTAGGGAAAACAGAAACACTAACATAGAATGTGCTTGCTCCAGGAAATGTGCTTGCTCCAGGAAATATCATGTCAGAGCAGAGTGCACATAAACAGTAAAATCTTAAGTTTTATTAACAGAATAGAATATCACTAGAGTTGTCTGAGCATAGTTCACAGCCAGTGTTTAAGTTCCATGTTATGGCTTTTGGCATTAATTATATATAGCTATAAGAAATAAAAGACACAGTAACCAAAATCTCAGCAAGATACATTGTACATGACATCATATAATCACGCACCCAAGTCACTTTAGTATACTATAGACATACATGCCAGTCTCAGAGAGATACATTTTATTAGGGATGTGAATCGTTTTTCAACGATTAAAATTATCGTCCGATAATGTTTATATCGTCTTAAATCGTTATAGAACACGATACAATAGAAATTCTAACGATTTATCGTTAAAAATCGTTAAATCGTGTTAGTGCGCACTAACTCGAGTTAGTGCGCACTAACTCCCCGTTAGTGCGCACTAACTCGATTTAGTGCGCACTAACTGAAAATGATACAAATAAACACTTTCCAGGTCACTGAAGGTCAGTTAGGAATGAATATGTGTTCCTATTGGCTGGCTGCCCTCTTATCTATTGATGTTACCAAGGTTACCACTGAGGTGATGGTTGGGGGGATGGGAAATGGAACTGGAAACTAACGAACACCAACAGAAAATGAAACAAAGTGTTCACACTTCCCAGGTCAGTAAAGGTCACTTAGGAATGAATATGTATGTATGTATTCCTATTGGCTGGCTGTGCTCTTATCTATTGATGTTACCAATATGGTTGGGGGGATGTGAAATGGAAACAGTTGGAAGCTTGACAAAAAAAGTAATGTAATGATCAGCACTCACGTGACTAGAACTTGTTTGTTTATTATTTTTGTTAGCAGGCACCTGAAATGCTAGTGCATGTTGAATTTGCCAATCACTGTGCATTTTAGAAAGGTGGTCCTGGCTGGAACTGTACACAGTTCAAATATATGTAATTGATTGTTGGTAAGTGTATTTTTTAAGTAGCCACACTGGCACCAGTATGTTTACTTTTCCTCCTACTTAACTCACTAGCTCAGCTTTGTAAGAAGGGCTTCTCTGCTTGTGTGTTGTTTTTGTTTGGTGTGAGGAGAGCAGAAACATCAGATCTTTATTCAATCTACTACAGTCATCTCTTACAGTGCCCTATCCCTATTAATACCAGGAGTGTTGTGATCTTCCTGCACACAGTGCCCTAACCCTGATATCAGTCTGAGACAGCTCCCTCCCTGCATTACTAGTGAGAGGCTGGCTTCACAGACAGGGGGGAGCTGCCTGACCCTCACTCCTGACTTCCCCCATGTCCCAGCTAGTGAATGGTGTGTGGGTGAGGGGGGGGGGAGGATGGTGAAGTCTGAGACAGCTCCCTCCCAGCATTACTAGTGAGAGGCTGGCTTCACAGACAGGGGGGAGCTGCCTGACCCTCACTCCTGACTTCCCCCATGTCCCAGCTAGTGAATGGTGTGTGGGTGAGGGGGGGGGGGGGAGGATGGTGAAGTCTGAGACAGCTCCCTCCCTGCATTACTAGTGAGAGGCTGGCTTCACAGACAGGGGGGAGCTGCCTGACCCTCACTCCTGACTTCCCCCATGTCCCAGCTAGTGAATGGTGTGTGGGTGAGGGGGGGGGGGGGAGGATGGTGAAGTCTGAGACAGCTCCCTCCCTGCATTACTAGTGAGAGGCTGGCTTCACAGACAGGGGGGAGCTGCCTGCCCCTCACTCCTGACTTCCCCCATGTCCCAGCTAGTGAATGGTGGGGGGGTGAGGGGGGGGGGGGGAGGATGGTGAAGTCTGAGACAGCTCCCTCCCAGCATTACTAGTGAGAGGCTGGCTTCACAGACAGGGGGGAGCTGCCTGACCCTCACTCCTGACTTCCCCCATGTCCCAGCTAGTGAATGGTGTGTGGGTGAGGGGGGGGGGGGAGGATGGTGAAGTCTGAGACAGCTCCCTCCCTGCATTACTAGTGAGAGGCTGGCTTCACAGACAGGGGGGAGCTGCCTGACCCTCACTCCTGACTTCCCCCATGTCCCAGCTAGTGAATGGTGTGTGGGTGAGGGGGGGGGGGGAGGATGGTGAAGTCTGAGACAGCTCCCTCCCTGCATTACTAGTGAGAGGCTGGCTTCACAGACAGGGGGGAGCTGCCTGACCCTCACTCCTGACTTCCCCCATGTCCCAGCTAGTGAATGGTGTGTGGGTGAGGGGGGGGGGGGAGGATGGTGAAGTCTGAGACAGCTCCCTCCCTGCATTACTAGTGAGAGGCTGGCTTCACAGACAGGGGGGAGCTGCCTGACCCTCACTCCTGACTTCCCCCATGTCCCAGCTAGTGAATGGTGTGTGGGTGAGGGGGGGGGGGGTGAATGGTGAAGTCTGAGACAGCTCCCTCCCTGCATTACTAGTGAGAGGCTGGCTTCACAGACAGGGGGGAGCTGCCTGACCCTCACTCCTGACTTCCCCCATGTCCCAGCTAGTGAATGGTGTGTGGGTGAGGGGGGGGGGGGGAGGATGGTGAAGTCTGAGACAGCTCCCTCCCTGCATTACTAGTGAGAGGCTGGCTTCACAGACAGGGGGGAGCTGCCTGACCCTCACTCCTGACTTCCCCCATGTCCCAGCTAGTGAATGGTGTGTGGGTGAGGGGGGGGGGGGGAGGATGGTGAAGTCTGAGACAGCTCCCTCCCTGCATTACTAGTGAGAGGCTGGCTTCGCAGACAGGGGGGAGCTGCCTGACCCTCACTCCTGACTTCCCCCATGTCCCAGCTAGTGAATGGTGTGTGGGTGAGGGGGGGGGGGGGAGGATGGTGAAGTCTGAGACAGCTCCCTCCCTGCATTACTAGTGAGAGGCTGGCTTCACAGACAGGGGGGAGCTGCCTGACCCTCACTCCTGACTTCCCCCATGTCCCAGCTAGTGAATGGTGTGTGGGTGAGGGGGGGGGGGAGGATGGTGAAGTCTGAGACAGCTCCCTCCCTGCATTACTAGTGAGAGGCTGGCTTCACAGACAGGGGGGAGCTGCCTGACCCTCACTCCTCCGGGGTATTGTGATCTTCCTGCACACAGTGCCCTATCCCTGATACCAGGGGTGTTGTGATCTTCCTGCATGCAGTGCCCTATCCCTATTAATACCAGGAGTGTTGTGATCTTCCTGCATGCAGTGCCCTATCCCTATTAATACCAGGAGTGTTGTGATCTTCCTGCACGCAGTGCCCTATCCCTGATATCGGGATGTGTGCAAGAAGATCACAACACCCCCGGTATCAGGAATAGGGCACTGTGTGCAGGAAGATCACAACACCCCCAGTATCAGGAATAGGGCACTGTGTGCAGGAAGATCACAACACCCCTGGTATTAGGGATAGGGCACTGCGTGCAGGAAGATCACAACACTCCTGGTATTAATAGGGATAGGGCACTGTGTGCAGGAAGATCACAATACCCCTGGTATCAGGGTTAGGGCACAAGTTCTAGTCACATTGACTGATCACATTACTTGTTTTGTCAAGCTACCAACTGTTTCCATTTCCCATCCCCCATATACTGTCAGTAGGAAACTTGGTAACATGAATAAATAAGAGGGCAGCCAATAGGAATACATATTCATTCCTAAACTGACCTTAACTGACCTGAAAAGTGTCAAATTGTATCATTTTCAGTTAGTGCGCACTAACTCCCAGTTAGTGCGCACTAACTCCCGTTAGTGCGCACTAACTCGAGTTAGTGCGCACTAATCGGAAAAAACGATTTTTAACGATTTTTTAACTAAAAAATCGTGCCTAAGACGATTTTCTTGCCCTGCCACACGATTTCTATCGTTAAGACGATATGGAAAACGATTCACATCCCTACATTTTATGCACATTATTGACTTCAGGGAGAGAGTGGAAAGTGGGGAGAAGCAGAACAAAAATTACAAGTGCACCCATCTCCTTTCAAAAATAACAAAAGATAAGTGCATAATATAGTACCACCAGAAGTATAGCAAGCCACCGGTGATTATTACATACATTATTCACATTAAAAAGAAACTGTATAAACAGTGCCTTGCAAAAATCTTCACACCCTTATATATTTTTCACATCCTGCTGTCAAAAAAATACAAATCAAAATGCATTAAACTAGGAATACTTTTCACTGATCTACACAACATACTCTATACTTTAATTGTGAAAGACCAATTATGTACACATTCCAAAAGTACTTAAGAATAAAACCCCCAAAGTCTTGATTGCATAACTCTTCAAATCCTTTGTCATAGCAAAACCAAATTAGCTCCAATTAAAAAAAAATGCATAACAAGGCCCAAACTAAGTTACAGCCCACTTGTGCCCTATCACAGTAGTTGAACAGATCTGAATATTCTTTGATGAAGAAACAAGCTGTTTTTGTTGCATGAAGTGAATTTGAAGCAAAGGTCAAAACATGCCGAACAAGGAGCTGCCAAAACAACTTTGGGATAATGTTATTCAAAGGTATAGATTAAAGGATATAAGAACATTTCAATGTGTGTTTGTGTGTGTGTGTGTGGGGGGGGGGGGGGGGGGGGGGCGGGGAAGGGCACTATCAGGTCCATCATTGTACAGAGGAAACAGTTTGGTACTAATACCAAGACACTACAGTATTCAGGCTATCCTTCCAAAGTCAGTAGCCATGGGTTAAGGAAACTGATGTAGACTGGAAAATCCCATCTGCAGAAACTAAAAATAGCAGAGCGATAGTGGATGCCATGCAAGTATCTTTGTTCAAACAAATGGTGTTGGAACCCACCAGAGAAGGTGCTATACTCGACTTAGTGCTCACTAATGCAGATAATGTCTCAGATGTCCAGGTGGGCGCCCACCTCAGCAGCAGGGATCATCAAACGGTATGGTTTAATATCACTAAAAGAATAGGGAAAAGAACCACAAAGACCCGAGTTTTACAGTTCAAAAACACAGACTTTGAGGAAATGGGGAAGTACCTGGAGGAAGAACTTAAAGGATGGGAGAACGAGAGAGATGTGGATCAGCAGTGGACCAATCTAAAAGGAGCAATCACCAAGGCAACTGCTCTATATGTTAGAAATGTAAAGAAAAGCAAAAGAAAATTGAAACCTATCTGGTTCTCAAAGGAGGTGGCTGACAAAATTAAAGCTAAAAGAACAGCATTCAAGACATATAAAAGATCCCAAAGGGAGGAACACAAAGAAGAATATTTGTATCAACTGAGGGAGACAAAGAAATTAATCAAGTTGGCAAAAAGTCAAGCGGAAGAGAGGATTGCCAAGGAGATAAAAAATGGTGACAAAACATTTTTCAGATACATCAGCGAAAAGAGAAAGGTCCAAAGTGGTATAGTGAAATTGAAAGGTGGTAATGATCAATGTGTGGAGGGAGACGAAGAAATGGCAGAAATATTAAACGAATACTTCAGCTCTGTGTTCACTAAAGAAGACCCTGGAGAAGGACCATCTCTACACAACAAGAAACTGGAGGGAAGTGGAATAGATGAAAATCCTTTTATTTATTTTTATTTATTTATTTATTTATTATTTTTATATACCAACATTCGATCTCAATTGAGATATCACACCGGTTTACATTCAGGTACTGTAGGTATTTCTCTATCCCCAGAGGGCTTACAATCTAAGTTTTTGTACCTGAGGCAATGGAGGGTAAAGTGACTTGCCCAAGGTCACAAGGAGCGACAGCTGGACTCGAACCCTGGTCTCCTGGTTCATAGTCCACTGCTCTGGTTAGAGCAGTGGTTAGAGCAGTGGTTACAGTAGAAAATGTGTGGGAAGAGCTAAAGAACCTGAAAGTGGACAAAGCCATGGGGCCTGATGGGATTCATCCAAGGATATTGAGGAAGATCAGAGATGTTCTGGCAACTCCGCTGTGTGACCTGTTCAATAGATCCCTAGAAAAGGGAGTGGTGCCGAGTGATTGGAGAAGAGCAGTGGTGGTCCCGCTTCACAAGAGTGGGAACAGGGAGGAGGCTGGCAACTACAGACCGGTTAGCCTCACTTCGGTGGTGGGAAAAGTAATGGAGTCACTGCTGAAAGAGAGAATAGTGAACTATCTACAGTACGGAGAATTGATGGACCAGAGGCAACATGGATTCACCAGGGGAAGATCCTGTCAGACAAATCTGATTGACTTTGACTGGGTAACCAAGGAATTGGATCAAGGAAGAGCGCTCGATATCATATACTTGGATTTCAGCAAAGCTTTTGACACGGTTCCGCACAGGAGACTGGTGAATAAAACGAGCAGCTTAGGAGTGAGTGCCGAGGTGGTGACCAGGATTGCAAATTGGTTGACGGACAGAAGACAATGTGTGATGGTAAATGGAACCTTCTCTGAAGAGAGAGCGGTTTTAAGTGGTGTACCGCAAGGATCGGTGTTGGGACCGGTCCTGTTCAATATCTTTGTGAGCGACATTGCGGACGGGATAGAAGGCAAGGTTTGTCTTTTTGCAGATGACACTAAGATCTGCAACAGAGTGGACACGCCGGAAGGAGTGGAGAGAATGAGACGGGATCTAAGGAAACTGGAAGAGTGGTCGAAGATATGGCAGCTGAGATTCAATGCCAAGAAGTGCAAAGTCATGCATATGGGGAGTGGAAATCCGAATGAACTGTATTCGATGGGGGGGGAAAGGCTGACGTGCACGGAGCAGGAGAGGGACCTTGGGGTGATAGTGTCTAATGATATGAAGTCTGCGAAACAATGCGACAAGGCTATAGCAAAAGCCAGAAGAATGCTGGGCTGCATAGAGAGAGGAATATCGAGTAAGAAAAGGGAAGTGATTATTCCCTTGTACAGGTCCTTGGTGAGGCCTCACCTGGACTACTGTGTTCAGTTCTGGAGACCGTATCTACAAAAAAACAAAGACAAGATGGAAGTGGTACAGAGAAGGGCGACCAGGAAGGTGGAGGATCTTCATCGGATGACGTACGAGGAGAGATTGAAGAATCTAAATATGAACACCCTGGAGGAAAGGAGGAGCAGAGGCGATATGATACAGACTTTCAGATACTTGAAAGGTTTTAATGATCCAAAGACAACGACAAACCTTTTCCGTAGGAAAAAAATCAGCAGAACCAGGGGTCACGATTTGAAGCTCCAGGGAGGAAGATTCAGAACCAATGTCAGGAAGTATTTCTTCACGGAGAGGGTGGTGGATGCCTGGAATGCCCTTCCGGAGGATGTGGTGAAGACCAGAACTGTGAAGGACTTCAAAGGGGCGTGGGATAAACACTGTGGATCCATAAAGTCAAGAGGCTGCCAATGAAGAGTGGTTAACTCGCCAGAATGATGGCTACTGCCTGGAGACAATACCCTTATTCAATAAACGTACACATGCTTACTGTGACTCCAACATCGTTCTAGCTTCAACAGCAAGAGGAAATGTGGAATAAAGGATTTGCACTCACAAAGAGGGGAGTAGCTGGCTTGTTACGGCGGTTACTACCCCAAACCAAATAAGCCTGATACTTCAATTTCAATGCATATTCAGCATAGTTCTCTGCTTCAACGGCAGGGGAGAAGAAAAACTGATACTACACACATCCAGCAGAGCTCTCTGCTTCAACGGCAGGGGAGAAGAAAAAAGGGTTCGCACTCACAAAGCGGGGAGTAGCTGGCTTGTTACGGCGGTTACTACCCCAAACCAAATGTGCCTGATACTTCACTTTCGATGCATATCCAGCATGGCTCTCTGCTTCAACAGCATGGGAGAAGAAAAAACTGATACTTCAAGCATATCCAGCATAGCTCCCTGCTTCAACGGCAGGGGAGAAGAAAAACAACCAATAAGGGCTGTATAACATAGTCTGGGTAAAACAAATAAGCATGGGTGTAGCTTGCTTATTGCGGCGGTTACTACCCCTACTACCCCTAACTAATCAAGCTAGATATTTCACTTGGATGCAGCTCCATCACTGCTCTCTACATTAATGGTGGGGGAGGAAGGGAAATAGAACCAAGAGCTAAGAGAAACAGATAAGTATGAGAGAAAAAATGTGTGAAGCTTGCTGGGCAGACTGGATGGGCCGTTTGGTCTTCTTCTGCCGTCATTTCTATGTTTCTATGATGTGAAAGGTCACTGTGAGGCCTAAGATTGCTTTAAAAGAAATAGCAAGATCTTTACTTAAGAGTGAATTGTTCAACAATTTCAGGATTACTCCACAAACATGGGCTATATGGGAAGTTGTCAAGAGGGAAGCCACTGCTGAAGAAAAGTCATATGATGTGCCGCATAATATCTGCAATGAAACATTAGGGGACAAAATGTGGGAGAAGGTTTTGTATTTTGATGAGACCAAAAATGGAACTTTTTGGTCTGAATGCTAAGCAATATGTGAGGCATAAAACAAACTGCCCATACTTCTGTTAACACCATCCCTACAGTAAAGCATGATAGTTGGCAGCATTATGTTTTGGGCATGATTTGCAGCAGTGGGGATAGGGAAGCTTGTGAAGATTGAGGGAAAGATGGATGATGCAAGTATAGGAAGATCCAGGGTGGAAACCTGTTCCAATCTGCCAAAAAACCTGAGACTGGGGAGAAGATTCACCTTTCAGGAGGGCAAAGCAAAAGCAACAATTGAGTGGCTCACCAAGGAAAAAAGTGAATGTCGTCAAGTAAGCCAGTAAAGCCCAGACCTGAATCCATAGAAAATCTATGAGAAGTCTTCAAAACTGAAGTCCAAAGATGATCCCCAGCCAACTTGAAAGAGCTTGAGTTCATCTGCCAAAAAAACTGGGCAAAAGCTACCTACTGTGCAAAACTGGTAGAAAATCTATCCTAAACTATTCATGGCTGTTATTGCTGCAAAAGGGGCTTCCACCAAGTATTGAGTCAAGGGTTGTAAGACCTATGCAATCAAGATGTTTTAGATTTTTAATTTTCATTTTTAATTACTTTTGGAATTTTCATCAATTATTCTTTCAGAATAAAACTGTAGAATATGTGTATAGATCAATGAAATAAACTCCTACTTTAATGTATTTTAAGACAGCTGTATGTAAAAAAAATGTACAATAGAGTGAGACTTTTGCAAGGCATTGTATATAACACATAAATAAATTTCAAAACAAAAATAATTTGTCCATTGTTTCAAGGTTTTTTCCTCTTATCTAATTTGCTTTTCCTGACTCCTTTGCATTTTAAATTTCCTTCTTTGTCTCTTTTCTCCATCTCATTTCTCTCCAACTCCCTCTTCCCTTTCATCACCAATCTTTCTTTCAATTTTCTACAGCTCTCTCCATGTCAATCATATTTTTACTTCCCCATTATACATTTCAACTTTTCACACCTCCTACAGCTGACCCTTTCAGCACTCTCTCAATGTTCCTTAGCCCCTAGCATCTCAGTGACTTTCACATAAATGTCTCTCAAGCTCAGCTTCTCCTCTCACATCCATCTCTCAACCCTGCCTGCAATAGTCCCTTCTGTATCCCAGCTCCTCCTCTGCATTTCAGCTTTCCTCCTCCAGTAATGTTCTTCTCAGTCACCCATTTCCCTCTTTCAGCCTTCTAAATGTCCCCTCTCTTCTAGCTCACAACCCTGCATCTCTCATCCTTTTAACTTTCCCTCTCAGCTTCCACACTTTTCTCTAGCCTTTTTCAAATACCTTACATATCTAAGGCAGCAGTCTCAGCAACAGCAGCCACATATCTGGGGTAAATACTACCACTGCATGCTGTTCACCAACCAATACTTCCTCCATCTCTCTCTCTGTAATGTGGTACTGCAGGAAAAGGAGGTGGTCAATCACAGAGACAAAACACACATTATCACAATTGCTTGGTATGTGCTGTTCCTCTTTTTGTTCCAAGGTTTTTGGTTCTAACGTTTTTTCTTCCTCTGCAACGCTGACTCTGCTCTGGGGCAGGAAATCCTGAAGATGAACAGCCTGGATCTAGGAGACTAGGCCTGCTGTACATATTTAAAGATCTGTGAAGTCAGATCTTTCTCCAACACACAGCTCCCCGTTATCCTGATCAACTGTCTGTTTGACCTACACACATTCAGATTCTCTGCCCTCTCTCTAAACAGAGACTCACCATCGTCCATCAACACCTCCACTCCCCGTCCCCCCTTTTAGGACTGAATTTTGGAAGCACCAAGGGCATTGTTCAGTTCAGAAGGCTAGATTTCCTAAGACATATATCTCCTTAACCATATATTTTCTAACTGCATATGTTTGTGGATGACTCAACCTCTTAAACCAAATACTTAATTGTAACTCTTGAAATGGATTACAAAATACTGTAAAAGTTAGATATCTTCCTCATGAAGTATCAGCAAAACATATGTTAAGGATTTTATTCTCCCTGCCACAGCAGTTTTGGATTTTTACATCTTTTTGTTAGTGTCCAATTCTAGACCTGCCAGTATAATTGTAAAACCACAATTCCAGTAACTGAAGTAATGTTTTATAAATATTTGACCTACCTCTACAAGTATCAACCAAAACTAACTATAATTATCCCAGTTTGAAAAAATATAGAAAATTCTGCTCCTCAGGTTCTTTTAGAAACTTGTCTTTATCAAGGATTCTAGCATCCCTGTTAACAATGTATTACTTCAGACACACTAATAAGATTTTCCCATTTTGAAATTTGTATATGTCTTGTTGTAGGATGTGATATCTTATTTATTCATTTTTTTAAATTTTTTTGCCTTGTATCTATAGCATTCTAGCATTACATGTGCTATTCAGATGAAGGTCATGTCTTCAGCAGTATACGTAGTTCAATGTATAAAAATTACTTTGAGGACTAAAAGAATTAGTTGATAGATTTAATACAAATGTTTGAATACACAAAAGACTGCCAACCTTCAAATCAGTATAACATTTTAGTTATACTGAATACTAATCAAAACTTGTAAATTATACTTGCATACATTAAAAAGTATTTTGTTCAAAAAATTATCAACTTTATAATTCTTCCCTAAAACAATTTTTCTATCCTTTACATAATTTTTTATAAATATATATATACACCTATATATTTCTCGTTACATATGTTTGACAGTCTTTCACTTTCTTGATAAAGTGGTAATCACACTTGTCTGTAACAAGCAACAAAAATCAGATTACAAGCAAACTGCAGGCTTCATGTGGGAGCTTTCCATTTTACTAAGTGAATGATCCTTTATCCGTAAGAACATGCACCATTTCTTTGATATTGTACTGTAAGATATATTAGACACTTTCCTGCAAAACAAAAAAACTTAAGTGTAAACATGTTAAGTAAAAAAACCCAGAAACCTGAAGTAAGTTAGTACCATTTAAATTACAGAAAGATAGACATGCCAGATAACATTCATGCTATCTAGCTGTTTTCTCCAACTAGTACAATGAGGTAGATGGTTATTTTATCTCATCCCTACAACCAGCGTTAGCACTCATGCTATGCTTTCTTGAATACTGAATACAATTTTGTTTCCACCACTTGCATTAGGAGGTTCTTCTATGTATCCATCACCTTATCTGTATTTAAATACTTCATATTACACTTAAGAACTGCAATACTAGGTTAGACAAAGGGTCTATCAAGACCTGTATCCTTTAACCAACAGTGGACAATCCAGGTCACAAGTAACTAGCAGGATCCCAAATAACAGGAAGATTCCATGTTGCTTAGACCCAGGAATAAGCAATAGTTTTCCTAAACTCTACCTGGTAAATGATGATTTATGGACTTTTCCTCCAGGAACTTAAAATCTTTTCTTAAAGTCAGCTACATTAACAGCTTTTACTGTATCCTCCAGCAATGCATTTCAGAGCTTAATTGTGCACTGAGTGAAGGAGTATATCCTAGTCTTTATTTTTTGAAAGAGACAACAACTTATTCACATTTACCCATTCCACTCAATTCATGATTTTATGGACCTCTATCATATTTACTCTCAGCCGTCTTTTCTCCAAGATGAAGAGCCTTATTCTCTTTAGCCATTCCTCATAATGGAACTGTTCCATTCCTTTTATCATTTTGGTTGCCCTTCTCTGAATCTTTTCCAGTTCCACTGTACCTTTTTTGAAATGTGGAAACCAGAACTGTACACAGTACTCCACATGTAGTCACACCATTGAAAGATACAGAAGTATTATGATATTCTGTTTTATTCTCTATTTCTTTCCTAATAATTGTGAACATTGTGTTTTGCTTTTTTGACTGCCACGAAACACGAGCAGAGGATTTTAATGCATTGTTGACAATAAAGCAGAGTTGCTTACCTGTAACAGGTGTTCTCCCAGAACAGCAGGATGTAGTCCTCACATGTGGGTGATGTCACTGGATGGAGCCCTATCACTGTAAACTTTTCTGTCAAAGCTTCTAGAACTTTTGACTGGCACATTGAGCATGCCCAGCAAGCCATAATCCCTGTAGCCACAGGGGTCTCCCTTCAGTCTCGTTTGTAGCAAAAGGTGCGAGCGAAAAATAAAATAATAAAACGTTTCGGACCTAATTCCGCAGGGTGGCAGGTGGGTTTCATGAGGACTACATCCTGCTGTCCTGGGAGAACACCTGTTACAGGTAAGCAACTCTGCTTTCTCCCAGGACAAGCAGGATGGTAGTCCTCACAAGTGAGTGATTAGAAAGCTACAGGCTGACTCATGTTTGTTTGGACCAACAGCGTACAACTTGTGCAACAGGCACAACAACTGGCGTGCTGTTGGGAAAAATGAGGCAGCCTGAAAACCACAGTAGATTGGATGAGAAAGGAGTTGGGATTATACTGGAAATAAGTTCTTCAAGACAGATTGGCCAAAGGCAGAGTCTTGGCGTCCTTCCTTGTCCAGGCAGTAATGTCCTGCAAATGTGTGAAAAGAGCTCCATGTTGCAGCTTTACAAATCTCAGCAATTGGTACTGAACGATAGTGTGCTACTGAGGTTGCCATGGCTCTTACTGAGTGTGCCTTCACTCGTCCCTGGAGAGGAAGGCCTGCTTTGTTAAAGCAGAATTCAATATAGTCCGCTAGCAAATTGGAGAGAGTTTGTTTGCCCACTGCAACTCTTAGTTTATTTTTATCAAAGGAAATAAAGAGTTGGGTGGATTTCCTATGGACTGCAGTGCGGTGTAGGTAAAATGCAAGTGCACGTTTACAGTCCAAGGTATGTAAAACCCTCTCGCCCTGGTGAGAGTGGGGCCTTGGGAAAAAGGTGGGCAAGACTACAGACTGATTTAAGTGGAAGTCAGTAACCACCTTGGGAAGGAATTTAGGGTGAGTCCGTAGGACCACTCGGTTATGTAGGAACCTGGTATAGGGTGAGTATGTGACAAGTGTTTGTAACTCACTAACCCTTCGAGCAGATGTAATGGCTAATAGGAAAAGAACTTTCCATGTAAGAAATTTAACATCGCAGGAGTGCAAAGGCTCAAACGGGGAGTGTATGAGTCTTGTAAGCACTATGTTTAAGTCCCATTCGGTAACTGGTGGCCATAGAGGGGGGCTTATGTTGTAAAAGGACCTCATAAACCCCAATGACAAGGCTGTTACCGGGGCATCCCCAACTCCTTTGTGGTATGCTGAGATGGCACTCAGGTATACCCTCACCGAAGAAGTCTGGAGACCAGAGTCTGAAAGGTGCCAGAGATAGTCTAATAGAGATGGCATGGGGCAGGAAAAAGGGTCGATACCTTTTTGCATGCACCATATGGTAAATCTATTCCACTTAGAATGATTGGATTTTTGTGTGGAAGGCTTTCCTGAGGCTACA
Organism: Rhinatrema bivittatum; assembly: GCF_901001135.1. Classification (NCBI taxonomy): domain Eukaryota; kingdom Metazoa; phylum Chordata; class Amphibia; order Gymnophiona; family Rhinatrematidae; genus Rhinatrema; species Rhinatrema bivittatum. The sequence continues at coordinate 699,405,605 of NC_042616.1, forward strand.
AGCACTTGAGAGACATCAATTGAAAGGTTGAGCGGTTGGAGAATCAAGCTTTCAACATCCAGGCTGTGAGGGATAGGGTCTGAAGGTTCGGATGGCGTTAACATGCCTTGGTTCTAAGTTATGAGAGTGGGCACTGTGCCCAGGCGAATGGGTTCTCTGATCGAGAGGTCGAGAAGCATGGGAAACTACAATTGTCGAGGCCAGTAAGGGGCTATGAGTATCATTGACCCTTTGTCCTGTTGTAGCTTCATGAGAGTTTTGGCTATCAGAGGTATCGGGGGATATGTGTAAAGGAGGCCTGTGTTCCAGGGGCAAGCAAGGCGTCCATGGCTAGCTTGTTTTGTTGCCTGTGCAAGGAGCAGAATCTGTCCACTTTGTGATTCAGTTCATTTGCAAAGAGGTCTAGTGCTGGTTGGCCCCAGCGTTGGAAGATTCTGGTCGTTACTACAGGATCCAGAGACCACTCGTGGGGATGGAACTGTCGACTGAGGCGATCTGCTATGACATTTTGTATGCCTGCAAGATAAGTGGCCCGGAGATACATGGCATGTGCAAGGGCCCAAGCCCAGATCTGCGCGGCTTCTTGGCAGAGGAGATAAGAGCCTGTGCCGCCCTGCTTGCTCAAGTACCACATTGCAACTGTGTTGTCCGTTTGTTTGAGAACAGTCTTGTGTGAAAGGCAGTCCTTGAACGCATAGAGAGCATAACGTATAGCTCGAAGCTCTAGGAAGTTGATCTGAAATGTTGCTTCGAGCTGTGTCCAAGTACCTTAGGTTTGAAGATTGTTCACGAGCTCCCCAACCCAAGTTGGATGCATCTGTGGTTAAAGTCACTTGTGGAATTGGTTGCCGGAAGGGTAGACCTGTTAAGCAAGTTGTTCTTGTTCAGCCACCATAGAAGAGATAAACGTAACTGGTGGGTTATTTGAATCTGAGATGAAAGCGGTTGATTGGCTTGGAGCCATTGAGATTTCAAAGTCCATTGAGTTATTCTCATGGCCAGCCTGGCCAAAGGAGTGATGTAAACCGTAGAAGCCATGTGCCCTAGCAATGTTAGGAATTGATGGGCTGAGGCTGTGTTCTTTGTGCGCAGAGATACAGCTAGTTTGGAGTGCGTGTCTGTGCGGCCATTGGGCAGGAAGGCTCTGGCTTCTGTGGTGTCCAAATCTGCTCCGATGAAAGTCAGGAGGTGAGATGGAGCCTGGTGAAATTTTTGGTAGTTGATGAGACATCCCAATGAGCGTAGCAGATTGATAGTGAGATTGAGAGCGTTGAGAGCTCCTTGCTTGGAACGGCTTTTGATCAGCCAGCCATCCAGGTAAGGAAACACGTGTATGCTTTTCTTGCGTAGATGGGCAGCAGCCACTCCTAGGCACTCTGTAAATACACGAGGTGCCGAGGCAAGTCCGAAAGGCAGAACCCGGTACTGATAATGTTGATGCCCCACTAGGAAACGCAGGTATTTGCAGTGATGTGGGGGATATTGAAATGTGAGCGTAAGTGTCCTGAAGATCCAGAGAACAGAGCCAATTTCCTTTTTGCAGAAGAGGTAGCATGGTGCTCAGGGACACCATCCTGAATTTTTCTTTTTGTAGAAATTTGTTGAGATTGTGGAGGTCTAGGATGGGGCAGAGGCCGCTTGATTTCTTTGGAATGAGAAAATAGCAGAAGTAGAATCCTCTGCCTTGCTGTTGCCAGGGAACGGCTTCCACAGCCTTGGCGTCCAGAATGATGGAGAGTTCTGACTCTAGAAGGGTCGTGTGATCTTTTTGCATCCACAGTGGATTGGGTGGTGAATCCGGGGGTACCATGAGGAAGTTTAGATGGTATCCCTGGGTTATGATGGATATAACCTATAGGTCTGTGGTAATGTTGAGCCAATTGGTTATGAAGTGGTGAATTCGACCTCCTACTGGCAAATCTGGGTCTGGATTTGTGGATCGGCTGCTGTTCTCTGGATAGGTTTCAAAATTCAGAGGCTTGGCCTTTTGAGGTGGTGGCTGAGGCCTGGATGTCTTGGGCTGTCTAGGATGTGCTCTCTGAGACGGCCTGGTTGGCCTCACGCGAGATGTAGGTGGGTAGTATCTGCGTGGGCGATAACATGGTTTTCTAGGGTCCCTTCTCATGGATCTTCTTGCAGAGGAAGGGGCCTCGGTAGTAACTGTGGATAATTGCCGCAGGCTCTCATTATGGTCTTTTAGTTGAGCCACTGCATCTTGTCTCTGAATAGGTTTTCATCGGTACATGGCAAATCACCAAGTTTGTCTTGAACTTCAGGTCTCAAGTCAGATGCTTTCAGCCAGGCCCATCTCCTGGTGCTGATGCCCGTCGCCGACAAGCAAGAAGCTGTTTCAAAGGAGTCGTAAGCAGCACGAACCTCACGTTTCCCAGCCTCAAGGCCTTTCTGTAGTATGGCGTTGAGACTATCTTGCTGTTGTTGGGGAAGAGAGTTGGCTATTCCAGAGATTCCTTTGGCACTGTGTCATGTAAAGTTGGTATGCAGCTATGCATGACACTAGCATAGAGCCTTGAAACATCTTGTGACCCAAAATATCAAGGAACGTTTGGTCTTTGCTAGGAGGTGGTGAAGAGTGAGGGTGCAGTCTTCTCACCTTCTTCTGTGTGGACTCAACTACCACTGAGTGATGGGGGGAGTTGTGACTTTTGGAATCCAGGAATATGTTGGACCAGATAAGTTGCATCTGTCCTCTTATTCACTGGCTGGACAGTACAAGGATGCTTCCAGAGACGATGCTGGAGATTCACTAGCACTTCGTGGACAGGGATAGCCATAACTTCTTTCGGAGCACCAACACATTGGAGAACTTCCAATGTTTATGGCATGTGTCCTCCTCTGTAATTAGGTCAAAGGGGATTGTATCTGACATCTCCTTTACAAAATTAGCAAAGGAGAGGTCTTCTGGGGGAGATTTTTTCCTTTCTTCTGGAGGAGATGGTTCTGATAAGATGTCCTCCATGGAGATGTCGGTGTCAACATCTTCCCATGTGTTAGAAAGTGTCTCTAGTCGAGATCCTGAGGGAGGGAAGAAGGTTGGTACTGTAGGATGTTTTGGCGCCGATGGATCCTTCGATGGCCTCGATGGAAGATGCAGTGGCACCGACTTGGATTTCGGTGGCACTGAAGGCAACAAGGGGAAATGGGGGCCTCTCGGTCCCGAGAGCCCTGATGGACTAAGCATCGGTTCCGGCATCGGTGGAATTGGTGTTGAAAGGGGACTGAAGTCCATGCCTTCATCTTCTGAGGACCCCGGAATGGGAATCGGGTGTTTCAGAGACTTTACCGGTTGCTTTGGCATCGATGGCCTGGGTTGTGTCGGAAGGGCATCGATAAGGGTATCCAATTGTGTTAGCAACGGTGTAAATATCGATGGCTCTGGTGTCGGTATGAGAGCCGGCATCTATGGCTGTAAGTCTCGGAGAGCATCGAGCACTGCCTGGCGGATGAAACCGTCCAGTTCCTCCCTGAAAGCTGGTGTAGATATCACAGCTACATGGGGAAGCAGGCTAAGTGCTACTGGCACCTCCACAGGAACTTGTGGGGACTCAGTACCTGGCACCGATATCAGTGGAGATCGCCTTGGTTTCTTGGGTAGAGAGGGGGTTAAAGGCTCCTCTACCCATGTCCTCTTTGCAATTTGCTCGATAGCCATAGAGGCCGATGTGGTGTCAGTGCAGGCACCAGGAGTAGACTCGCGTTGGTGCCGGTGTTGGTGTTTCCCTCGGTGCTGTCTGGTCTTTCTCCAGCACCAAGGAAGATGGTACAGATGCCCTAGATGGAGTCTGTGACGGGCGGTCATCGCTGCCCTGGTGCTCCCGGCGAGGTTTGATGACCAGTTTCTTCCATGCTCCTGCCGGTGACAATTGAGTGGACGTCGATGGAGACAGCTTGATTTTAATTATTTATTTAAATTCTTTTATACCGATACTCAAGACGAGGTCTTATCGTATCGGTTTACAATAGAACAGGGGGAAACCAATTAACAACTATATAGAAGGTAAAGTTACATTAAACAGGGAGCGGAAACATGGGAGCTGGAAGACAGGAAAGAATTTTAAACGATAACTGGAGAGTGATAAAATAGTCAATGGTTACATGGAATAGACTTAGTTTTTGGGTACTTGCCAGGTTCTTGTGGCCTGGATTGGCCACTGTTGGAAACAGGATGCTGGGCTTGATGGACCCTTGGTCTGATCCAGTATGGCATTTTCTTATGTTCTTAGAGTAGCGAGACATAAACAGATTGATTGAGCTCGGCTGTAGATTTATCTTAGGCGATTATTAACATAATATATCTTGTGGAAGGAGGAAACATGGAGAGGTAAGCGGGGGGGGGGGGGAGGGGTGGTGGTGGCAGGGCAGGGATTGAGACGGGGAGGGGGGGAGGAGTTAGGGAAGAGGTCGGAGGGTGAGAGTCAATGTTGGTTGATAAAGGTTCCTTCAACGGTAAGCTTGTGTGAACAGCCAGGTTTTCAGTTTCTTTCTGAAGGAGAGATGGCATTGTTCCTGGCGTATATCTGGGGGAAGCGAATTCCAATTTAAACAGGGTCTCCATCTTGTCAAGGCAAGCCGCCTACCCTTCGGAGTCAACTGGATACTGTTGCGTCCATCGGTGCTAGACGGCTTCGCCCCGTTTGCCTCACCTTGTTCACGGCTACTCCAGCACCCCTAGGGAAAATGGCTGCCACCCCATCTTCAAGCCGACCTCTCCGGCGTCCCTGGAACGGCTATGGTGCTGCCTCCCGCCATGCTCCTCTCAAGGGCCTACTAGGGTGCGTACACCACCCATGTCTTTATTCAAGCACTGGCGTGAACCTCGGGGGCGTTCCCCTCTACTGATGTCACGCCATCCGGGTATGTAGCCTGTATTCAATTGCTAGCTCGCTGAGTTAGCAAAGACCTGGATCCGTCCTGTCTAAGCTACTCTGCCACTTCCGTGCTGCCGCTGGAAGCTCTCCCTCTGCGTTTCGGAGTATTGCTAACCTGGGTATCCACTCCTCGGGGGCCCTCTGCTTTATTTCAGGTGCCTTACAGGGATCAGGTACTCGCTCTTCGAGGGTCTGCTCTCCCTGCCTCGGTGCCGCTACCAACTTCTTCAACATGGTAGAATCGCATACCAACAGCGACCATCTAGTGAGTAATCTAACTCTCAGTCTATCTCATCCACAGTACTGCCTTGCTGGAAATCCTACACCGGAATTCCTCTATACAAATGGGGTGAGAACAGTCCCCTCTGCCGAGGGTCCTGAGACTTCTACTTCCAGACTACCACATTACTGCCACCTCTGGAGGTACACCACAAGCTGTTTAATAAAAGAATTAAACTCTGTGTTTGTGCGCCTGCATTTAACCCAGTACTGTGGCGCCTCATGGGGCTCCTCCCCGTGGGCATGGTCATCTGCCACAGTACCCAAGAATCCACCTAAACACCGCTTAACCATAACAGGTACAACTTGGGCAGTGAGAAACGTTGTGTGATGAGCCGAGGCACAGCACACAGACATCATGTGGGACAGTAATGGACATGGTATGAGAGCACTCCGGACATTTTCAGAAACCTGTTGCCATGATGGCAGAGGATGAGGCCCAAAAATGGTTGATGGCCTGTGGATACCGAAAAAAGAGGTGGGCAGGAACCGACCGGAGACGGTGATTCTTTACTCACCGAGCAATGAAAACAGTATCACAATGGGAGACCCCTATGAGGGAACTTTTTTAAAGAAGTAATCTTCAAGTTTTTTTCTGTGAGGAAAATGTTTGTGAGAGCTCTCACAGAGCTCCTAACCGCGAGGCAAACTGCAGCGTAGAAAAAAAGAGATTGAAGGGAGACCCCTGTGGCTACAGGGATTATGGCATGCTGGACATGCTCAGTGTGCCAGTCAAAAGTTCTAGAAACTTTGACAGAATAGTTTTCCGTGATAGGGCTCCGTCCAGTGACGTCACCCACATGTGAGGACTACCATCCTGCTTGTCCTGGGAGAACACCTAGATCCTTTTTCTAGATGGTGACTCCATTATGTAACCACAGTTTGAACTACTTTTCCCTATGTACATCACTTTGCACTTGTCCACATTAAATTTCATCTGAAACTTGGATGCCCAGTTTCCCAGTCTCGTTAAGGTTCTACTGCAATTTCTCACAATCCACTTGTGATTTAACAGCTTAGAATAATTTTGTGCCATCTGCAAATTTATTTATTTATTTATTGGTATTTATATACCGCTGCTCATCAGAGATATCACGTCGGTGTACAGAGAACGAAAAATACGCAAATGCGTTGAACATAAAACAGTATGTTAACAATAGAAAAAAGGATACATAAAACAGTTAAATGCAGTAACAGAAAAGATTATATAGATAATAAAAACAGGGAATAGCTATAAAAGTACAACTTAATATAGGAACGAGGGAAAACTGTAGGACGAGAGTAGAGGGGAGGAATAAACTTAATTAGATGGAGAAATAGAGGGAGGGTCAGGGAGGAAAGGATTATATACATGTGAGGCTGTTAAATACAGCAAATTCTTCGGTTGCATAAATTAGCAAAGAGTGTACTAGGATTCAAAGAAAAGGAAATGAAGATTCTGATGTTGACGATGTAGAAAGGAGGTTGGAAAGGGGATCACCTTAGAGTAGTTGCTCCCTTTTTCAGATTATTTATACAAATTTTAAAAATAAACTAGTCTAATATTTACCTTCCTTCACTGAGAAAACTGACTACTTAGTCCAACTCTCTATTTCCTGTCTTTTAACCAGTTTGCAATCCATAATAAGACATTGCCTCCTATCCCATAACTTTTTAATTTCTCAACTGTCTTTCCTTAGAGATTTTGTCAGAAATCCCAATAAATAAAATAAAACCCAAATACATCTACCGGTTCACCATTATCCAGATGTTTATTAATCCCTTCAAAACAATACCCCTCAATATAGCAGATTGGTGAGGCAGAACTTCCCTTGGGTAAATCCACGTTGGCTGTGTCCCAATAAACCATGTCTATCTATATGTTTTGCAATTTTTTTCTTTAGAATAGTCTCTATGATTTTTCTCGGCACCACCAATAGTTTCCCAGATCGCCCCAGAGTCCTTTATAAAGATTAGGATTACATTGGCCACCATCCAATGTTCACATATAATATATGATTTTAATAAGTTACAAATTATTAATAATAGGTCTACAATTTCATTTTTGAGTGCTTTCAGAAACTGGGGTACATACCACCTGGTCCAGGTGATCTGCTACTCTTTTTTGTCAATTTGCCCTATTATATCTTTAGGGACCTTCATTTTGAGTTTTTATTTTATTTTTCCTGGGAATTTCAACACTGTAACAAACAAATTGGTGGAAAAATGACTTTTAACAAAAGGAGATAAATCAGTAGAAAGGAATTTTTTCCACTGATTTTTTGTTGTAACATAGAAATTCCAAGGAAAACTAAAACAAAAACTGAAAATGAATGTCCTTATATATCTTCCAGGTTCACCATGATTTGTTTCAGTTCCTCTAAATTATCCACATTAAATGCCATTTCCAGCCTGGGTAACACTCCAACATTCTTCTTTGTAAATACCAAGCTGAATATTAATTTAGTCTTGCCGCTATGGCCTTCTCTTCTCTATGTACCCCTTTTACCTCAGGCCACCTAGTGGTTCAACTTTAATCCTGCACAGGCTTCCTTCTTTGGATGTATTTGAAAAACTTTTATGAAGAGTTTTTGCCTCTACGGTAATCTTATTTTCAAATTTTTTTATGTCTGTCTTATTCATGTTTTGTTTCTAACTTGCCAGTGTTTATGCTTTTTCCTAGCATCTTCATTTGGATCTTTTATCCATTTTTTGAAAGAAATTCTTTTGGCTATAATTGCTTCTTTCACCTCACCTTTCAACCATGTCAGGGGTCATTTGGCCTTCCTCCCACCTTTATTAATGAATGGAATGTAACTGATCTAGGCATCTAAAATGGATTTTTAAACAATGTCCACACCTGAAGTAATCTCTTAACCTTTGCAGTTGCTCTTTTTGGTTTTTCTGTTTTCCTCATTTTATCAAAATCTCCCTTTTGAAAGTTAAATGTTAGAGCAGTAGTTTTCCTTAATATAGAAACATAGAAATGACGGCAGAAGAAGACCAAATGGCCCATCCAGTCTGCCCAGCAAGCTTCCCTCATTTCTTCTCCCATACTTATCTGTTTCTCTTAGCTCTTGGTTCTAATTCCCTTCCACCCCCGCCATTAATGTAGAGAGCGGTGGAGGAGCTGCATCCAAGTGAAATATCTAGCTTGATTAGTTAGAGGTAGTAGGAGTAGTAACCGCCGCAATAAGCAAGCTACACCCATGCTTATTTGTTTTTACCCAGATTATGTTATACAGCCCTTATTGGTTGTTTATCTTCTCCCCTGCCGTTGAAGCAGGGAGCTATGCTGGATATGCGTGAGGTATCAGTTTTTTTCTTCTCCCCTGCCGTTGAAGCAGAGAGCTATGCTGGATATGCATCGAAAGTGAAGTATCAGGCACATTTGGTTTGGGGTAGTAACCGCCGTGACAAGCCAGCTACTCCCCGCTTTGTGAGTGTGAATCCTTTTTTCTTCTCCCCTGCCGTTGAAGTTATGCTGGATATGCGTGAAGTATCAGTTTTTCTTTTCCCCCTGCCGTTTGAAGCAGAGAGCTATGCTGGAAATTCGTGATGTATCAGTCTTTCTCCCATGCCGTTGAAGTAGAGAGCCATGCTGGATATGCGTCGAGAGTGAAGTATCAGGTACATTTGGTTTGGGGTAGTAACCGCCATAACAAGCCAGCTACTCCCCGCTTTGTGAGTGCGAACCCTTTTTTCTTCTCCCCTGCCGTTTAAGCAGAGAGCTCTGCTGGATGTGTGAAGTAACAGTTTTTCTTTTCCCCTGCTGTTGAAGCAGAGAACTATGCTGGATATGCATTGAAAGTGAAGTATAAGAATGGAGTGATCAAGCTAGTTGAAAGGCATCAGGAATAGTTAATAGTTATTAAGTCATATTTGATCACATTATGATTGTTGTTGCCAAGTGGCCCCACTATTGTTACCTCCCACATCAAATCTGCATTCCACTAAGAATCAGGTCTAAAATAACTCCTCCTCTCATCAGCTCCTGGACCAGCTGCTCCATGAAGCAGTCATTTATTTTATGTAGAAACATGATCTCCCTAGCTTGTCCTGATTTGACATTTACCCAATCAATACTGAAGTAAATGAAATCTCCTATTACTGTGCTGCCAAATTTGTTAGTGTCCCTATTTTCTGTTAACATTTCATTGTCCATCTGTTCTTTCTGGGCAGGCAGATGGTAATATACCCCCACCACTATATTCTTCCCCATCATAAATGGAATTCCTATTCATAAAAATTCTATCTTCACCCTGATTGATTCTATTCCATCCCTAATATATAGCCACCACCCCTCTCCCCCCAGTTTGATCCACTTATCATTGTGATACCATTTGTACTCCGGTATCACATTGTCCCATTAGTTACCCTTCTGCCACCAAGTCTCTGAGGTTTCTACCACTCATTGCAGTGCTGTACATTCTAACTCTCCCATTTTATGTTTTAGACTTCTGGCATTTGATTACAGATATTTCAAGGTATGTTTATTGTTAGTATATATAAACTTGCTTGCAATTAATGGTGATTATTTTGAATCTTTTTTACTCAACCTGCTCTTTTTTTTTAAACATCTGGACTACTCAGGCCTTTACTGGAATCTCTCTGTCAGGATGCTCTAACTTCTCTGTTTTCTTAATATCTTTTGAAGATACAAATCATGCACTGCTGAGCAATTGTCCATTTTCTCCATGTTCTAGTTTAAAAGATGCTCTATCTCCCTTTAAACATTAACACCAGCAGCCTGGTTCCATCCTGGTTAAGGTGGAATCCATCCTTTCACAATAAGCTCCCCCTTTCCCAGACTGTTCCCCAGTTTCTAACATATCTAAAGCCCTCTTCCCTGCACCATCGTACATTGAGACTCCAGAGCTCAGCCTGCTTTTGTGGTCCTGTGCATGAAACAGAAAGCATTTCTGAGAATGCTACCCTGAAATTTTAACGTTCTACCTAAGATCCTAAATTTGGCTTCCAGAACCTCCCTCCCACACCTTATGTTGCTGGTACCCACATATACTAATACAGTCGGCTCTTCTCCAACACTATCTAAAATCTTATCTAAATGATGCATGAGCGGGAATCCAAGATGGCGGACCTAGCAGGACATGCTTGAGTCTGCTTCCATCAGGTTTCTGAATTTACCTGGAAATGCCTTACTCTGGTAGGACGCAGTGGGCCAGAGAGTGAGAGGCTTTGCTTATTTACCCAACGACTCAAGTTTCGGGCCCGATGGTCGCTCATGTGCAGCGAGTTGCCTTGATTCCGGCAGTCAGTTTGCTGGAGAATGATCAGGAGGAAGATGAACCCAACATTGTCCCAGAGCTCTAAACATCTCTTTCCCTGGAAGAACGGACCGCCCTGGCTAATCCCGCCAAAGTAAGATCATTGGACCCGCTCCATGGAACGGAGTCACTTGAAGCTGAGGAGGGCGTCGGCCTGCATTTTGAAACTGGGAGCTCTCCAGGGAATGCCTCTGTGCTGCTTGAAACCTTTGGGGAAACTGGAGACATTGCTGGGAGCATTGCTTCTCGGCAAATGGTAGGAAAAGCATTTGATCTACTTTCTATAGAGATGATGGAACTGGTAAGACCTGACTCAATCACTTTAGATGTTATGTGAAATGCGATACAAACCTTTAATAATAGCATATCTAACCAAATAAAACCTGTAGGTAGCTCTCTGGGTATTTTGGACAATAGTTTGAAATCTGTTGAAAATGGAGTTACCATGAATAAAAACTTCTTTGAGACTCTTAAAAAGGATATTAGGAATTTATCAGAAATCAACTATGCTTAAGGAAAACCAGTTTATTTCCAACAGACTGGAACAACTGGAAAATCAATTTCCCCAAAGACCCCTTAATTACTCCCAAAGATATGTGGAAGAAATATTTGATTGAAGTCCTTAAAATTCTTGAGCAAGCTTTTCCTCTTGTTTCAAGAGTATACTATATTCCACTGTTTTAAAAGGGTCCTCCTGATCAAAAAGAGGATCCAGGTTCTCACTACCATTGAGTCAACTCAGTTGGATCTTACCAACATATTGGAAACTACCCAGAAGGATTTGATTACGCCAGCTATACTTATTGTTTCTTTTCTCTTGGAGTCTGACAGAGAATTGATATTAAAGATGTTCTTTCATCATCATACAGACACTTTTCTGAATCTCAAAGTTTGTATTTATCCGGATTTGGCTGGACAGACTCAAAGGAAGAGGAGGCAGTTCTTATTGTTAATGCCCAGAGTATTAGAGCTGGGTGTGTTTTTTCTTCTCAAGTTCCCCTGCAAATGTATTATTAAAAACCAGAATGTTTCATATCTGTTTTGTATCTTCACAAATTTCCTCTTTTTGAGTGACAAAGTGCCATCTGTCTTAAGCTCTTCTCCTATTGCTCCTGATAGAGTGTAAGATTCTAGCAATGAGTCTGTTTATATGGTTATGGTCCCTATATTATTGCTAGTTCTTTTCCTGTAATGATTGGAAAGAAAGTTTCCTGAGGTTGTGGACTTGGATCCTGCTATAGAGGACTTGGATTATAAGAGACAATATTATTATTTTCATTTCTCCTTGTTTTTTCTTTAATGAGTATGTATTTCCCTTTTTGTCTCTTTGTTTGCAATTCAAGTGATTTTCTTGAAATGTTTTTGGAAAATGTATAAATAAATAAAAAAAATAAAAATAAATGTTGCATGAGATCTGTCACCTTTGCTCCAGGCAGGCAAATTACCAAACAATTCTCATATCCACCAATCAACCAGCTACATACATTCCCAATGACTGAATCATCAACTATGATAGCGGTCTTAACGCTTCCCTCCTGGGTACAAGTTCTTGGAGACACATCCTCGGTGTGAGAGGATAATGCATTACTTGAATAGCAGGTCCTAGCTACAGCATCACTTACTGATACATCAAGGTGATGCTCTTCTTCCAGGTAACCTTGCTCCTCCAAGGCAGCACAGGGGTTGCCAGAATGGAGTTGGGAACTTGACTACTTTGTCTCTGAAGGCCTCCTGTCTGTCTCAGTTCCTCCTGGTCTGACACTTTAGCTTCTAGAGATCAGACTCAGAGCCAGAAGCTCTTTCATCAAGCATATATATACAACTTCTCACCAACTGGAAGATAATCATAGATGTGGCACTCAGTGCAGGTGGACAGCAGCCAGTACCACCACACCCTGCAGTGGCACAGCAGCCAGATACTCTAACCCTCCTTGCCCCCAGCTGGCAGCCCTGAGCTGTATTCTGAACAGCCTCCCTCTCCCACTCCTTTTTCCTCAGGGACCTTAGGACACAAGTCCTGATGGTGGCCAGCCATTGCTGTAAGAGGGAGATGAGCTCCTCACTGGGCAGCCTCACCTTGAATCTGGCCAGCTCCCCATGGCTAATGAGGTTAGCTCTGCAGCTGGAGCTGTGGCTCCGAGCCAGAGGCCCAGTATCTTGTGGCTGTGGTGGCAACTGCCCAGGTGATGGAGGAAGATGTCTGCGAGGTGTGTGCAGACATCATGACACTGATGGATGTAGTGGTGCAACTCAGACAGGCTTACAAGGGCTACACAGTGGTTCTTGAGCTGGTAGGCATAAGATGACAACCACAGCCCCCAGGCCTATTAGGATATGTCCTCCTGAGGTTCCTGGGGTTTTTTTTATCTCCCTATAGTTGTTACCATCACTACCCACTTTAAAAAAAAATGTTCAACACTTTAAAAAGATTTTATTTTTCTTAAAAAAATGTTATTTAACTTTTGTGTATGGCTTTTTCTTTTGCATTCTATGTACCAATTTATACCTAAGTCCCTTTCAGCATAGCCTACTGCACTCACTCTCATACTGAGTTGCATATAGGTAGGCAGGCAGCCATTTCCTCTAACCTCTATCTTCCACACCTCTACTCTTACAGCTGCCTCAGTTAAGCTCCTGTTTAATTGGGTCACCATTCTATAGCTAGCTCCTTTGAAGGTCCTTGCTGTAATAGGCAAAATACATCACAACTGTAAGTTATCACTTAGGTCTTATCTCCTTCAAGTGTCAGAGATGTGTGTGGCTTCTACAGAGGGAAACATTTTGTCTGCTTCACCATTGCCAACATCACACATTGGGGAGACAAGGAGCTAACATTTAGTGACCCTTTTACCAACAGGAACCTTTCAGCAGATAAGAAATATGAAATAGATGTGAGGTGAGAGACCAGGTTATGTTCTAGCCTAGGGAGCTGCTGACTGGCTGAGCTCTCTTCAGCATCTTTATTTTTGATATGGTGCAGATGAAGGAATCTGGTAGATGAACTTTGCTCTCCATGGGGGCTGACCACAATAAAAAAATGGAAAAATAAACCTGTGAGTAAATCTGCCCAGGTAATGACTCTGCTTCCAAGGAGGCGGTGGATGTTGATGTTGGTTGTTGCCCGATCTGCAACAACTGTTGCAAATGTTTGTGGAAAAAATCTCACAAAAGTTAGATAAGAGATTGGGCATCATTGTTGAAAAAGTTGTTAATCTTGTGCAGACTTTACAAGACAATAAACCGCATTAAGTACATGGAGAGCAAAGCAGCAGATCTTGAGATGGCTTCCACGTCGGTTAGTGCAAAAATTGAAAAATTAGAACAAAGTGTTACTGGTATGCAAGATAAGCTTGATGATCTCGAGAATAGATCGCAGAGATGTAACATTTGCCTACTGGGGATCCCTGAAAGAGCGGAGGGCGCTGATACCGAGCAATTATTTTCAAAATGGCTCCCAGATATGATGAACTTACCATGTGATAAGGGGCATATTAAAATAGACAGAGCCCACAGAGCACTTGTGCCCATGCTGTCACAGGGTGGCCACCCGAGAGCAGTAATCATAAAATTGTATCATTACCCAGATAAGAAAAAATCCTTAATGCTGCTCAAGTGATGCAAGACTTTACCTTTCAGGGCAATCGAGTCATGATTTTTCTTGATTTTTCTGCTGACTTGCAGAAAAAGCAGCAGAATTTCTTGGCTGTTAAGAGAGAACTGCAAAAATGCGATCTCCGATATTCTATGCTTTACCCGGCTCGACTGCATGTTATGGCACAAGGTAAAGCTGTCATTTTTGATAAGGTTAAAGACATGGACATACAGCTGCAAAAATGGCAGGCCAGCAACAACGCGCTGAAGATTCCTTTGGGCCTACAGGTTTCGTTGTGGGTCTCATGGCTGAAAAGCTGAAGACTAATTACAGACACTGCAAGGGCCAGGATTAACTCATTCGGTACAGACATCCTTTTTTCTACCCGAGCATGTTAGATACAGTGTTTTCTTTTTGTCCTTTTTTTGATTTTTGGTTTGGTGCTGGATCCTCGTGATTAAACTCATTATCATGGTCACTCCACTATCAAGCACTTTGATTTTGCATCTCAGTTTCTTTGCCTTCTTTTGGCCAAGTGTTGGCTGTGGTTATTTATTTTTACTATCTCTTTTTGCTAATGCCATGAATACTCTCTTTCTGGTGCCTGTACTCCTTGAAGTTGTGATCTGGAGCATGACTCTTCATTTTACATTTTCTCCACAACTGGGCATCTTTCTCTTATTCTTTTCTTTGGCTTATGTATCCTTAGATCTGTTGCTCACTATGTGTTAAATAAATGCCTTTTCCACATGCTCTTTTTTGCTATACTGTGGCAGGGGCAGAGGGCCAAGATATGAAAAATGCAGTATGGCTGTGCAAATCTAGGCTGAGTGACCTAGTTAAATTTGCTCGGGGCTGGGTTTTGTTTTGGCATCTGGAAGTGCATTATCTTTTTTTATTTTGGTGTCATTCTGGTGGAAGTCTTTGGGGAGAAGCTGTTTGGTTTTCAGCAGGGTGAGAGAGGGAGAAGATATGAAATTTCAATTTGGGGGGCTCGTCTTCTCAACTCTGTTTCCACATAGGGTGGGATTTCTTGAGCGGTTTAGGGGTTGTAATATATAATAGGATTTGTTTTAGGAATTGGGAGGTTCTGGTCCTCCCCTTGGGTCCCGATGGTAGTCCCATCTGAGGGGTCTTGGGCCGGTTTTCTTGCAGACTCATTTAGTGCTGCAAAGGGAATTGGATTTAACTGACCAACTGTTTAAGGTTAGTTGGGGTGGGGGTTTGTACTGGGTTTCTAAGGTGATTATTGGGCTACTTGGGGGATGCTCTGTGGGGTTTAAAAATGGCATATTAATTCCTGGTTCACACTGCAGCATATTTCTCCTTTTTGACACTGTTGATAATTCATTTATATTAGCTGGGATGTCCTGCTTCATAGCAGGGCCTTGACTAATAGACAGCTATTTTCCATTATCTATAATCTTGTTTCTCCTGGTGTACTTTGCCTTGTGATGGTTGTTTCTCATGACTGATATTATAATTGTATTTCTTTAAATGTTAGTGGGATCTCATCACCTACCAAGCGAAAACGCATTTTGCAATTTGCTCATAATTCCACAACAAGCAGCTTTGGATATAGTGTCTAATAAATTCAGAAATCAGAGGTCCGAGTCAAATAGCGGGGTCATTTTTGATAGCACTGACAGAGTTGATCTTGTTCAACAATTATTTTATGTTTAAGGATTGTTTTTATCATCAGGATCATAGGATTCTGATGGGCTCCTCTCTTGCTTCATCAGTGGCTAATTTATATGTAGCAGATTTCGAACAAAAATATATATACCCTTCTGATTGGTGAAGGCACATTGTTCAGTGGTACTGATATATCGACGATGTTTTTTTGTTATGGTCTGCGACTGAACTTCATAAATATTTGATTGGATTAATTCCCTGGATAAACATTTACAGTTTACATATCAATATGGAATTGAAAGCATATTATATTTAGATGTCCGGATAATGGTTCAGGAATGTGACATCATTTCTACAGTTAAGAGATCTACAGATAAAAATAACTTGTTGAGGTACCATAGCCATCATGTCAAAGCTTTCAAACAAGGATAGCAAAATTGCTTACCTGGTAATAGGTGTTATCCTAGGACAGCAGGATGTAGTCCTCACATATGGGTGACATCATCAGATGGAGCCCTGGTACGGAAAACTTCTGTCAAAAGTTTCTAGAAACTTTTGGCTGGCCCTCTAAGCCTACTGAGCATGCCCATTATGCCATGATATGCTCAGCCACAGGGGTCTCCCTTCAGTCTCATTTGTAGCAATATGCGTGAGCTAAAAAAAATAAAATAATAAAACGTATCGGGTCCCAACTCCGCAGGGTGGTGGGTGGGTTCTGCGAGGACTACATCCTGCTGTCCTGGGATAACACCTATTACAAGGTAAGCAATTTTGATTTATCCCAGGACAAGCAGGATGATAGTCCTCACATATGGGTGATTAGCAAGCTACAGGCTGAGTCATTCTTGCATGATACCAACAGCATACAACTTGTGCAACAAGCACAACAACTGGTGTACTTCTGGAAAAAATGAGGCAGCCTGAAATCACAGCAGGATGGATGTAGGAGGAGTTGGTGTTATACTGGAAATAAGTTCTTTAAGACAGATTGTCCAAAGGCTGAATCTTGTCGACCTTCTTTGTCCAAACAATAATGAGTTGCAAAGGTGTGAAAGGAACTCCATGTTGCAGCTTTGCATATGTCAAGAAAAGGCACTGAACGATAGTGTGCTACTGATGTAGACATAGCCCTTACTGAGTGTGCTTTTACTCGCCCCTGGCGAGGAATTTTTGCTTTGTCATAACAGAATTCGATACAGTCTGCTAGCCAGTTGGAGAGAGTCTGTTTTCCTACTGCAACTCCTGGTTTATTTTTGTCGAAAGAAACAAAGAGTTGGGTGGATTTCCTATGGACCACCGTGCGGTTCAGGTAAAAAGCTAGTGCACGTTTACAGTCTAAGGTGTGTAAGACTCTCTCTCCCTGGTGAGAGTGAGGTCTTGGAAAGAAAGTTGGCAAACTATTGACTGATTGATATGAAAGTCTGTTACCACTTTTGGTAGGAATTTGGGGTGAGTGTGAAGGACTACTCTGTCATGCAGGAACCTTGTGTAGGGTGAGAGTATGTGACTAGAGCTTGCAACTCACTGACCCTTCTAGCCGACGTAATGGCCACTAAGAAAAGCACTTTCCATGTAAGGAATTTTTCATCACAGGAATGTAGAGGCTCGAACGGTGAGCGCTTGAGCCTTGTTAGTACTAAATTCAGGTCCCATTCAGTGACCGGTGGTCGAATGGGAGGTTTAAGATGAAGTAAGCCTCTCATGAACCGACTTACTAGGGGTTGTACTGTTATTGGCGCATCCCCTATTCCCTTGTGGTATGCCGCTATGGCACTTAAGTGTACCCTTACAGAGGATGTTTGGAGACCAGAATCCGACAGGTGGTATAGGTAATCTAGTAAAGAAGAAGTGGGGCAGGAGAAAGGGTTTATACCTTTTTGTGTGCACCATTTTGTAAATCTAGTCCACTTAAAGTGGTAGGATTTACGTGTGGAAGGCTTTCGTGAAGCTACTAGAACTTGAGAGACTTGTGTTGAAAGATTAAGTGGTTGCAGAACTAAGCTTTCAACATCCAAGCTGTTAGGGCAAGGTTGTCAAGTTGGGATGACGCAACTTGCCCTGATTCTGAGTTATAAGAGTGGGCTCTGTGCCCAGACGGATTGGTTGTGAGATCGAGAGGTCAAGGAGTATGGGAAACCATACTTGTCGAGGCCAGTACGGGGCTATGAGGATCATTGTCCCTCTGTCCTGTTGTAGCTTCACGAGTGTTTTCGCTATGAGCGGGATTGGAGGATACGCATATAGAAGACCTGTATTCCAGGGGCGAGCAAAGGCGTCCCTGGGGATTGTTTGTCGACGTCTGTGGAGGGAGCAGAACCTTTCTACTTTGTAGTTCAGTTTGGATGCAAAGAGGTCTATGGTTGGGCGACCCCAGCGTTGAAAGATTTTGCTCGCTACACGTGGGTTCAGCGACCATTCGTGGGGATTGAAATGTCGACTAAGATCGTCCGCTAGGATGTTTTTTATGCCCGCCAGATAAGTTGTTCATGTATGGAATTCTATAGAGCCCAAGCCCAAATCTGTACTGCTTCCTGGCATAGCAGATAAGAGCCTGTGTCTCCTTGTTTGTTTATGTACCACATTGCTACTGTGTTGTCTGTTTGTATCAGCACAGTCTTGTTTGAGAGGCAGTCTTTGAAGGCATAAAGGGCATATCGTATCGCTCGAAGTTTCAAGAAGTTTATCTGACACTGCTTTTCGAGCGTCATCCACGTCCCTTGTGTTTGAAGGTTGTTGACGTGAGCTCCCCATCCAAGGTTGGAGGCATCTGTGGTCAGGATGACTTGCGGATTTGCCTGTTGGAATGGGAGGCCAGCTTGTAGTGCTGATTGATTTGTCCACCAGTGGAGCGATAGAGGTAACTGGTCGATGATTTGAACTGTGTACGACAGTGGTTGGAGAGCTTGTAGCCATTGAGATTTCAAAGTCCATTGAGTTCTTCTCATGGCTAGCTTTGCCATAGGTGTAACATGTACTGTCGAGGCGATGTGTCCTAGGAGCACCAGAATTTGATGAGCGGCTGCGAACTGGTGGTGAATTATGATGTTCATCAAGCGTGCCAGGTTGTCGGCGCGGTCGCTTGGAAGAGAAGCTTTAGCCACTGTGGTGTCGAGGTCTGCTCCGATGAATGTAAGGAGTTGAGACGGCTCGATGTGGGATTTTGGATAATTGATGAGAAATCCCAGGGAGTGCAATAGTGTTATTGTGGTTTTCAAGGCAGAGAGAGCTCCCTGCCTGGATGGACTTCTGATCAGCCAATCGTCTAGGTATGGAAAAACATGAATGCTGTTTTTTCTTAGATATGTGGCAACCACTGCTAGGCATTTTGTGAATACTCGAGGAGCAGAGGCCAGTCCGAATGGTAGGACTCGATACTGGTAATGATTCTTTCCCACGACGAATCGTAGGTTCTTGCGATGTTCTGTAGAAATTGGTATGTGTGCATAAGCATCTTGAAGATCCAGAGAACAGAGCCAATCTTCCCGTTGAAGCAAAGGAAGGATGGTTCCCAGAGATATCATTCAAAACTTTTCTTTGTGTAGAAATCTGTTGAGATTTCGGAGGTCTAAGATAGGGCGAAGGCCGTCCGTTTTCTTTGGAATTAGGAAATATCGGGAATAGAACCCCATGCCTTGTTGAGACCAGGGCACTGGTTCGATGGCCCTGGCAGTCAGCAAAGTAGAGAGTTCTACTTGGAGTTGAGGTGTGATGACCATGTTTGTCCAAATTGGAATGGGTGGAGAATGCGGGGGTATTATTTTGAATTTTAGGCGATATCCCCGATTTAGTATAGCTAATACCCATTGGTCTTTTGTGATGAGACTCCATTGGTGTTTGAAATAATGAAGTTGACCTCCTACTGGTAGGGAGGGTATAGGGTTGAGAAAAAGGCTTCTGTTCTCTTGATTCAGTTCAAAAGCCCGCTGCTGGTCCAGTTTGGGGTGGTGGCTGGGTTTTTTGTTGTTTTGGCTGACGTGGACGTCCTCTTTATGATGGACGGTACTGACGTGCTGAAGAGGCAGGTGGGTAATACCTTCTAGGTCTATAGAAGGGACGCCTTGTGTCTCTTCGAGTTGGCCATCTTAGGGAGGATGGCTGGTCTGCTGGCAGTTTGGAGAGCTGTCAGAGTGTCTCATGATGGTCTTTCAACTGAGATACTGTAGCTTGAATCTTTTCCCCGAAAAGATTGTCTCCAACACAAGGGAGATCTACCAGCCTTTCCTGGACTTCCTGCCTGAGGTCCGAGGCCTTGAGCCAGGCCCATCTTCTTGCATTTATTGCTGAGGCTGAGAGACGAGTTGATGTTTCAAACACGTCATAAGCTGTACTCACCTCGTGTTTGCCAGATTCCAATCCTTTTTCAACTAGTGTAGTCAAAGCTAGCTGTTGTTGCTGAGGAAGGTTATCCACAATACCCTGTACTTGCTTCCACAAGTTTCTTTGGTATTGTGTGCTGGTATGCTGCAATGCATGCTACCAGCATGGAGCCTTGATAGACTTTCATTCCTAAGCTATCTAAGAAGCGTTGCTCTTTTCCTGGTGGAACAGATGAGTGAGGTTTTTGTTTTTGGGCTTTTTTCTGAGCCGATTCTACAACTGCCGAATGATGAGGCAGTTGGGGCTTCTTGTACCCTGGAGCATACTGCACTAAGTGGCATCTGTTCTCCGATTTACTGCTGGGACTGAGCAGGGATGTTCCCACATCGGTTGTTGTAGTTCTAAACGGACTTCATGGATTGGGATTGCCATTATTTCTTTTGGTGCGTTCACGAATTGAAGGACTTCTAGGGCCTTATGTCTGGCATCCTCCTCTGTGATCAACTCAAAAGGAATTGTGTCTGCCATTTCTTTAATAAAATTTGTAAATGACAAATATTCAGGAGGGGATTTCTTTCTCTCCTCTGGTGGAGAGGGCTCTGATTGCAATTCCTCTGACTCTGTATCTGTGTCAATATCCTTCCAGGGAGTATATTGAGGATGATAAGGGGAGTCAGGGTCCTCTAGCTGTATATGATGCTTTGATTTAAACGCAGATTTTGCTTGAATGTGTTTTGGCATCATTGGTAATGAGGGCATCGATGGGGAATCAATGGGCCTCAATGGTATCGGTGGAAATCGATTCCGAGTATCCACCGATGGACCTGGATGTATTGGCATCGATGGATCTTTGAATGGCATCGAGGATTTCTTCGGGACTCGATGCCGGTGAAGGCCCGATGGCCCTGGGATGGAATCAGAGTCCCTATCGTCCTCCTCCGATGATCCGGGAATCGGGATGACCGGAGCCACTGGTGGGTGCATCGGCATTGATGGCGTCGATGGTTGCATTGGTGGAATCAGTGCTGTCGGTGTCGGAGAAAAGGCTCCTATCAAGGCATCGAGTCTATTCAGCACAGGCTGAAATATTGACTGGTCCAATGTGGATGCCGATGTCGGTGCCGGTACCGATGGTACTGTCGGAGACTGTAAATTCCGTAAAGCCTCGATGACAGCTTGTTGGACTATAGTAGTCACGTCTTCCCTGGAAACTGGGACTGTGTCCACTGTCACTGGGGAAGGTACTGCTGGCGCTATTGGCACTTCCTCTGACACCGAGCCCGGTGGAGAGCACCGCGGTTCCTGGTGTACAGCCGGTGGAGTTGGCTCCAGTACACGGACTTTCTTTGGCATCAGTTCGATGGTTTTCGATGTCGATGCTTTACCATCCGATGGGTCGATGGATCGATGGCGATGTCGTTTCTTTTCTTGATGATCCTTCGATGCTGAAGACGACGCTATCGAGGATATCAATGGTGCCAGTGACGGACGGTCATCGGTTCTTTTTTCTCCTCGATGCTTAGCAACCGAGGGAGGTGTTACTCATGGGGACGATGTCGATGATGACTATGGGATTTTTTAAAACAATTCTTCCATCTTGTCCAAAAGGGCACGCCTGCCCTTCGGTGTCATCTGGGCACAGGTTGAACAAGCCCGGACATCGTGGCCTGATCCCAGGCACAGAACGCAGACATAATGTGGGACAGTAATGGACATAGTCTGGTTACAATCTGGACATTTTTTGAAGCCGGAGGTCATGATAAACGTTGTGGCCTAATAACGGTCGATGACCGGCGGGAATCGATAGTGAGGTGACCGGAATCAACCGAAAGCTAACAAAAAATGTACTCACCAAGACTATGTCGAAGGGAGACCCAATTATGAAGAAATGTGACTGAAAAAAGTTTTCTTCCCTTAAGGAAAAATGAGGGAAAATTTCCCAGAGCTCCTGATCTACTTTGCTTACCGTAAGGCGGAAAAAAAGAGACTGAAGGGAGACCCCTGTGGCTGAGAATATCATGGCATGCTGGGCATGCTCAGTAGGCTCAGAGTGCCAGCCAAAAGTTTCTAGAAACTTTTGACAGAAGTTTTCCGTACCAGGGCTCCAACTGATGATATCACCCATATGTGAGGACTATCATCCTGCATGTCCTGGCTGGGACAATGCTAGTTTCACAATTTTTCTGCATATGACGGATTTCTTCTTCAGTTGAAGAATATGATAAGACACGTGGTTATCCTAAGAAAGTTATAATGTGAGCATACAAATGTGCTAAATATAGTGATTGCAAATACTTGCTTAAATACAAACCTAGTAAAGAACATGATCGTTTGGTTTGTGTATTACAACACAGCACTGCTATGGAGGCTATTATTTCTTCTATCAAAAAACATTGGCACGTGTTGGCGTTACATGAAATTTTTAATGAGCTTCCATTAATAGCCACTATGAGAGGATCTAATATCAGAGATCGTTTAGTTCATTCATATTTAGATGACCAGTCAACAAAATTAGAAGGGAGACATCAAAAGTGCGGACATTGTACTTTTTGCTATAACACTATAGAAGGGATTTTGTGGATAGTCAAGAGGCAGAGTCAGTCCAATTGCACTTCAGAACGAGTGGTATACATTGTGGTATGTCCCTGTCCCAAGGTGTACGTGGTGTACGTGGGATGTACAAGCCGTGCTGTGAAACTCAGATTAACTGAACATCGTTTGAGATTGAATACTGCTAATATATCGGAACCTATGGTAGCTCACTGTATTGATCATCATTCTTTTGATCAACTTCAGTGGATGGTGATTGATCAGATTGTAGACATAAACAAAGGAGGTGATTGGTCAACACATTTAAACTATCAAGAACAATTCTGGATTTATATGTTACATACTGAACTGCCCAAACGCCTCAATGAACTGGATTGGTTGTCTTTAGTGTAAGCACATAACGAGGGAATGCAGAAAATTGAAGACAGTCCCATACTTTTAAATTTCATAAGAACAAATCTTTAATGCATTGATCACGGCATACTCCATTGCTTATAAATGCACAATTCCTCAGACACAAGGGGTCCCCCGACACGGACCCGTGTTTCGCCAAACGCGGCTGCGTCGGGAGGGACAGTAATTTTCGGCGGTATTCAAAGCTTTAAACCTTGGCGTGCTTTGTGGATGTCTTTAGTTTAAGCCATCAGTTGATTGGCTGGTTCAAAGTTCCATGGTAGTGTATATTAAGGAGCAGGTTTGAATGGTAAGATACCCGCCATGATGGAAGTATGCTGTTGAAACACAGTTCCAAAAAAAGGGAAGAAAGCTGCCATTGATGGCTTAAATAAATTATTTAAAAAGTGTTATCTTCGGGATCATACTACAGGCTCTGAAGAAGGAGTTTTCTGAAACTTGGCCATGTTGGGAACATCGAGCAGCAGTCAAATGAACACCGAGAGAATATGTGAACTCCAAGAGAATAACAGGCCGATACAGTACAGTGCGCTCCAGCGGAGTACACTGTTAAGCCGCGATTAGACGCGCGTTTTCGATACGCTAGCTTTACCCTTTATTCAGTAAGGGGTAATAGCGCGTCGAAAACGCGTGTCCAACCCCCCCGAACCTAATAGCGCCCGCAACATGCAAATGCATGTTGATGGCCCTATTAGGTATTCCCACATTTTACTTTAAGAAATTAGCGCCTACACAAAGGTAGGCGTTAATTTCTGACGGCGCCCTCCGACTTAAAATCATGGCAATATTAAGTCGGAGGCCCCAAAAGTTAAAAAAAGTAAAAAAAAAATAAAAATTTAAAATGGGCCCGTGGCTCGCGGGTTGAAAACCGGACGCTCAATTTTGCTGGCGTCCGGTTTCTGAACCCGTGGCTGTCAGTGGGCTCGAGAACCGACGCCGGCAAAATTGAGTGTCAGCTGTCAAACCCGCTGACAGCCGCCGCTCCTGTCCAAAAAGAGGTGCGAGGGACACGCTAGTGTCCCTAGTGCCTCTTTTTGCCGCGGACCCTAATTTAAATAAACTAATTTACTGTATCACACGCACAGGCGCTCGCCCGCTCTCCCGCGATTTTTACTGTATCGGCCCGTAAGTGAACATCGAATAGCAGCTATGTGAATATTGAGGGAATACTGACTAGCAGCTAACAGAACATTGATCAGTAGCTAAGTATATTTGCTAATTTGAAATGAGCATATTTCATACAAGTACATCTGGAGTGCTTTGTTATTTTATGAATGGATGAAAGGATTTATATTAAAAAAATAACATTCACAAAATTAATACACAAAGAATTTAAGGTGTTGATGGTGTGTTAGTGATTATATCATCTTTACTATTGGGTAACCCGGATAGTATGTTAAATAGTATTTATATGAAACAATCACCATTTACTTTTAAAAATGTTCAATTTTCAATATTTAAAGTGGTTTCTATCCACAATAAATGTAATGATTAGGTTGGTTAAATATATAGATAATGAAAATAATAGGACACAAAATCTTACCCTATGGTGATGAAGATCAACTTGACATTCAACAGATGCCTAAAGTAACTGCAAACGCTATCTTCACCTTCTCTCTGCTTACACCAGCTCTATTTTTAGATAGGAAACTAACCTCCACAAGGATTTTAGCTTCCAACTGGAAACTCCTTCATTGCTTTTTCAACACTAACATCACTGGAAGCCCCACATGACAATGGAGGTACCATGTAAGTACAGAGGTTCCCCCTGGGCTCCTGTCTTATTTTTTTTTATTTTTTTTTTTTTATTTATTTTATTTTATATACCGGCAACCGTTTGCACATCGTGCCGGTTTACAAGTAACTTATAACAAGGAATATATAGGCGAGGCCTTTACAAAGAACAATATGTAACACAGTAACAAAGCAGATAACTATCTTATATCAGATAACTATCTTATATCAGACATGTAAGTTAAAGGAGAATTTGAAGGATTTCTCATTAAAGCTCCCAGCTGTGAGCTATCAGGAACTCCTAGAAGTTACCATTATCTCATCCACTCACCTATCTGCAATACTTATAATGGAGAAGGACCCACCCAAAGCAAAACTTTAGTGTTCGAGTGAAATCACCTGAATCAAGGTGTGAAACTGTCAGTTCCTTCAGATGCTTCCCATCCAGACATTAGTTACATTAAATGGAGTATGCTTATTCATTTAACATTTTTAATCACATACTCCAAAAATTGCAGTGATTTACAATAAAAACATACAAAATATTGCATAAAAATATATAAACAAATCAAACAACAAAACCTAAATTAACTCAGCATTCTCATGATTGTAATTAAGTTTGTAAATAATCATTTTTCACTACCCCAGAATATACTGCTGCCACAGAATTCAATTAAACAATATGTACGCATGTTCAGAGTCCCATTTAATTAGTTGCTGCAATAGTAGATTAGTTAACTTCATCTATGCATCCAAATATCCCATATAACTGTTTGCAACAAAGGCTTTCTGAAATAACTATGTCTTAAATTTCTTTCTAAACATACCTAAGTTTGACATAGTCCTGAGCTGCTCAGGCATGCAGTTCCAGAGAATGGCCTGGCAACTGAAAATGCATCTATTATTATGCCCAAATGTGGTAAATGGATGTTTGGGATTTCAAGAAGTCCCTGCAGTGGACAAGGTGGTGTGTAAATACGTTATAATGATCCTAACCATGAGACCCCTGCCATTAATTAATTAATTTAAAGAACATTAACACCTTAAATCTTATTTTCCAATGAATAGGCAACCAAAGGAAAGATGCCAAAATAGGCTTAATGTGATCATATATGCTTCAAATGGTTAAAACAGGGACAGCAGAATTCTGCAATAATTGTAAAGCTTGTTCAGTATTCACTGAACGTTCAAAACAAAGAGAACTGCAATAATCAATTCCTGAAAAGAGCAATGTTTACAGAACTATATGAAAATCCTCATAGCCTAACAGGGACTCCAATCACTGTAACATCCGTAGTTTGAAATACCCTACTCTAATTAATTTATTTATATGTGCTTTCCCTGATAAGTTGGGTCTAAAAGTACCCCATGATTCTAAATACATGCTTAAAAATGTAATTGTGCAACCTCCAAAGTTGAAGTCACCCGGTATCGGTAATCTGCTAAGCATGATAATTTTGGTCTTTGTAGTATTCACTGAGAGGCTATTATTAAACAACCTTTTTTGAATTACAGTTAAATTTCTAATAAATTAAATGTAAGCAATAAAGAATAACAATACAAAGAATTGAATGTTGTCTGCGTAAAGCAAAATTGCTTACCTGTAATAGGTG
Source organism: Rhinatrema bivittatum (assembly GCF_901001135.1). Classification (NCBI taxonomy): domain Eukaryota; kingdom Metazoa; phylum Chordata; class Amphibia; order Gymnophiona; family Rhinatrematidae; genus Rhinatrema; species Rhinatrema bivittatum. The sequence continues at coordinate 699,431,892 of NC_042616.1, forward strand.
TTATCCCAGGCAGCAGGATGTAGTCCTCATGTACGGGTGACGTCACTGGACGGAGCCCTATCACTGAAAACTTTCTGTCAAAGTTTCACTGAGCCCATTGAGCATGCCCAGCATGCTCAATGGGCTCAGTGAGCCACAGGGGTCTCCCTTCAGTCTCGTTTGTAGCAATAAGTGTAAGCGAAAAAATAAAATAAAACGTTTCGGACCCAAATCCGCGGGATGGCGGGTGGGTTTTGTGAGGACTACATCCTGCTGTCCTGGGATAACACCTATTACAGATAAGCAATTTTGCTTTATCCCAGGACAAGCAGGATGATAGTCCTCACATATGGGTGATTAGCAAGCTACAGGCTGAGTCATCTTTGTTTTGAAACAACAGCGTACAACTTGTGCAACAGGCACAACAACTGGTGTACTGCTGGAAAAAAATGAGGCAGCCTGAAATCACAGCAGGTTGGATGTGGAAGGAGTTGGAATTATACTGGAAATAAATTCTTTAAGACAGATTGTCCAAAGGCTGAATCTTGTCGTCCTTCCTTGTCCAGGCAGTAATGAGCTGCAAATGTGTGAAGAGAGCTCCATGTTGCAGCTTTGCAGATGTCAGCAATTGGTACTGAATGATAGAGGTTGCTATTGCTCTAACTGAGTGTGCCTTTACTCGTCCCTGGAGAGAAAGGCCTGCTTTCTCATAGCAGACGTCTATACAATCTGCTAGCCAGTTGGGAGAGAGTTTGTTTGCCCACTGCCATACCCGGTTTGTTTTTGTCAAAAGAAACAAAGAGTTGGGTGGATTTCCTATGGACTCTAGTGTGGTCTAGATAATACGCTAGCGCACGTTTTCAGTCTAAGGTGAGTAAAACCCTTTCGCCTTGGTGAGAGTGAGGTCTTGGAAAGAATGTGAGCAAATTTATAGACTGATTCAAGTGGAAATCTGTAACCACCTTGGGAAGGAATTTAGAGTGAGTACGGAGGACCACTCGGTCATGTAGGAACCTGGTATAGGGTGAGTATGTCGAGTTTCGCTCAAAGAGCTGCCTCAGGGGCTAATATAAACAAATATTTACCTCACCCACCTCTGTCAGCTTCTGACAGACCTTGGCCTCAAATTCTACCTCTAAGCAGACGATGTTCAAATCCTCATCCCCATTCACAACTCTCTCACTGATGCCCTTGCATTTTGAAACACATGTCTTGCCTCTATAAATGACTTCCTCACTAACATCCACCTCGCCTTAAACTCTTCCAAAACGAAGCTGCTCCTTCTTTCTCAACACCAACCCCCTAAACCCCTGATCTCCAACGACCCAGCCTTCAACACCATATCGTCCCAACCCTGTGTAAGAGACCTTGGGGTAATTCTAGACCAACAACTCAATCTAAAAAAACAGATCAATTCCATCCTCAAAGAAGGTTTTTTCAAGCTCAGTGTTCTAAAGAAACTTAGACCCCTCCTCCACTATCATGACTTCCGCACTGTCATTCAAGCTACTCTTTCCTCAAAGCTAGACTACTGTAATGCCCTCCTCCTCGGACTACCCTCCTCCACCATGAAACCCTTACAAATGTTCCAAAATGCTGTCGCCAGGGTTATTGCAAACTCACGGAAAGCTGACCATATCACTCCCATACTCAAAGACCTCCACTGGCTCCCCATAGCATCCCGCATTATCTTTAAAACTTTAACCATAATTCACAAATCCATCTACTCCTACAACTCTAACTGGCTTGATGAACACTTTTGCCCCATACGCTCTGACCGACCCATTCGGTCTGTCAACAAAGGTACCCTATCAATACCTCCTATCAAAAAAGCCCACCTCTCCGCCACAAGGGATCGCGCACTCTCGATTGCAGGCCTCAAACAATGGAACTCCCTCCTGACCTTTAACTTCATGAACAGTCCTCATATAAGTGGTACTTAAATTGTATATAGACTTTTGTAATTAGCCTATCTGTTACCGTTTAAAGTTAATGTTTTTTAATTCAATACTTTCTGCACTTTGTAATTACTCTCTCCCCCTTCCCCTCCCTGTTGATTGTATTTTCAGTCTTTTAGTTGCAATGTAAACTGGTATGATGTTTGCATACTAATGCTGGTATATAAAAGTCTTAAATAAATAAATAAATAAAATAACACACATACATATAAAATTGAGACAACAAATAAAATTGAGAGAACAAATAAAATGTATATCAAGCTTATATAAATTATGTAAATAAAAACCAATAATAATAATAAATCATATAAAAACACATCGAAAAACATAATAAATCTGATCAAATAAAATGGATCTTAGTATCAATATAGAAATACTTGATTACAGAAATCAGCTTGACAACTGTTTACTCAGTACAGTGTATCACAATTGCATGAGCGTCATAGATGTATGTGTGTACTAATAACATAGGCATACACTTGAATTGGAGATATGAACACAAGGTGTGCACGTATAGACAAGGTTAATTTAAAAAAATGTAAAAGGTTAATTGAAAAAGAAACAAACAAAAAAAAAAAATAAAATAATAGAAAAATATAAAATAAATAATAAATAAAAATAAATATGAATACAAAAAAATAAATAATAGCATGTATTAGGGTTTAGATAAAAGATGTGTGGATGGTACTGAAATCTTAGGTTTAAAATGTGTGGGAATGAAGAATAAAATAGATACCTTGCAAGCCACTCGATTTGGCTTAAAACATCACAAAGTTAACACGTAATGAAGTCAAAGAGGATTTCTTTGAAATAATGTTCAAATCAGGTCCTTATTTAAAATAAATGTTTAAGAGTATCAGTATTAGATGCATTAAAAAAATAATAAATAATAAATAATGTAAAACCATATACTGAATGATTGCCTGAAAAAAATCTTTTTAATAAATGTATTTAAATACATTTTAACTTCTGAATTGGTGTATTGTATATATATTTTTAAAAAGGAAAAACACTTGAATGGACTCAAGAATCGTGAATACAAATCTGTTTAATCCAGTGGTCTAGTGAGCTGGCGTGTTGATTGTTACTCACGATCACCAACTACACAAATTTGGCACCAAATATCGGTGTCTAATGGAAACCGAGTAACAATAGACTCATAGCAGTTGGATTGAAGCATGAATTAAGCTATGTTGGTTCATTTAAAAATTGTAATCAATCAAACATGATCGGTGTCAGCCCTTAAACTCGAAGTCTATCTACAAAGAATGTAAACCCATAGGTACTTTGATGTATTTTTCAAATCGGGTGGGTTTGGGAACTAGCGTAATTGTGCTCGGTTACCAGCAACACAAATTTAATAATACAAAGAACACATCGCAGGATGGTGAAAGCGCAATTCTAACCATAAATACCGATTTCACTTAAAAAAGGCTGTGACTGCCTGTATTTATTGAAAAATACAAAAACAAAAAACTCACCGAGTGGTAGCTCAGCATGAATTAATGTAAAGAGTGAAACAGAAAGTCTAACAATCATAACATAAATTTAATACACACTTTAATGAGTTTGTAACTAGTGTAGACCCATAAATACTTTTATGAGTTTACTAAACGGATGTACTTGGAAACTACTATAACTGCACTCAGTTGTAGACATTACAAATATGGCACCAAAAATCGGCATCCTGATGAATCACAGTATAAAAAACACATCACGGGGTGGTGAAGATACAATAACAACTGTCTATACCAAACCACTTAAGAATAAAATCATAGAAGAAACTCACCAAATGAACGCTCAGCATGGATAAACGCAAAGGTGAAACAGGCAGTCTAACAAGTGGTTAGACTGCCTGTCTCGCGAGACTATATGATATACATATATATTAGATGATATAAAGTGCTACACTGCAAGTCATATGTATTGAATATACAATTGACTACTATATGTGAAATAATTATCACAATTAAAAATAATTAAAAATATTTGTAGTCAAACCTGAATGGTTGTTTTATATATAAAAAAAATGTTGTATAACCCGATCTTTTTTATCAAAACCACGGAATCATACCTAAAAATGCGTCTATTTAGATGTCAAGGAGTCCAAACCTGCTTGTGTGGCTATCGATACGAACCAATATGAATATGTGTCACATAATTGTAAATATGAACTTATCTGTACCCATCCACCACATAATTCTATCAAACTCACTGAATGAAAAACAAAACATTAAACATATATGAAAAAAATCAAATAGGAAAAATAAGAACAAAAATGGATTCAAAAAATGTGGATTCAAAAAAAATTTAATTAAGAAAATATAGTAATTATTATAGATTAATAATTATATACGGGGTCCTGTAGAGAATAACCTAAATTGTCTATAGATACACACTTAAATCAGTATCTCCATTCAAACCAAGGGGAGAAAGGGTTTTAAAATAAAAAATGTATTGTTGTTCCAACCGTAGCAAATAATTGTCAAAGTTACCTCCTCTCCAATTTTTAGATGGTTTATTGATGGCACAAAATCTGTAATCATTAAAATTATGATGCATGTGTACAGAGTGCACAACTAACGGTTTGCCTTCTGCTTTCCTGTTAATAGCACTTTTATACTCCATAATCCTTGTGTTAAACTGTCTAATGGTTTTCCCTACATAAAATTTATTGCAGGGGCAAATGGCCATGTAGATAACACCAACACTCTTGCAATTGGTTAAATTCTTAAGTCTGAAGATCTTACCAGTAGTGGGAATAGTCAGGGACTTTTAGGTTACCTGAACAAACGCAACAATTTCTACAAGGACTATGTCCAATCAGATTATTGTTGATGGATTTGACAATGGGTAGAGCTGAGGGTGATAGATATTCCTTAAGGTTTTTTTCTCTTTTGTTGGTTATCATTATGTCCTTAGGGGCAGATTTTAAGAGCCGTGCTCGCGTAAATCCGCCCGGATTTACGCGAGCAGGGCCCTGCGCGCCGGTGCGCCTATGTTCAATAGGCCTACCGGCGCGCGCAGAGCCCTGGGACTCGCGTAAGTCCCGGGGTTTTCCAAGGGGGGCATGTCGGAGGCGGGGCCGAGCGGTGCGCTGTTTTCGGGGCGGGACGCGGCATTTCGGGGGTGGGCCCGGGGGCGTGGTTTCGGCCCGGGGCGGTCCGGGGGCATGGCCGCGCCCTCTGGAACTGCCCCCGGGTTGCGTCTAGGCACGCCAGCGGCCCGCTGGTGCGCGGGGATTTACTTCTCCCTCTGGGAGGCGTAAATCCCCCAACAAAGGTAGGGGGGGGTTTAGACAGGGCCGGGGGGTGGGTTAGGTAGAGGAAGGGAGGGGAAGGTGAGGGGAGGGCGTTAGCGAATTCCCTCCGAAGCCGCTCCGATTTCGGAGTGGCCTTGGAGGGAATGGAGGTAGGCTGTGCGGCTCGGCGCGCGCCGGCTACACGAAATCGGTAGCCTTGCGCGCGCCGATCCAGGATTTGCGCGGCTACGCACGTATCTACTAAAATCCCGCGTACTTTTTTTGCGCCTGATGCGCCTACAAAAGTACGCGAGGGCGTCCTTTTTGTAAATCTACCCCTTAGATTTGAAGGCAGGAAGAGTCTGTATTATGTGCCAATGTTTCTTAATGACTTTTGTGATGTCATGAGACAAACCAGTAAAAGTAAGAGGACAAATAACTTTTTCAATTTTTGCTGGTTTCTTATTTGATTTTAATAATAGTGTGCGTTTCTGCTTCGCTGCTCTGGAGAAGCAGTCATTTACACAAGTCGACGGGTACCCTCTTTCTATGAATCTATTCTTCATTTCAAATGATCGCTGTCTAAATGTATCCTCTTCTGTATATAGTCTTCTTAAACGGAGAAATTGACTGTAGGGGAGGTTACGTATTAATGATTTGTTATGACAACTATCATACGCTAAAGGTTTGTTCCTGTCGGTAGGTTTGCGGTAGATGTCTGTCATAAAGCCAGTGGGTGTATTAGTAATAAGTATATCTAGAAAGGACACCTTATTTCTATCATACTCCATTTTAAACTTCAGGTTGATATCTAGACTATTCAGCCAATCCTTAAACTCCAACAGTGCCAATTCAATACCCTCCCAAATTAAAAAGACATCAGCTATGTAGCGTCTCCATAATTTGATGCTTGTACCAAAATGACAATTCTTCAAAAACATCTCTTCAAACTCTGCTACATAAAGATTAGCAATCGATGGGGCCATGGCAGACCCCATCGCTACTCCCTTGGTTTGGATATAGAATTGTTGTTCAAACACAAAAAAATTCTTCGTCAGAGCTATTGTGGCTAATTCCAGAATCAATTGGGTGGGTACTCTAGTGAGAGTATCCCTACCATAAACGGCTTCTTCAATAATTTCTACAGCCCTGTCTTGTGGTATGTTTGTATACAGTGATTCCACATCAAGTGTTGCCATAATTAGTTTGTCATGGTTGAATGAGGAATCAATGAGCATGTTGATAATATGAGTGGAATCTCTCACATACGACGGTATTTTAGGTACCTGGGGGCGTAAAAAATTATCAATAAAAATTAGGGATGTGCAGACAAAAAGTTTATGTTCATAAGTCCATAAGTCGAAAGGGGGGGTCAATTTCGGTCAATATGGACATATGGAGAATTCCATAAGTTGAGGCTATGTCCATACGTGCACCGGTTCCCTAAATAAAAATTTAAACCCCTCACCCTCCTTAATCCCCCCCCAAGACTTACCAAAACTCCCTGGTAGTCCAGCGGGGAGTCAGGAAGCCATTCCTGTATTCATTTGCGAGGAGCACGTGACATCCGCGTCACTCCGAAGTGACACAGACGTCACGTGGTCCACCGCGGTTCCGCTCCCGGACCCCTCGTTGGACCCAACCGGAACTTTTGGCCAGCTTGGGGGGGCCTCCTGACGCGGACGTCACGTGATTCACCGCGCGTCCTCTCCCAGACCCTCGTGGGACCCAAACGGAACTTTTGGCCAGCTTGGGGGGGGGGGATCAGGAGGCACGGTGAATCACGCGATGTCCGCGTCACTCCGACGTGACGCCGACGTCACGTGGTCCACCGCGGTTCCGCTCCCGGACCCCTCGTTGGACCCAAACGGAACTTTTGGCCAGCTTGGGGAGTTTTGGTAAGTCTTGGGGGGGATTAAGGAGGGTGAGGGGTTTAAATTTTTATTTAGGATCAACGATCGCGATTTCCAACTTATTCAACATAGCTATGTTGAATAAGTTGGAAATCGCGATCGTTTTCGCCTCATCACTTTTTTAAGTTAAAAAAAAAAAAAAGTTGCGTTTTACATATGCGGTCAAAACGAATGCACACCCCTAATAAAAATAGAAATCGGTTCAAGTAGGGAACCATTAGCGGAAATTATAGGTTTTCCAGGTGGGTTGGACACAGATTTGTGTATTTTCGGTAATGTATAAATGACTGGTGCAATCGGATATTCTACTTTAAGGAATGAAATCTCTTTTTTTTGTCAAATAATTCGACTTCTCGGCTATTGACAAAATATTATCTAAATCTTTCTTAATGATACTCGTAGGATCATACGACAATTTTTTATAAAAATTGGTGTCAGAAAGCTGTCTTTCAATTTCAGATACATTCTTCTCTTTATGCATAATAACTATGGCACCGCCTTTGTCGGCTGGTTTTATCACTTACTATCACGACTTAGAGATTCTAATGCTTGCCTTTCACTTTTAGTGATTTTTGCTTGTATTTAAACTTTTTCTCTTTTTCATCAATGTCTTGTAGTATCAAAGTCTCAAAAGTATGTATGATCGGATTTGTTGGTCCACTGGGCATCCATTTACTATTAGGTTTCACAATAGAGATATCCGAGCTAATAGGTTTGGTTGAGAATATATCCATAATCTTCAATTTTCTAATACATTTAAACAAATCAATTCTGGTTTTAAAAGCATTATAATTGCCTGTTGGGACGAATGATAAACCTTTGTTTAAAACCGAAATTTCATTTGAATTAAGTGCTCTCTGAGAAATATTGACCACACATATATTGTCAATTAGAATAGGGGTTTCTGATTTTGATTGTAAAAAGATCGGCCCCTGCCCCTCCCTCTCCCTCTCTCATGCGGTGTCTCCCATTTTTTCTCTTGTATTGTGGTCTTGTTCGCATCTTTCTTCCAGAGTTTCCCTAACTGAAAAACCTGGTATACAGGTTTTTGTGGTGCTACATCTTGTGTAGTATTGGATAATGATGCCGATGGATCTACATATTCACCATTATCACTCCGAATACGTTTGGAGCCTCTATCTACATTAGGGCTTATGGGTTCATTATGATCATCTTGTTGAAATTTATTCTTTGGTCCTAGTGATGGAAACTCATTTCTAGGCTTATACATGTATATGTAATTCTTAAACTTGTTCTGTCTGTGCCATGAGTAAAACACTATTGTTCTTATAATCGTATTCGTCCCTTTTGAATTTATCATATTTATCATTCTTTAATTCTTTGATAAACTTGTCTAAATTGGTCTTATAGTCCTGATAAATTACATCAAAACAAAGGTCTTTTTCTTTAAGATATTGGAGTTGTAGATCCAATTCGGCTTGCAGTTTTTCTTCTCTCTTTTTCGCTGTCTTGTTGATGAGAATCATTAGATCTAGGGAACACTTGTTTAAAATCGCCTCCCAACTGTTCATGAAAGTAGTGTCCTCCTGGTACATGAGAAAAAATGTGTGCCCAGGCGAATTTTTTCCCTGATCGAGCGGTCGAGGAGTATGGGAAACCATACTTGCCGAGGCCAATTCGGGGCTATGAGTATCATTGACCCCTTGTCTTGTAGCTTCACTAGAGTTTTGGTTATTAGCGGTATCGGGGGATACGCATATAGAAGACCTGAGGTCCAGGGGTGAGCAAAGGCATCCTTGGCTAACTGGTTTCTCTGTTTGTGCAAGGTGCAGAATCTGTCCACTTTGTGATTCAGCTTGGAGGTCCATTGTTGGCTGACCCCCAACATTGGATACCTTGGTTGCTACTAAAGGATCCAGGGACCACGCGTGGGGTTAGAACTAATGACTGAGGTGGTCTGCAATTATGTTGTGTATACCCGCCAGATAAGTGGCCCGGAGTGGATGACTTTGGGGTACCAAAGAGCTTCTCCATTTTATCTAGGCACGCCTGTTATGACCGCCGGCCGCGGCGGTCCGCGACCGGGGTCCGGACACTCACCCACACGGCAGGGCCAGGCTCGGGCTTCAGGGTTGGCGTCTGCCACCCGCCTCAGCGGCAGTACTGCTGCTCCCAAAATGGCCGCGGCGTTCCTCCGGCTCTGTTGGCCACGCCCCCTGAAGTTCTCTAGGGCCGCGCGGGCGACTAATGCCTGGTCTTAAAGGAACCCCTACAGGAAGTAGGGGGTTCCTTCCTGCTCGACTCCATCTGCAATCAACTATTTAAGGCAAGGTCTGTGCCTTCAGACATTGCCTTGGCTTCTTGGCTCTAATGGTGTTTTGCTGTTGGTTCCTGATTTGCTCCTGTTTGATCCCTGGATTGGCTTTCGTTCCTGTTTGGCTCCTGACTCCTGGATTGGCTGCGGATTCCTCTGATTCTTGACCCCTGGACTGGCTGCGGATTCTTCTGGCTCTCGACACCTGGACTGGCTGCGGATTCTTCTGGCTCTCAACCCCTAGACTGACTGCGGGGTATTCTGGCTCTTGATTCCTGGATTGGCTGCGGATTGTGCTGGTTCTTGTTCTCCGGATTGCCTTCTGTTACCTCTTCGGTTCCACGACCTGCTGGAGGCGCCAGCTTCTGTTTCCACGACCCGCTGGAGGTGCCAACCTCTGTTCTCCCGACCTGCTGGAGGCGCCAGCTATCTGTATTAAACGACCTGCAGGAGGTGCCTGCATCCAGATTTTCTTCAATTACCTCCAGTGACCTTCGTGGTTGGCCTCGCCTTCTGACGAGAGGACTTTGATCCCTCACTGGACCAAGGGTTCACCTTCCGAGTCAGAACAGTAACCCAAGGCCATGGACCCGGCTGAGGCCTCCACCCTAAGAGCAGTGCCTGGTTTGGCCCAGTGGATCATGGAGCAACAAAGTATGTTAGAATCCATGGCTGCTTCAATAGAACGACTCAACGCTCGGCTGGACACTATAGTTGCAACACATTCCAGTCCTCCGGCTCCCATTCCTCTGCCAGTACCAGCTCCGCCTGTTACTCAGAGCTACCATCCGCCTGTTCTTCCTCTACCCACGCCACCTCGATATGGCGGGGATCCTCGTCTATGCTTGGGATTCCTGGATCAGTGCAGCATGCATTTCCACCTTCAACGAACTCTGTTTCCTGATGATATAACGAAAACCACCTATATTCTCTCATTACTTGAAGGTAAAGCTCTGACCTGGGCTTCTCTTCTCTGGCAGCGCTCGGATCCAGTATTACAGGATCTACCATGATTTCTTGAACTGTTCTGAATTGCGTTTGAGGAAGCAGGGAAGCAAGCTGCTGCCAGTACGGATCTGTTGCATCTTCGACAAGGAGGACGATCTATTTCTGATTACAACATTGAATTTCGGACATTGGCGATGGAACTTCATTGGGAGGAACTGGTTCTACGATCAATTTATTTAGAGGGACTATCTGCCAGAATCAAGGACAAGCTAGCCGCTCGTGAACTGCCATCCTCCTTAGATGCAGTAATTGAAATAGCCACACGGATTGACAGACGACTACAAGAAAGGGCCCGGGGACGCTAGGATCACGGAGACGCCCGGCTGCTCCTTATGTCCCACCTTCTTTCTCCACTACTTCACGAGAATCTTCCGTTCCGGAGGGACCTGTGGCCGAACCCATGCAATTAGGCCGAAGACCTCTAACACCCAAGGAATGTCTGAGACGTCGTAGAGCAGGCCTTTGTCTTTACTGTGGAGGATCTGGTCACCGTATTGCCAATTGCCCTATTCGGCCGGGAAACTCCAAAGCCTAGGGTGCTCAGGGGGAGTCACTCTAGGTCTCGTCTCCCCATCTCCCCCACTCACGGTACAAGTCACCCTGGACATCAGGGGACATGAATTTAACACGTTGGCTTTCACAGACTCTGGTGCAGGGGGAGAATTCATACTACAAGAACTGGTGGACCAACTCCAGATTCCCACTCAACTCTGCTCCACACCGTTGATCATCTCTTCTATCCACGGGGAACCATTACCTGGGAGAATAACGCATCACACAGTACCTATAAACTGCTACATTGCACCCGACCATACTGAACAAATCACTTTCTTTGTTCTTAGTAAAGCCATCCACCCAGTAGTTCTCGGGATTCCTTGGCTTCAACGCCACAATCCACAATTTGACTGGACATCTTTAAGACTTACTCAATGGGGATCCAGATGCCATGAGACTTGCTTACTGAGACCTACGTCAGACTCTAAGTTCATCTGCACTTCTGTACTACGGGAGCTACACCCGCAATACACACAATTCACAGACTTTTTTCCAAAGAGGCCGTGGACATCTTACCCCCACATCGAGAATTCGACTGCGCTATTCGATTGGTCCCAGGATCCACTCCACCGCGGGGTAGGGTTTATCCTTTATCGATCATGGAGACACGGGCAATGTCTGAATACATCCAGGAAAATCTACAGAAGGGGTTCATCCGTCCATCCTCCTCTCCTGCGGGGGCTGGATTTTTTTTTGTTGAAAAGAAAGATGGGACTTTACGACCTTGCATTGACTTTCGTGGTCTCAAAGCTATCACCATCAAGGATCGTTATCCCCTGCCTCTAATTGCTGAACTGTTTGATCGCCTGCAAGGAGCTCAAATATTCTCCAAATTGGACCTTCAGGGGGCGTATAATCTAGTTCGGATTCGGGAGGGAGACGAGTGGAAAACAGCATTCAATACCATAGATGGACACTATGAATATCTAGTCATGCCTTTTGGTTTAACTAATGCCCCTGCTGTCTTTCAACACTTTATCAATGAGATTTTTCGGGACTTATTATATATCTGTGTGATTGTTTATCTCGATGACATTCTGATCTTTTCCAGGGACCTACAGTTGCATCGCGAACATGTGACGCAAGTTCTACAACGTTTAAGGGAACACCGATTATACGCTAAACTGGAGAAGTGCATCTTTGAAGCAGAATCCTTACCTTTTTTAGGATATATCGTTTCAAAACAAGGGTTCGAGATAGATCCATCCAAAGTGAAATGTATTAAAGAATGGCCCCAACCAAATGGTCTACGAGCACTCCAACGTTTTCTTGGTTTCGCCAACTATTATCGTCATTTTATCAAGAATTTTTCTAAACTGACCGCACCATTATATGCACTTACACGTAAGAGGGTCAACATCAAAAACTGGCCAATAGAAGCGATTGAAACATTCCAAACTCTCAAGAACACTTTCCTGCGACAGCCCTGTCTTCACCACCCGGATCCCAGACGCCCGTTCACGGTAGAGGTAGACACTTCTGCTGAAGGGGTTGGAGCAGTTCTGAGTCAAAACGATGCTGGCGGGAAATTCCATCCTTGTTCATACTTTTTGAAGAAATTTTCCACCGGTGGAACACAATTATTCCATTGGTGATAAAGAACTGTTGGCCATCAAACTTGCCTTTGAAGAGTGGCGTCAGTGGTTAGAGGGAGCTCAACATCGGATTACAGTTTTTACGGACCATAAAAACTTGACATATTTACAACAAGCCCATCGCCTGAACCTGCGTCAAGCCCGCTGGGCGTTATTTTTCACACGATTTGACTTTGAATTACGATACCGGCCAGCAAGCAAGAATATCAAGGCCGACGCTTTATTTCGATCATTTATTTCTGAAGAAGTTGAAGAGCCTTTACAGTACATCATTGACCCAGCCCGTGTCATTCTCTCAGCAACCTTCACGGTTCCCGTTGGTAAGACCGTGGTACCCAAGAGGCTCCGTAATAAAGTTTTAAAGTGGGGACATGACTCTCAGGTGGCCGGACGTACTCTAGAGCTGCTTCAACAACATTACTGGTGGCCGGGGCTGCGCAAGGACATTCAAGCGTATGTTGACTCCTGCCCTGTTTGTGCGCAGCACAAGAACCCTACAGGGAAACCCTGGGGACAGTTGCAACCACTAGCTACACCCACAAGACCGTGGACTCACATCTCTACTGACTTTATCGTCGACATTCCAGCTTCCGAAGGTCATACGGTGATATGGGTGGTAGTTGATAGATTCTCAAAAATGGCACATTTTACACCATTGCCCGCCCTTCCCTCTGCCCCCCAATTGGCACAGCTCTTTATGGCACATATCTTTCGTTTCCACAGAATACCCCAGCACATCGCATCTGATCGGGGGTCTCAATTCACGGCTCGTTATTGGCGAAGTCTTTGTACTAAGTTCCAGATCACACTGGATTTCACAACGGCTTTCCACCCCCAGCCCAACGGACAGGCAGAAAGAACTAACCGAGCTCTGAAACAATTCTTGCGCTCTTACATTAACACCTGACAGGATGACTGGGCGGCTTTGCTACCGTGGGCAGAATTTTCTCACAACTTCCATTTCTGTACTTCAACTGGGTCCTCTCCTTTTCAAATTGTCTTCGGTCACCAACACCTCTACCTCTGCCTGTTTTCTCTCCGGCGGCCCAGCTCACCGCCATCCACTTTAAACAACTGTGGACACGTACGCATCGAATGTTACAGAGAGCGGCACTGACCGCTAAGAAATTCGATGACCGACATCGAAGACCTGGACCATGTTTTCGCCCTGGAGATAGGGTCTGGCTCAGTACTAGGTATATTCGTCTACGGGTTCCCTCGATGTGCCTAGCCCCTCGGTACATCGGGCCCTTCCCGGTAATCAAACAATTAGGCCCAGTGGCTTATCGATTACGCCTCCTGGAGGAGAATTCATGGGAGCCTGCTACGAACATCTTGGACAAAGATCTTCTAAAAATTTTTCATATCAGTCATCCAGGGAAGCCCAAGCCTTCTAGGGGGAGGCCTAAAGGAGGGGGTACTGTTATGACCACCGGCCGCGGCGGTCCGCGACCGGGGTCCGGACACTCACCCGCACGGCAGGGCCAGGCTCGGGCTTCGGGGTCGGCGTCTGCCGCCCGCCTCAGCGGCAGTACTGCTGCTCCCAAAATGGCCGTGGCGTTCCTCCGGCTCTGTTGGCCACACCCCCTGAAGTTCTCTAGGGCCGCGCAGGCGACTAATGCCTGGTCTTAAAGGAACCCCTACAGGAAGTAGGGGGTTCCTTCCTGCTCAACTCCATCTGCAATCAACTATTTAAGGCAAGGTCTGTGCCTTCAGACCTTGCCTTGGCTTCTTGGCTCTAGTGGTGTTTTGCTGTTGGTTCCTGATTTGCTCCTGTTTGATCCCTGGATTGGCTTTCGTTCCTGTTTGGCTCCTGACTCCTGGATTGGCTGCGGATTCCTCTGATTCTTGACCCTTGGACTGGCTGCGGATTCTTCTGGCTCTCGACCCCTAGACTGACTGCGGGGTATTCTGGCTCTTGATTCCTGGATTGGCTGCGGAGTGCGCTGGTTCTTGTTCTCTGGACTGCCTTCTGTTACCTCTTCGGTTCCATGACCTGCTGGAGGCGCCAGCTTCTGTTTCCATGACCTGCTGGAGGTGCCAACCTCTGTTCTCCCGACCTGCTGGAGGCGCCTGCATCCAGATTTTCTTCAATTACCTCCAGCGACCTTCGTGGTTGGCCTCGCCTTCCGACGAGAGGACTTTCATCCCTCGCCGGACCAAGGGTTCACCTTCTGAGTCAGAACACGCCTGACGCCCTTTGGGTGTCATTTGATCACACAAACAGCACCCACAGACGTTGTGCGAGGCCCCCAGGCAGAGGATACAGCCCTCGTGCGGATCCGTGATGGACATGGTCTGCCGGCACTGGGGGCACCATCAAAAACCGGATGATGCCATTGAAAAGAGCCAGCATGTGGTCAATGGCTGATGAGCACCACGGTGCAAAGGGTCATGAATCGATTGCGAAGTATGAAAAAATGCCGAAAAAAAGGGTACCTACTGAAACGGAAGGACACAGGCTGAGAAGGGGGACCAGACGAAGAAAGACACTCGAGAACCGAAGAAAAACATTTTGAGTGATTTCAAGGGAGTTTGGAGCTCCACATCCGCAAGGCTACTGCACCGCAGAAGAGACTGAAGGGGGACCTTGCGTGGACGCACGGATAGCGGCAGGCTGAGCAAGCTCAGTCTGCCAGTCAAAGTTTCTAGAAACTTTGTCAGAAGTTTTCCGTGCCGGGCTCCATTGGATGAGGTCACCCACATGTGAGGACTACCATCCTGCTTGTCCTAGGAGAAAATAGAAAACCCGTGAATCTCACAAATCACGGAAGATGGAGCTCCTTTGTGTATGCAACAAAGTGCATGAATGTCTAGTGCGTATGCCCTTGATGCCCATCTGTTGCTTTCATACAATGCCCATCAATTATGTCACCAGGTGGGTGGACTTATCGACTGAGAGCGTCAGACTGCTATGAAGCTGAAGGATCAGATGACACAGTCTAGACAGATGTTCCATAGCAACAAAGCAAACATATGACACAGTCACAAACTCCTGGAACAGCTTCTGCTGTTCTTTGGCTTCTATCCAGCACTTTGACTGGATGCCCATCAATGATGTCACTAGGTGGGTGGAGTTATCGAGAGCATTGGACCGCTATGAAGTTGAAGGGCCAGGTGACACAGGCAAGATATATGTTCTGCAGCAACAGAGCAAACAGATGACACGGTCACAAACTCCTGGGTAGATACAGCAAAGGAGACCATATAGAAACAAACATCCAGATGTCTTCTAATACATGGGGTCCATACATGTAGTAACAAAGAAGAGTATCTTGTGGTGACTGAAGGACATAACAGTCTATGATTAATTATCAGCTATAGAGGTATAAATCTAAAGCCTATACAAGATAGGAAAACATTTCAGATAATCATCCACACATACCCTGGATTCCTTACACCTAATATTTTGCATACTGACTGCCTTTATACAAACACACATATACAAAAATAATATGTGTATACCACTTCTGAAAAGGAACTGTCTGCAAGTACACTATATAAATGTATGTGTTTACAGGTTCCATGCCAAATAATGCCATCTATTTTATAAAAGTACATGCATATGTTTTATGTATGTAAAAACTGCTCCCCCCCCCCCCAGCTGTATATTTACATCACCTTTGTCTGCAAATGCGGGTATATAAGGGCTGGTCTTATAGTCTATCTTTCTAACTGTACCATGCCTGCAGGAAAGGGACTCCTGTTTAGGAAGCCTAACTTCCAGCCACAGGAGGTGGACTTTTTTGATAGGGAGGTCATGAAAGTCCAGTACATCCTATATGGTAAGGGGTCCAGAAAATGAGATCCTAAAAAAGCAGACCTGGGAGAAAATCCACTAAAAACTGAAAGCTAACAGAAGTGTGCAAGACCACAGTCATATGTGGCGAGACCTTAGAGACATCAAGAAAAACAGGCAAGAATGAAGGCAGAGGGGCCCATCAGCCAGATAACCTTCACCCAACCAGATCAGATGGTCTTGAGCACTATATCAGAGGCTGCAATGAAAGGGGTTCGTGAGCTACACCCCTCACACTCTCAAGAGCGACAAGGTGAGCGACAATGCCTTACACCTAGGCATTGTAAGAAAGGAATATAAGATATCTATTATAAAGTTTCTAACTATACATATTTGCAGATTTTTGGTCTAAAAGGCAGACAGGGCCTACAGTCAAACAAAACCTTGTTGTCAGCCCTTTTCCTGTTCAAGCTTGTAATTTATAATCCAAGTGCATAATGGTAGCACTCACATCCTAGGGCAGTGGTGGCCAACTCAAGTCCTTGAGTGCCACAAACAGGCCAGCATGGGACATACACAAGGGATTTCTGAGAGAGTTGTAGGGATTGTAGATTGACCATACGCCTTTTCTTGTCATTGTGCTTCTGTGAAGCAATCAGGACACGGGAAATTGGTTCAGAAAGGTTAAGTGGCTGAAGGATTAACCTTACAACATCCATGCCGTCAGGGACAAGACTTGAAGATTGGGGTGGCGGAGGCATCCGTCGTTTTGAGTGATTAGAAGCGGGTCCTTTCCCAAGGGAATGTGCCAGCGAATAGAGAGATCCTGAAGTATTGGAAACCACACTTGGCGCGGCCAGTGGGGTGCTATCAAGATCGTGGTTCCCTTGTCCTGACGTAATTTTACGAGAGTCTTCGAGAGAAGTGGAAGTGAAGGGATTGCATATAGGAGACCGGTTGCCCATGATAGGGAGAACGCACCTCTTGGCTGACGAGTGAGAGAGCAGAATTTGTCTACTTTGCGATTTTGAGGTGGCGCAAAGAGGTCTATTTTAGGATAATCCCATTGGTGGAAGATCGAGTTCGCTACTGAGGGGTTGAGAGACCACTCGTGCGGTTGAAAGGTGCGACTGAGTTGTCTGCCAACACATTGTTCACTCCCGGCAAGTAGGTGGCCCTGAGGGACATCGAGTGGGAGAGGGCCTCCACCCATATCTGTGCAGCTTCCTGACACAGAAGGTAGGAGCCCGTCCCTACCTGTTTCTTATGTACCACATGGCCACCTGGCTGACCTTCTGGATCAGATGACTCGATTGGAGAGGCGATCCTGAAATACCCTGAGAGCATATCTGATTGCTCGCAGCTCCAGGAAATTTATTTGGTGTTTGGCTTCCTCTGGAGACCAAGATCCTTGTGTCTGCCGATCGGCCACGTGGGTTCCCCAGCCGAGGTTGGAAGCATCGGTGGTGAGAGTTATTTGAGGGTTTGGAGCCTGGAAGGGCAAGTCTTGGAGGAAGTTGACCTGATTTCTCCACCAGGTGAGAGACTGACGGAGTGAGTCGGTTACGTGGACAATGGTCAACAGGGGCTGAATGGATTGAGTTCACTGTGACCTTAGAGTCCACTGCATGACTCTCATGGCCATGCAGGCCATTGGGGTGACCTGAACTGAGGACGCTATGTGTCCTAGGAGGATGAGAAAGCTGTGTGCAGTTGTGGAGTGCTGAGACTGCAGCTGGTGTGCAAGAGACACGAGAGTGAGAGCTCGCTGTTGAGGCAGAAAAACCTTTGCCTGCAAGGTGTCCAAGTCTACCCCAATGAACAATAAGGTTTGAGATGGGAATAAGTAGGATTTGTCGTAGATGACGAGAAATCTGAGTGAAATTAGAGTTTGTAAAGTAAGATGCAGGGACGACACAGCAGCTTGCTGAGTGGGAGCCCTGATTAACCAATCGTCTAGATGGGGTAGACGTGAATACCTTGAGTCCTGAGGAAGGCTGCAACTACGACAAGGCATTTTGTGAAGACTCGTGGTGCCTGTCATCTTGTTCAGTCTGCAATTGGAAGGGAACCAATTCAGACATATCCTTCACATAATTTATAAAGGAAAGGTCCTCTGGAGGAGAACACTTTCTGCTTTCAGTAGGTGAAGGTGGTGAAGGCAAATCATCGGTGTCTGGTGAAGAATCAACAGTCCAGGTGTCGTAGGGATCAGCACCTGCTCCTCTAGGGGCTAAAGGAGGACGGGGCAGTAGGATCCTTGAAGGTCCTGGTCGAGGCTCCGAAGGACTCGAAGGAATAACTGGAGGCACCAATGAAGGCATCAAAGGCACCGGCGCAGGCATTGAGGGATGGCTCGGTGGTGCCGATAGATGTATCGGCATCGATGGTTGAGGCATCGGCAGAACTCCCGATGGAGGGATGTGGAACAGTGTTTCTCCTCCCGATGACAAAGCAAGCGGGGAGGGTACCGAAATCTTCGGTGACCCAGGGTTCATCGGTGGAAAAGCGGCCATGAGTGCTTCCATCCTCGAGAGCAGCGGTGCCAACGCTGCTGGAATCGGGTCGGTGGTCGGTTCCGCAATTGGTACTGGTTTTGGTGCCGGAGGAACCTGGAGTCAATGCATCGCCTTGTCGATGGCCTCCTGAACCATCCAGTCCAGTTCTTCTTGGAGACCTGGAGCAAGCAGCCCCGGCTCCGGAACAGAAGGAGGAAGCAGAGGCATAGCCGGAGGGATCAACGTTAAAGGAGGAGTCGCGGCTCCCGATACCCTGTTGGATGAGGGTTGCCTCGGTGACCCGGTCGCCGAAAAGGTCTGTGCCTTTTCTGGACGGGGTTTCTTCGACAGTGGCTTGGACGATGGCGAGGTCGATGATTTCGCTCCCTCGATGGTCCAAGACTTTCAATGCCGGTGGCGATGTGTATCTCTACGATCCCCTCGATCCTGAAGGGGAGTAGAGGGTGTCAAAGGCCGAGAATTCGTCGATGCCGGACGGACACCGGCCGGAGGTCGATGCTGGCGCAAAGTTGACGGTGCCGGGTCTGATGACGTCGATGCAATAGACGGCGTCAGGGTTTGAGCACGGAAGAGAAGTTCCATCTTCTCCATTCTAGCCTTGGGACCTTTTGGTGTCATGAGGGCACATTTGATGCAGGTTAGGACATCGTGCTCACATCCGAGACACATTACACAGACTTTGTGAGGGTCTGTGATGGACATGGTGCGATTACAGTCCAGGCACCAGCGGAACCCCGACGCCATGGCCATGAAAAAATTGAGCCGCGGTACTGTCAACAGCCAGTAGGCCGCGAGGGCCAAACTCGACGGCAATCAACTGAAAAAGGGTAAAAAAACTTACCGGAGTACCGCGGCTTGAAAAAGTTGAAGGAGGGGCCCCTGTGGGGTAAATTAAATTTTAGTAATTCCATGAGGAAAATTCCTGTCCGGAATCTCTGCAGAGCTCCTTAACAGCGTGGCTACTGCTGCACAGAAAAAAGAAGACTGAAGGGAGACCCCTGCTGGCTGCAGGGTTAGTGCCATGCTGGGCATGCCCAGTAGGGGCCAGTCAAAGTTCTGGAAACTTTGACAGAAGTGTTCCGTGATTGGTCTCCATCTTGTGATGTCACCCATATGTGAAGACTACCATCCTGCTTGTCCTGTGAGAATAAAGTATAACACAAACTTCTGGTACATCATTAATAAAAAAAAATAGGGGAGTGCTTAGCTCTCCCACCTTATATGGAATTGATTTATGATTTCTAGCTGTCAAAAGCTAAGAGGTCAATATTCAAAAGCTATTTAGACAGATAACTCATGGGGTGGTTGGAGGAAAGCGAGCCATAAACCCCTTCACTTTTTTTTTTTTTTTTAATTTCAAAGTGCTATAAGTAGCAAGTTATCAGACTATAAACGTTCTGTGAGGCTTGCAATCAGAAGAATTTTTCTCCTGCAGCCTATGACACAGCATCCATTGAAAACTGTATAAAGGGGTAGGCTTTACTATTTTAGGAGATGCAGGCTATGGCTGTATGCCATGAATTTTGATCCGAATAGTGGCACCACAATCAACACCAGAAAGGACATAAGAACATAAGAAATTGCCATACTGGGTCATACCAAGGGTCCATCAAGCTCAGCATCCTGTTTCCAACAGTGGCCAAACCAGGTTATAAGAACCTGGTAAGTACCCAAATACTAAGATCATCCCAGGTTACTGATGCCAGTAACAGAGGACATTCCCTAAGTCAATTTGATTAATAGCAGTTAATGGACTTCTCCTCCAAGAACTTATCTAAACCGTATTTAAACCCAGCTACACTAACTACACTAATCACATTCTCTGGCAACAAATTCCAGAACTTAATAGTGCATTAAATGAAAAATAATTTTCTCCAATTAGTTTTAAATGTACTACTTGCTAACTTCATGGAATTCCTCCTAGTTCTTCTATTATCCGAAAGTATAAATAACTGATTTGCATCTACCCATTCTAAACCTCTCATGACTTTAAAGACATCTATCATATCCTCCCTCAGCTGCTCTTCTCCAAGCTGAACAGCCCTAACCTCTTTAGACTTTCCTCATAAGGGAGCTGATCCAACCCCTTTATCATTTTGGTCGCCCTTCTCTGTACCTTCTCCAGTGCAACTATATCTTTTTTGAGATGTGGTGACCAGAACTGTACACAGTACTCAAGGTGCAGTCTCACCATGGAGCAATACAGAGGCATTATGACATTTTCTGTTTTATTCACCATTCCCTTCCTAATAATTCCTAACATTCGGTTCGCTTTTTTGACTGCTGCAGCATACTGACCTAAAAATTTCAATGTATTATATACTATGATGCCTAGATTTTTTTCCTGGGTGGTAACTCCTAATATGGAACTTATCATCGTGTAACTAGAGCATGGGTTATTTTTCCTATATGCAATACCTGCACTTGTCCACATTAAATTTCATCTATTTGGATGCCCAATCTTCCAACATCGCAAGGTCCTCCTGCAATTTATCACAATCTGTTTGTGATTTAATGACTCTGAATAATTTTGTATCAACTGCAAATCTGATTACTTCACTCGTCGTATTCCTTTCCAGATGATTTATAAATATATTGAAAAGCACCGGTCCAAGTACAGATCTCTGAAGTACTCCACTGTTTATCCTTTTCCACTGAGAAAATTGACCATTTAATCCTACTCTATGTTTCCTATCTTTTAACCAGTTTGTAATCTATGAAAGCACATCACCTCCTATCTCATGACTTTTTAGTTTTCTTAGAAGCCTCTCGAGGGACTTTGACAAACGCCTTCTGAAAATCCAAATACACTACATCTAATGGTTCACCTTTATCCACATGTTTATTAACCCCTTTAAAAAAATGAAGCAGATTCAACAAGATTCACAAACTGACACAGTGTTCAAATAAATATTTGATTGTTGAAAAGTTGGTTCTGGCACTTAGATCATACTGGTAGTGCCTTGATGTATGCATCAGAGATGGTAGCAGACACTGTTGTGTTGTAGCTGAACAATGTATGCTGTCCTTGAAGAATATATCAGCTGATGTGGAAGAAGATTTTCCATGCCCCCCTGCTGAAACTGCTGATGCTACTGTCAGAAGGCTTACAATAGGCTAATTTTCCAGTGCACAATCTATTCACTTTATCCAAAGCTCAATAAAACATTAACTTTAATTTATTTGGTACCCTAGCAAACAATTTTTTTTTCCTTTGTAAAAAAGCATCTTTCTGGGGCTGCCTCAAACAGGAGTCATCATGATTTTGGAGGATTGTGTTATGGATCTGGCAGTGAACCCTAGGTCCGAGGTAGAGTCAGCGCTACCTAGGAGAGTAAACTCTCTAGGTCCCGACCGTCGGAAGGTGAGGCCTGGTGATGTAGACGTGGAAATGAAGACTTCACCCTGGAAGCTCGTGATTCCTCCAGGAGGAGCCCATAGGAACCCGGCCGCTGGGACTTAGGAGACTCCCGGGAGACCAAAGAAGATCTGGATGCAGGCACCTCCTGCAGGTCGTGTAGTCCAGATGGCTGGCGCCTCCAGCAGGTCGAAGTAGATTCAAGTGTAGCTCTTTGGAGAAGGGTCCGAAGTCGGTCCGAGGGACTAAGCCAGAAGACTGGTCGGAAGCCGGTCCAGGGGTCGGAGCCAGAGAATGGTCAGAAGCCGGTCCAGGGGTCAGAGCCAGAGAATGGTCAGAAGCCGGTCCAGGGGTCAGAGCCAGAGAATGGTCAGAAGCCGGTCCAGGAGTCGAAGCCAGAAGAAATCTGTCCAACGAGGAGAAACCAGGAACAAGGACCAAGACGAACAGGAACCAGACGAACAGGCTACGGACCGAGAACTCAAGGCACAGGACCAAGAGTCAAGATACCAAGGAAAGGTCTGAGAAGCAGACCTTGCCTTAAATACAGGGCACCAGGAAACAGTCCGGAAGAGGAACCATGACCATTTCCTGTCATGGCTCCTTTAAATCACATCAGCGGCCCGGCGGGGGTGGAGTCAGCTGAACGGCGGCCATCTTGGATTCGGCATGCCACGAAGAAATCTAAACGACGGCTGCCGGCTCCTGCAGCCGTCCCAGGAAGGGCCCGACGCCGCAGGTGAGTGGCCGGTCCCGGTCGCGAACTGCCGCAGCCGGCGGCTGTAAGATTGTGGATCTTATTTTGTTAAATTTTCAAACTGTTGAATATATTTAGTGTACTATTCATTCTTTTTTTCCTTTGGCTTACATAATTTTTATTAAAAATTCTATCTTTTTTATTGGTAATGCATTTAGGACACAAGTGGTATATCCTATTTTTGTTTCCCTTGGCCAATATTTTAATAATGTAATGCACTAATTAAACAGTTATGTCAAAATCCTTATGTAAGTCATTAAATTCTTCTCTGTATTCCTAAGTCAAAGAGAATTTCGACATCTTTAACAGACAATGGTTTCTCTCATATACATGTATTTATGAGCCCTGTGACCACCCTACTCCCTCCACCAGTCTGTTGCTGAGATCTCTCAGTTTCCATCATCTAAGCCTTCACCTTCAGGCAGTCATCTCTGAAGTGATTCTGAATCTAAGGAAACCCTTGCAAATTTCCAAATTGCTGACAACCAACTGGATACTCTCTTAGATCTTGTTCTTGGTCTCAGATGAAATCTTCTTGCCATATAAACAGTGGTACTACTTACAGATTCTCCTGATCAGTAGATCCTTTTCTTTAGCTGTGAAGGGCATATCACAGATCTGCTTCTCCTCCACAAACTGACTGCTGTCGGGACCCCTGGCTGCTCATCACTGCCTACCTCAGTCTGCTGTTGTGGGTACCTCCCTGCCTGATCACATCACCCACTCCCAGCTTCCTGTCTCCCTGCCCTTCTTTCTGTTTTGCCACTTCCACTCACCTTCTTTTCCCCCTTCTAACTTCTCATTGTTTACTCTGCCTTCCACCTGCTTCTCTTCCTTCCCTGATCTCCTATTGCCAACTCATACCTCTACTTCCCACACCATCTTATTCTCCCTTCCCTCCCTCCCCACCTTACCCCCGGATACTCTCTTCCCTTTCAAGCTCCATACTCCTAACTTCTCTAGCTCTTTCACCCTCCTGCCAATGCCCATTTGCTCCTCAACTCATACCTCCTCTTCCACACTTCATTCCCATACTAGGCCCACACAACCTCTCCTCTTTTAGGAATCTAAACATAAAACTTATGCAAGGCAAAAAATGCCGACAATCACAAACCAAGCACTTTTATCTACAGATTCATTCCAAAACACAAATAGAAGACAAAAGATTGAGAAACAAAAGGGTTAAAACTATTAGAAAGGACACACCATGAGGAAATCACAAACCAAAAATCAAGCGTCTTCTTACAAAAAACACAATAAACTCCAGTGTTTAGTCCATAGTGCCTCTTCATTACACAGCACTGAAACTGTTCCAGCAGGTAGTTGGTATTCATACTGTTCTGAGATGGGGTGTCCAGAAAGCAAGAATGAAAGAGAACAAACACATGCAACACAACATGTTGTTCCTCAACTTTTCCAGCCAATAGAAGGCAGCACATCATAGGGAACTTTTTATGCTTTTTAAAAAATGTTTGTTCCAATTGTAGTGCACAAGTTAACTTTACTACCGTTTTAGTGCACTTCTGCCAATTAGCTCACTTTATTTCTGTATGCTATACGTTACCTTACTACACTGAAAATAAAGTAAAATTTTAGCAATAGTTTAAAAAATGCGTACTACAAATAAAGGGGTGGATTTGAAAAGAGTTGTTCACATTAAAAGGCTCATGTATACAAGAGTATGAGCCAAGCACGATCAACTCATATTTTAAAACCAGCAAATTATGCGTGTATATGTGTGTGCACAAAACAGAATGCGCAATAAAAAGGAGCAGATTGGAGGGGTGTCAGGGGTGTTCGCCGATTTTAAAACTGTCGAAAGCAGAGCATGTCGAGCTGCTTTCTACGCAAGATTTACTTCTGCCCTTGTTCAAGTGTAAGTCGGAAATAAAACATTTTATAGCCAGAATTGACTGGTTGAGGGTTCTGGGTAAGCAAGCTGAAGAACGAGAGGGGCCTCGATGATGTAGCGGTAGACAGAGCAAACTGGTAGACTAAATTGTCAAACTGGATATTTCCTTCATGCACGCATGTTTTAAAATGTGTTGCACGTGTAAAAGCCGACAAGTCCTAAGAAAAGATACATGAATACCATTTCCTCGCGTAATCACTTAAAATTAGGAGCACACATATGTGAGTTAGATGTATCTTAAATTATATGCGCACACTTGAACAGACAAATTAAAATTCCAGCATATGTGGCTCACACCCACTTTCATGTATATGTGGGTGCACACGTTCTCGTTTTAAAGTTGCCATCAATGCACATTATGCCATTTTATTACATTGGCCCCAAAACGCATTAATCTACAAATAATAAACTACAATGCACATACAATCTGAGATTGATAATTCTTTTTCCATTTAGATTATGTAAGAGGTACTGGAAAACAAATGGGCATTTGGTGGCATAAGTCTTATTCTATAAAATCCATTGCTTCAATACAAGCTTACTACAAAAAGCAGGAAGATACAGGCCGATCCGGCGAAGTGCACTGTTAACCCGCGATTGGATGCGCGTTTTCGACGCACTAGCTTTACCCCTTATTCAGTAAGGGGTAATAGCGCGTCGAAAACGCGCGTCCAACCCCCCCAAACCTAATAGCACCCGTAACATGCAAATGCATGTTGATGGCCCTATTAGGTATTCCCGCGCGATTCAGAAAGCAAAATGTGCAGCCAAGCCGCACATTTTACTTTCAGAAATTAGCGCCTACCCAAAGGTAGGCATTAATTTCTCCGGGCACCAGGAAAGGGCACAGAAAAGCAGTAAAAACTGCTTTTCTATGCACCCTCCGACTTAATATCATGGCGATATTAAGTCGGAGGTCCCAAAAGTTAAAAAAAAAAATTTGAAATCGGCCCGTGGCTTGAAAACCGGACACTCAATTTTGCCAGCGTCCAGTTTCCAAACCCATGGCTGTCAGTGGGTTTGAGAACCGACGCCGGCAAAATTGAGTGTCGGCTGTCAAACCTGCTGACAGCCGCCGCTCCTGTCCAAAAAGAGGCGCTAGGGACGCGCTAGTGTCCCTAGCGCCTCTTTTTGCCGCGGGCCCTCATTTGAATACAGAATCGCACGCATAGGAGAGTGGCCTGTTCGCCCGCTCTCCCGCAACTTTTACTGTATCGGCCCGTAAGTAAGAAGCGTCAGTATAGGCATCAATAAAATCCAAAACTCAGTTTCTTTGCTTTATAAAAGAATAGTAATACACACCTTCTCATCTTCCTTTGATAGCCAAGGTCTGAAGGAATTCATCTGGAAAAGAATGAACAATAATATTAGTTATTCATTTTAAGTTTCTTAGCTTTAGCTGTATATATTTAAAAAGTAAAGAAACACTGTTCTCAGTAGCCTAAGTCAGTCTTGTAACTATTCCCTAGCTACTCTATTTTTCAGAATATCTACAATAAATACACAACACAGATTTGCATAAAGTGGAGGCAGTGCATATAAATCTATCTCACGCATATTCTTTCTGAAAACCAGATTGGCTAGTGGGTACTCCTAGCCAATGGAGAAACATTGATGTACAAGAAAATCTGTTATCACCCCAGAAAAAACTATTAAAACTAGTATTACCATAATGCAATCCCAGAATCCACTTGCTAAAAAACGTGCATATTCATGAAGTGCAAATCTAACAAATTTACACCCATGCTTTGTTCTTTATCTTGATTTAATTAGTGCTGAGAGTGAAGGAGTTACATATAGAATAAGTAGATAGGAAGTTAGGATAAACTCCTGAAGAATGTCATGGCTATCAGATTTCTCATATGGACATTTCTATTTTGGCCTACCACATAAGCCTCTTAGAATGCATGGAAAAGCAAGTTTTGCTTACCATAAATGGTGTTTTCCGTAGATAGCAGGATGAATTAACCATGCTCCATGGGTGATGTCATCAGGCAGCACATTGTGGCTTTGTGTCTCAAACCAGTTAACATTTTTTGTGTACTGAGCATGCTCGGGACTTCCAGTGCAAAAGACTGGTCCAGAACTCTCTTCAGTCCATAACAAAGCTGGCTGAATTCTTAGTCTAAGTTGCTGTCCAGGAAGGAGGGCAGTTTTCGTATGGCTAATTCATCCAGCTATCTACAGAAAACACTGTTTACAGTAGGCAAAACTTGCTTTTGTTCATTGATAAGCAAGCTGAATTAGCCATGCTCCATGAGGAGTCCCAAGCTGAGGGTTGCTGTAAAAGTTATATTTGCATGAGCTCTTGTTGCTTTTTTAAAAAATTTTGTTTTGGTAATGTTTCACAACCCAGGCTCCCCCGTGGATGGGCAACTATAATAATACAGCTTGTTTCAGGACTGTGCTTCCCACCACACTGTCCCAGACGCAGCAACATCAAGGAAGTGCAGAGCTTTCCAAACTTTTCAGGTTGCTGACACACTTTGTAGACAACATAATTTTGTGACACAGTAATTCAGTCTACTAGCAAACCAGAGGTTAAAGGATAAACGAACAAAATGTTTTCGACAATTTATGTATGTTTCCTTAAATATATACATAATAAAATGTTTCACGACACAACCTATCTTGTGAAAACCTTTCATTTATATTAAAAATATATAATATTCCAAGATTAATGTTGTTATAATTTATGAGTAACAATAATAAAACAAAGTTATTGTGTTATTCAATTTACCTCTTTAATGAGATATATGAGCTTGATGGGATGAACTCAGCTTTTGAATATTTGGTGTTAATAAAAAAGTCCAAAGGGTCTTCTGCGTAATTTTAAAAAGTTGGCCAGTTTCACACTATAAAATTATTTGATAGCCTCATTCAACTAATTCTATATGGCTCTGTGCATCCACTGAAATTCCCCCAAACAATGGAGCTTGGATGTTTCCTTTACAGCTCATCATACTAAAAGATATTTTCAAATTCTGGTGTCACCTCACAGTAACAGCAGCACAAACACCTTCCACTGCCAGGCACATTGTGAACTAACACAAAACCCCACAAAAAAAGACACTCAAAATCTATACTGCAATCCCATTGTAACATAACAGTAATAACACCAAGGACTCAAACAACAATAACCCTACCTGTGAAAAAGCAAGGGTAAATATTACACTGGGTCCTAGAATACCAATACACCACCTACTGAGGAAACAAAACAAACAAGATTGCTATAGATCCCTATGCTAGCAGAATCTCTCATCATGGTCACACACACGGAGCAGAGACAGACCCTCACCAAATACAAAATAAGGGAGCACAAATTAGACAAAAACTGAAATGGAAATCCCAAAGAAGCCAGACTCTGTGTATTAACAATGGAAAAACATAACCACCATTCCTCATAAAACAAATAAAATCAAGAAACATAAAGCATCAATTATAATAGTAAAACCATACTAATAAAAGAATATTTTAAAACTACTGATAAATGTTGAGATTACTTACCTGATAATCTCCTTTTCTTTAGTGTATGCAGATGGACTCAAAACAAATGGGTATAGTGTGCTCGTGCTAGCAGTTGGAGACGGATCTGACGTCAGCACGGGTACATATACCCCCACAGGAAGTGTAGCAAATCAGTAATCTTTCTTGCAAAGCTTTTATGGATATTTGTGTGACTGACCGATCGATTAATCAACAGGATTACCCTGACCAATTGATGGCAGCTGGAGACCGCCAGTGTACTCAGCCGGAAGGCGTCGACACCCGGCAGGGTGGATGCCCTCTATAAGAAAACACGGCTTACCGTGAGTTGCCGAATCCCCATGTATACCGGCAGCCGGGCGGGATGCTGAGTCCATCTGCCGACACTAAGGAAAAGGAGATTATCAGTTAAGTAATCGCAACATTTCCTAGCGTGTAGCAGATGGACTCAAAACAAATGGGATGTACAAAAGCTACTCCCGGACTGGGCGGGAGGCTGCCCGAGGACCGTTTAGGATTGCCCTCACAAATGCTGTCTCCTCCCGGGCCTGGACGTCCAGACGGTAGAATCTGGAGAAGGTATGGAGGGAGGACCACGTCGCCGCTTTACATATCTCCGCAGGCGACAGCAGCTTAGTTTCTGCCCAAGAGGCTGATTGTGCTCTGGTAGAATGAGCCTTGACCTGTAGAGGCGGTGGTTTTCCTGCCTCTACGTAGGCTGCCTTGATAACTTCTTTAATCCAGCGGGTGATGGTTGGCCGTGAGGCCGCTTCCCCTTGCTTCTTCCCGCTGTGCAGGACGAACAGGTGGTCCGTCTTTCGTACTGCTTCTGACATTTCCAGGTATCTGGACAGCAGTCTGCCGATGTCGAGAAGGCGTAGCATTCGACCTTCTTCCGACTTCTTCAAACCTTTCGTGGTAGGCAAGGATATGGTTTGGTTGAGGTGAAAGTGTGAGACCACTTTGGGTAAAAAGGATGGAACTGTGCGAAGATGGATAGCCTCTGGAGTGATTCTGAGAAATGGATAACGGCAGGATAGTGCTTGTAGCTCTGAGATGCGGCGTGCTGAACACACAGCCAGCAAGAATACCATCTTCAAGGTTAACAAATGGAGAGACAGGCCTCGAAGGGGCCTGAAGGCGGATCCCGCTAGAAATTCCAATACTAGGTTGAGGTTCCACAGGGGCACTGGCCACTTCAGTGGCGGGCGAATGTGTTTGACTCCTTTCACGAAACGTGAAACGTCTGGGTGTTTGGCAATGGTGTTGCCGTCACTCCTGGGGCCATAGCAAGCAGCGCTGCTACCTGAACCTTGATGGAGCTGAGGGACAGACCCTTCTGAAGTCCATCTTGTAGGAAGTCCAAAATGATAGGAATCTTAGCGGCATGTGAATTGGTGCTGTGAGAATCGCACCAGGCTTCAAAAACTCTCCAGATCCTGATATATGTCAGTGATGTGGAGAACTTACGTGCTCGGAGAAGTGTATCTATTACCGGCTCCGAGTATCCTCTTTTCTTCAGTCTAGCCCTCTCAATGGCCAGACCGTAAGAGAGAATTGAGCCGGATCCTCGTGGAGGATGGGGCCTTGCCGTAGCAGGTCCCTGTATGGAGGCAGAGGTAGAGGGTTCCCTGCCAGTAGTCTTCTCATGTCTGCGAACCAGGGTCTTCTTGGCCAGTCCGGGGCCACTAGAAGAACCAGGCCTCGGTGCCGCTGAATCTTGTGTACAATGGCGCCCAGCAGGCGCCATGGAGGAAAGGCGTATAGCAGGATCCCCTGAGGCCACGGCTGTACCAGGGCATCGATCCCCTGGGCTCGAGGATCCCGCCTGCGGCTGAAATATCTGGGAACTTGAGCGTTGGACCTGTCCGCTAATAGGTCCATGGCTGGCGTCCCCCATTGATCCACAATTATCTGAAAAGCTGTGGGCGACAGCTGCCATTCCCCCGGGTTTAGGCTTTCTCTGCTGAGTAAGTCTGCCGTGGTGTTGTCCTTCCCGGCGATGTGGATGGCGGAGATGTCCTGGAGATTTGCTTCTCCTCTTGCTGTGCTTAGCTCGAAAGGGCTGGTTCCTGGCCTGAGAACGAGGTGCTTGGTAGCGAGCCCTGTAAGGGTTGAAGCGCTGAGAGTTTCTACCTCTGGATGGTCTAGAAAAAAGAACGCTGGCTCCTCCTTGACCTGTCTTCTGGTAGACGGGGTAATGGAGAGGCACCCCATTTAGTAGCCCAGTTCTCGAGATCGCTGCCGAACAGTAGGGAACCCTTAAAGGGCATTCTTGTGAGTCGTGTCTTGGAGGAAGAGTCGGCCGCCCAATTACGTAGCCAGAGCTGTCTCCTGGCTGCCACTGAGGATGACACTCCCTTGGCTACCGTACAGATGAGGAAGGAGGCTGCGTCAGTGAGGAATGCAAGAGCTGATTCCATGCCTTCTCCCGGGGTGTTGTTTCTAGCTTGCGATAAACAGGAACGCGTCACCATGGTGCAGCAGGTCGCGATTCGTAGGGACATGGCTGCTACCTCAAAGGCTTGTTTCAGAATGGTGTCCATGCGCCGGTCATGTGCGTCCTTGAGGGCCGCTCCCCCGTCAACCGGAATGGTGGTGCGCTTCACAATTGCGTTAATTATGGCGTCTACCTTGGGGCACGCCAGCAGCTCCCTGGACGCTGGATCCAGAGGGTACATGCCTGCCAAGGCCCGACCCCCTTTGAATGAGGCCTCCGGTGCCTTCCATTCCAGATCGATTAGCTGCTGCGCTGCATGTAGGAGGGGTAAATGGTGAGTCGTTTGGCGCAGGCCCTCTAACAGGGGGTTCATTTTAGGGTCCCCTGGGGTGTCCTGGCCCGGAATGGCCAGTTCCGATAGGCATTGTGAGACCAGGCCTGAAAGATCCTCTTTCCGAAAGAAGCGCCTCATGGTCCGATATGGCTCCATCTCCGAGGGAAGTTCACCCTCCTCAGAGGGCTCCTCATTTTCCTTGGAGCAATCCGAATCCCCATAATCGGGGCTGTCGGTGGCGAGTGGCCGCGCCTAGGTCTCGAGGGTCCAGGAGCCGGATCAACCGGGACGGAAAGACCCATTCGAGGAGCAGACTGCATCTGGACAAAGGCGTGAATCCCCTTGAATAATTCCACCCAGGAAAGCGAAGCCGGATCTGGCCGTAGGGGCACCAGGTCTCTCGGGTTCCCTGGCTGCTCACCGCGGCCTGCTAAGTCCGGAGTGTTCCCTGAGGAACCGCTGGGCTGGGACCGGTCCTGTCCTGGAACTCCCATGGCCTCCTCACATTGGGCACACAGTGAGTCTGCTTCCTCGCTCTGTGTGGCTCTGATGTTGCATGCTGAGCAGAGGCTTAGAGCTTTCATGCCTGATTCTGGAGGTACCGGCTCTGCGGACGCCTGGGCTCTCTTATGTTCCATTTGCCTGAAATGCGGTGTCGCCCAATGATGTGCGCCTAACAAGTGCGCTTAACAGCAAGTGCCTAGAACGGGCGTCTTACAATGTGCACCTATAAATGGGCGTCTTACAATGTGCGCCTATAAACAGGCGCCTTACCAAGTGCGCCTATAAACGGGTGCCTTACCAAGTGCGCCTATGAACGGGCGTCTTATAAATATGCGCGTAGTCAACGTGCGCCTATCGTGTGCGCTAACAACGTGCGCCTATCGCGTGTGCCTTAGCAACGTGCGCTTAGTTGGCAGGCAAAACGGCGACCTCCTTGGCGGGCTGCCTCGTAGGCAGGCTCAGTTAGTCCACACTTCCTCGGAGACCCAGTAAAGATGTACGCCTTACCTTGTCTTCGGCGCTTCCCGGCTGCAACCCGGGCGGTCTCCGGCTGCGGGGGGAGAGGGTGAGTACCTTCACCGCCGCGCATAAGGAAGTGCACCCGCTGCCTCTAGGCCACGCCAGAACTCGTCTCGCTCGGGGGCCAAGTCCACGCCGGGACCGAGGCTGCCTCTAGGCCGCACTCGAACTCGTCTCGCTCGGGGGCCAAGCCGCGCCCGAGCCCTTCTCGCTCGGGGGCTAGGTCCCTGCCGCGAACCGGCCACCGGACCGAGGCTCCTACCTCCGAGGGACCACGGAAGTCAGCTCAGGAAACTCGACTGGGTGAGTGACCGCCTGGTATCACCACAGGAGTGCGGGGCTCGTCTTCTAGGTTACTTCCATGAATTTAGTCGTTAGAATTTGGAAACACGCTCAGCGAGCGTGAGGTAGCTCCAAACTGCTTTGGAGACGGAAATTACTGATTTGCTACACTTCCTGTGGGGGTAATATGTACCCGTGCTGACGTCAGATCCGTCTCCAACTGCTAGCACGAGCACACTATACCCATTTGTTTTGAGTCCATCTGCTACACGCTAGGAAATAGAATTTTTATTAATTAAAATCATATACTTTTTTACAATTTCCCAAACACCAATAAAATATTTCAAAACAGCACATATATCAAATAACACCCAATAATTAAAACTAATAAGGATTTTAAAAAGCCCCTGCTGTCCATATGTGGGAGCTCTTGATTTCCAGTCATCCTGATATTGTCAAGGATTAGGAGGTTATCCTCTCTCTCTCACACATACTCACATGTCCATTCTCTCTCACAGATACACTGTCACATACATACACATTCATGCTCTTATACCCACCATAACCTTTCGCTCTCACAGACACTGACACACTCTCAGGCTCTAAGACACTCTCTCCCCCTCCACACACTCCCCACATAAACACTTACTCCCCTGGATTTTCTCATACACACTCATGCTCTCACACTCTCTGGCTCCCTCACATACACACAAACACACACTCCCAGGCAAGCTCCCAATCATTCTCACACAAACACACACACCCAGGCAAGCTCCCAGTCATTCTCACACACTGAAACTGACCCCCAGGCAGGCTCCCGTTCATTTTCACACCACTCCCTCACCATCCCCCAGGCATGACCACATTCATTCTCACACATATAGACCCCCAGGCAGGCACCAATTCATTCTCAAACACACATACACCACACACAGGCAGGCACCTATTCTCACACATACAAACCCCAGGAAGACACCCATTCATTCTCATACCCAGACACACCCTCAGGCAGGCACCTATGCATTCACACACATACACCCCCAGGCAGACTCCCATTCATACACATGCACACACTAAAGGCAGACCCATCTCTTTCTTTTGCCAGCAACCTCGGAGCCTCTCTCTTTCCTCTGCTGCCACTGTCACTGATGCTGCATGGCTATTGGGGAGGCGCTGATTGCTGCTACTGGCATTGAAGCCCATTCTGTTGCCTCCTCTGTGCAGGCCCCGTGGGTTTTCACTTCCTCCATGTTGATCTCGTACATTGTGGGATCCGCATAGAGAAAGTGCTACTCTTGCACATTACCAAAGATTACATGTGCCAATCAGGTAAAAGTAATTTTTTTTTTTTTTTTACCTTTGCTCTCTGATCTTAGTTTTCTAATCGGTTGGTCACAGGCTTTTTTGTTCCACCTTCCCTTTCTTATTTTTTTGCCAATTACTTTCATATTGTCTTTTTGTCTATTTCTTTTCTCTCCATCTATCTTCTTCCCTCAAACACACAGTCAGGTTCTCATTCTCACATGCTTTCTCTCATACAATCATTCATACACAGTCTCTCTCTTGCACATGCTGTCTGACTCTCACACACCCAGGCTCTTTCTCACTCCCACATGCTGTCTTGCTCAAGCACAGGCTCTCACTGTCACATGCTCTCTCTCACACACACACAGGCTCTCACATGCTGTCTCTGCAAACATTCAGGTCCTCACTCCCACACACAGTCTCTCAACTCACTCTCACACACAGACACACAATCTCTCAACTCATCTCATACACGCACACAATCTCTCAAGTCATCTCATACACACACTCTACGGGCCCTCAGCCTCTCTCTCTTACCTCTGGGCCTCCTCTTCATGGGTCACTGAAGGATGGGCTCTGCAGCGGCCCTGATCTTCTCGGGCCGATCCACGACGGCGGCGGCCGATCTTCTCGGGCCGATCCACGGCAGCGGCGGGCCTGATCTTCTCGGTACAGAATTAGAAGCCAAATGTGCGATCTGGATTCTTTATAGCTGAAAGATATTTGTCTCTGTCCAATAAAGAATCCAGATCGGACATTTGGCTTTTAATTCTGTATTGTTGCCTCCATGGCTTAGTTAGATAACCTCCCTTGCTGTTTCATCAGTCCTGATCTTCTTGGGCCAATCCGCGGTGGCAGCCCTGCTACCAGGCCGCCTCCTCTTCTCAGCCCGCTGCAACAACGCTGCTCCTCTTCTGCACACGGCTGATGCTCCTCCTCCTTCCTGCCCTTGCGGCTCCGGCAACATTTTTCTTCCGGGGCCGCGTGGACAGGAAGGAGGAGGAGCACCTGCACGTTTAGACGTGACCTTTTTCTTTGGGCCGTGGTGACGTGAGCTCCACCACGGCCCTGCCGATCTTCCTGCTGTGTGTCTCCGGCACAGCACAGCGATACTTCACTACTCATCCGCCAGTAGGATGAGGTCCACCGGCGGCCACATTGGCTCCCCCTGACCTCTCCTCGTTATACCACTTGCTCCGCCCCATCACGTGCATCGGGCTTGCGCGACACACTGGCACACACTAAAGTGTCGTGACACACACTTTGGAAAGCTCTGAAATAGTGGGACATGAATGTATGTATCGAGGATCAGGATGCCGCTAGAATTTGATGTGCTCTTACTGGGTCTGTAAGAGTGAGTGATTGTGCAGCATAACAATGCTTTATTCAAACCGTGATCCAATTAGAGAGCGTTTGCTTAGTTACAGGTGTACCCAGTCTATTTGGATCGTAGGAAATGAATAGTTACGAACTCTTCCTATGAGTCTGATTACATCTTTTGCAATATGCTAGAGCTCTTTTACAGTCTAAGGTATGCAGCAGTTTTTCTCCTTCATGCCTGTGTGGTTTCAGGTACACAGTTGGGAGCGAGGTATTTTGGTTGAAATGGAATGGTGATATTATTTTCGGTAAGAACTTTGAATGTGGATGGAGGGAACCTTTGTCATGGAAGAACTGGAGATAAGGTGGAAAATGTACTAGAGCCTGAATTTCACTTATCCTCTGAGCTGATGTCACCACTACTAAGAACAGGACTTTCCAGATGAGAAATTTCAACGATGCTAATCCAACGGTTCAAAAGGAGCTGTCATTAGAGACATCAGGACTATGTTTAAGTCCCATGGAACAGGGGGCCGCTTTAGTGGAGGCTGCAGGTGAAGAAGTTCTTGCATGAAACGGGATATTAATGGGTGTGTGGAGATTAATGCTCTATCATCATCATGATGGTATACCGCTATGGTACTGCGAAGCACTCTAACCAATGTGGTAGTGTGTCCCGTGTTTGAGAGGTGGTTCAGATATGAGAGCATAAGAACATGCCATACTGGGTCAGACCAAGGGTCCATCAAGCCCAGTATCCTGTCTCCCACAGTGCCCAATCCAGGCCATAAGAACCTGGCAAGCTCCCAAAAACTAAGTCTATCCCATGTTACTGTTGCTAGTAATAGCAGTGGCTATTTTCTAAGTCAAGTTAATTAATAGCAGGTAATGGACTTCTCCAAGAACTTATCCAATCCTTTTTTAAACCCAGCTACACTAACTGCACTAACCACATCCCCCAGGAACAAATTCCAGAGTTTAATTGTGCATTGAGTGAAAAAGAACTTTCTCCGATTAGTTTTAAATGTGCCACATGCTAACTTCATTGAGTGCCCCTAGTCCTTCTATTATCTGAACGAGTAAATAACAGATTCACATTTACCCCCCTCAGCCATCTCTTCTCCAAGCTGAAAAATCCTAACCTCTTTTTTGTCTTTCCTCATAGGGGAGCTGTTCCATCCCCTTTATCATTTTGGTCGCCCTTCTCTGAACCTTCTCCATCACAACTATATCTTTTTTGAGATGCGGCGACCAGAATTGTACACAGTATTCAAGGTGCGGTCTCACCATGGAGCTATACAGAGGCATTATGACATTTTCATTTTATTCACCAATCCCTTTCTAATAATTCCCAACATTCTGTTTGCTTTTTTGACTGCCGCAGCACACTGAACCAACGATTTCAATGTGTTATCCACTATGACATCTAGATCTCTTTCTTGGGTGGTAGCTTCTAATATGGAACCTAACATTGTGTCAGGGCTCGCATGTGTCAGGGCTCGCATGTAAAGGGGCCCAGCATGCTGTGCACAACTATTGGAGTAGCGAAGCCATTTAAAGCCATAGTTCCATCTGGTGGATAGTTTTCTTGCTGACAGGACATACTGAATCTGTTCAGGAAGATGCTAGTGCGCTAAAGTCATATGCTCAACATCTATGTAGTCAGATTTAGAGTGGAGTGTAAGGTATGAAGAAGACATCCTTCTTCCTATGTTAGCAGATCTGGGTCGTTCCCAAGTTTCTGTGGAGAGAAGGTGAGTCCCGCATGAGTTACGCATATCATGGCTGTCTGGGCTATGCCAGGGCTATTAGAATCATCCTGGCCTGATCTGTGGATCAATGGTATTGGGGGAAATGCATACAGTAGGCCCTTGCTCCATGACATAGGAATGCATCCAGAGCTTCTCAGTAAGGAGCAGAATTTGTGCATCTTCCTGTTTTGCTCTGTTGCGAAAAGGTTTATCCAGGGGTGACCCCAATGCTAGAAAAGTACATTTGCCACTGACTGCGACAGGGACCATTCGTGAGGCTGGAAAATTCTGCTGAGGTGATCTGCTTCTATGTTTGCGATTTCTGCAGGGGAAGATCGGTAGGTGCAGAATTATTTCCGGGAGTAGTATGGATGTTTATGTTGCTGGTAAAATTGGCAGCTAGCAGTTGCCTGCTCACTCTGTGACAATAGGGATTTAACTGCTGAGTTATGTTCTTTAAGCTGCGTCACCGTGTCTTTTAACTTGTCCCCGAAAAGATGATCACTTGAGCATGGAAGATCTGCAAGCTTTTTTTTTTTTTTTAACATCTTCCTTGATTTAACCAAACCATCCTTCTAGCACCAATTTATGCTGCAGAGGTCTAGCTGTGGTATCAGATATCTTGTGTACAGAGCGAAGATGTCATCGAAGACCTTCCCCTAAATCGTTAAGAGGTTGAGATGTGATAGGTTCATCTGCTTCTGAGCCTATGGATAGCTCTAGGTTTTACACGCAATTGTAGAGATATTGCATTACATAAAACTGATGTTGCTCTATCTGCTGCCAGCATGGTTCCCTAGAAGACTTTCCCACCAAAATCGAGAAGTTTGTGGTCTCTCTCAGGTGGTGTATTTGAGTGCAGTCTTGTCTTCTTTGCTTTCTTCATTGCTGATTCAACTACCACAGAGTTTGAGGGAGTTATACCTGCCCACTTACTGGGATGTTTTTCAATTTAAACTTTAAGTCCACCTTTCTAGATATTGTGGATCCCGAATAAGGCCCATTTTTTCAGGAAGAGATCATCCAATACCTCATGTGATGGTAAAGTTGAAGGTTCTGCAGGGATATCCAAGATCTTAAGTAGACCCATCACCTCTGCTCGAGGATACAGCTCCTTTCTGATCTCCAATTTCATTGTAGAGCCCTTCTGCAGGAACCTTACAGCCCCCAGCCCTTCTGCAGGAACCTTACAGCCCCCAGCCTTAATCCCTCACACCCTGCCAGCCCTTTAAGGCACCTCCTTACCGCCTCCCCTTTGCCCGCCCTCGTTCTACTATTTTACAAAATTGCTCATTGTATCCGATGTAATTAATCTATTGCTAGTTGTAACTGCTGTAAATAGTCCCTTCTGTAAATAAGTTCCTCCTTTTTCTTATTTTTGACAGTTGTTCCTTACTCTCTTTCACGCTACCTATTCTTTCTCTCTCTTCTCCTGTCTCCCTTACCCCCCTCCTTTTTTTCTGGCCTGCTCCCATCCCCTGCCCCCTGTTCATTGTAATTTCCTCCTTTAATTGAGTTACTTGTAAACCGGCGTGATGTGCCATACGAACGTCGGTATATTAAAAGTTGTTAAATAAATAAATAAATAAATAACCTGGAATAGGTTAGATCCTCTGGAGGTGAAGTATGTTCTGGTGGTTCTTCAGAGGGATCTGATGGTAGCCCTGTGGAACTGTTGGGGGAGACTCCCTTGGGGAGATGTCCAAAGCCAGAAAAGGCAGCAGGGAGGCAGTTGGTGAATGCTCCCCTGGACTTGGAGGAGGTGAACGCTCCTCTTGTAAGCTGCTGTCTGAAGAAGACCTAGACAGAGGAGGAAGTGGTGGTACTCCTGGGATTACCTTCTCTTTGGGCGGGAGAATCGAGTAGGCCGGTGGAAAACATGGTGATGGTATTTAAGAAAATAAATTAGTGTAAAACCTCCTCACTATCTCTGTAGATTTGTTCCTCTGCCTGATGTGAACGTTTCTCGGGTGATGGCAGTGGAACTAAAACTTAAGTCTGGATCCAAATATGGGAGTAAAATTGGTATGACAGATGTGATCAGGTCTGGAGTTTGCAGACGGAAGCCTTGTTGCCACATGGTGGATGCCAACATAGGTCTTGACACAGTGGCATGTATAATTACTAATATCCCACACAGAGAACATATCACTCCAGCCCTTCAGTCTCTCCATTGGCTCCCTTTACAATACCGAATATAATACAAGGCTCTCCCCATAATTCACAATTTAATATACAACCCTTCCTCCATCTGATAATATTCTATACTAAGATTATAACATCCACCTCGCCAATTAAGATCGTTAGATAAATGTATACTCGAGGTCCCCACCATAAAAACAGCCAGATTAGACCTGATCTGCAGATGCGCCTTTTTAGTGGCCAGTCCAATTTTATGGAATTCTCTCCCAGATCATATCCATCTTATTGCAAATTCCAAAGACTTCAAAAAAGCACTCAAAACTCATCTATGCACCACTGCATACAGTTAGCTAAACAACTCTTACTTATTATTTATTACTTCAACTTACTGCTCTGTTTGTTCCCATGTATTGCTAAGTTGTCCTATGTGATGTTTTATTTACTGTTATTTTGCCAACTATGATGTTTTAAATTAGGTATGTTTTAATCTGTTTGTAAACCTCTTAGATCCACCACAAATTGTATAGGCGGTATACAAGAATTTTTAAATAAATAAATAAATAAAATAAAATAGACAGGTAATCCTGATGGTGGAAAGGCTGCCCTTAAAATGTCCTGCAACAAATCCTTTCTGAGTGACAGGAACGTGCTTGGGATGGAGGCCTTAGGGAGTAAGGCTCTGATCCCTCTCTGCTCCAATGTCAGGGGTTTTGATGAGGTCTTGCTCTGGGTATTTTCTTGGCACCCTGAGCCATGGTTTCTTGTGCGATGTGTGCAGATGGAATTCATTGCGCTGATGATACACAGTGCCTGGATGAGCTGTGTGCTGGTCATGCTTTTTTGATGCACTGTGCATCGATGACGCACTAAGCGCTAATGCATCGTGTGATTTTTTCTTTGGCACTTGCTTTTTATGGTTTCCAGGGCTTGTGGAAAGACACCAATCATGCTTTTTGTGCTGATTTTTCAGAGGAAGGCCATTTGCTCTCCACACGGCTTTTCTTAGAATCTGGCCGCACATGAAAATAAGATTGAAGAAAGTTCTGGAATGGTCATTCAAACGGAAGTCCCACGCATGCTCAGTAACCAAAAAGTTTAACTTACTTGAGAAACAACTCCTCAACATGCTGCCTGATGATGTCAACCATGGAGCATGGCTAATTCAGCCTGTTTATCGACGAAAAATAAAAGGACATTTAAAACTCAAAACAGATTAGGTTTCTGCAATGAACTTCTCATATTTATTTATTTAACATGTTTTGTATACCGTCATTCGGTTTCGCCATCAGAACGGTTTACAGTAGTCAAGAAATAATATATTGGCTACAAACATCATAGCCGTAAACTGTCATATTGAATGAAAGTTTGGGGTATGAAGGTTGGTTAATTACAAATAAAATTATTACATTTTATCAATCTTATATAGCAGCAAATACATATTTGTCAGTCTTATATAGCAGCAGAGTTACTACATATATTAATGTTGATATCTTAAGTGTTCACATGGTGGGGGTTATTTAATTGATGGAGGGACGGAGTGTGTTCCTTGGTGTTGAGTTGCGTGGTTAATTGCTGGTCTGGTTGTTTGAGTGAGTTTGAGTAGGCTCTGGTGAATAATTTTGATATCTGGTTGATGGATAAAATGGACATTTAAAAGAATGATGGACATTTAAATATATACATTAACCAAACTGCTTAAGAAAGGCCTAGAGACTGTTCAGGATTTGGGGGCCTTCTGCTGGAAATAATATTTTGCAATTGTTAAACTGCGAAAGCAAGGTTTGCAGAAGGTGGACTCTGTTAGTGACAAATTTTGTGGAACTTGGTAATCACCTATAGACTGAGGACACGATTGGAAAATAGCCTAGAGTTGCAGTAATTGCCAGATATTGATTGGCTGATGAAAACTGCAAAACTGTGTTTTTTGTTTTTTTTTTTTTAATTATCTTTTATTAGGAACACCCAAACAGAGAAATACAACCATGATGAACAACAAACCAATAAAACTGTGTTTTAATAAAAGCATCATATATGTATCCTAGATGAGGAGTATCCAATCAGGAAAGGTCTAATATCCAGAGCTTTTCTATCACCCCTTTTACAACATGGAAGATGTAAACAAGCATGCGATGCTGCAAGGACCACTGTTATCTCTTCTGACCTAAAGAAACTGGACACCATGACATTTCAAGAAGTGGGGACTCACATTCAGAGCCAACTAATGAACTAACACATGCAATCTCGTCATCTGGTTGCGTGAGAAAAAGTTGTATAAAAGCCGTATAAACGTTTATTAGGGTGGGAAGTTTGGGATGTTAGGGTTATTACTGGCTATTATGATCTGCCATTCTATAATGGCATATGACCAGACCTTCGGTGTATGACCAGACAGCCAGCTCCAGCTCAAAGCAGATGTGACCAGACTTTTGGCATATGGGTATCCAAATAGCCCAGCCGCAGATGTGACCAGGAGGAGACAGACCAGACCATGCAGAGGCATCATGGATCCCTGGCCATGTTACAAGATTCTTTACTTCGGGTACAATAAGAGGGAAACTGGACAGTTAGAAAACATTTGTTTTATATATATCATAAGGTATGGGGAAATGAATAAATATAAAATATATATTTACCTATACAAATCAGCAATAAATTACTTTGAATTTGTGCCAATGTGCGTAAAGTGTCAGAGTGAATGTATGCTGCATAGTTGTAGATACACCTTGCCTGCTATGCTACTCTCCAACTGGTCTTCTACCACAAGGGTACACTGATCATATAACAGGATACGTGCCCAACCCTTCCATCAAGAAACTTCCCATAACAATCTCATATTAAAAGATAGAAATAGACGATCCAAGATGGCGTTTTGAGGAGAGGACGCGTTGTAAGTAGCTCCTCGGTCTCGATCGTCTTTTCTTACCTTCAAGAAATAGAATGCCTCATACCAAGAGGAAGGGGCGTGTGAGGCTGGATTCCACAGTCGCCGCTTCGCCAGATCCCCTTCAGCCAAAGATCGAGGGCTTCTTCAACGCAGCCATAACTTCCACCCCAGAGAGGAGGTCTTTGGCGCCGGGTGGGGAGCACGCCCTGGCGCCGTTGGACGCATCAACATCATTGAGCCCTGGGGGGCCCGATACTCCCTCTCCCCCAGTTCACGACGGGAACCTAGAACAGGCCTTGGCTCGGCAACCGGAGGGGTTGGCAGGAGCACAGGCGGCAGCGGCTGTTTCCGGGTTAGGACCCGTCGGTGAGAAGGCGAGTGCCGACGCTCGGGAGGAGCGGGGAGAACACCGGAGAGCCAGTGGGCAGAATCCGGTGGATGAGAACATGCCCACGAGTGTTTATGGTGGGGGAGAGGAACCGGCAGACGAAATGCAAAAAATCTCGGAGGTCTGCCGGCCTAAAGAGGTAAGCCCAGACCTCAGTTTCAATTTAACAAGACCACAAGAAATAACTTTGGATGTGGTTTGGAACGCACTAGTAGCCTTGGAGAAAGCTATCTCCACTTTGACTGTGGCAGTGACTAATATCCAACAAAAAGATAAGGAAGTTAAACCTATGATGGAAGCTCAAGAAAAGAAAATTAAAGAGATTGAACTGAATGTGACAAAAATTAAAGAAACCCAAGTGAAAATGATACAAAATGAAATAAATACCTCTAATAAGCTGGAATTGTTGGAAAATTCTCAAAAATATTTAAATTTGAGGATATTAAATTTTCCCTCTATAAAATTAATGCCACTAATTGATCAATTTAAGAAATATATGTTGGAAGTCCTACAAATTCCGATTGAAGCTGTTCCACCAATTTCTAAGATTTATTTTGTATCAAGAGTAACAGAATCTACACAAGTAGATCAAAAAGCTCCCTTAGATTTAGGGGCAGATCTGACTGGTTTTCTTGAAACATCTACATCAGATCAAATTGAATATCGGGGAACAGTATTGTGTACCTTTGTTTTTCCATCAGATCGAGATTCAATATTGAAAAGTTTTTTACGTAATAGAGAAAAGCTTTTCTATGGCGAGAAAATAAGAATATATCCCGATCTTTCAAGAAATACTCAACTACGCAGAAAACAGATGTTGGAGATGTGCCAAGAAGCAAGGCGGCTGGGCGCAAAAATCACAATATTTTATTTATTTATTTATTTAAGGTTTTTTTATACCGGCATTCATGAACTCGTTCACATCATGTCGGTTTACAGAAAACAGGGGTGCGGATAATACAACCAAAAAACATAAATAACGTGATGAAGAGAAGCAGTTACAATTAACAAGGGCTAATGAACTGGGAATGTAAGAAATAGAAAGAGATAGAGGAGAATAATTATATACAAAAGTTCAATATAAATATGGTGTCTCATATGTACAGTCTCTGAGTAGAGAGTTTGTTTATGGTGCATATTAGGTAGAGTTCGAGAAGGCTTGCCTGAAAAGCCATGTCTTGAGTCTTTTCCTAAAGGTTAGGAGACATGGTTCGTTTCTGAGTTCTGGAGGGATGGAGTTCCATGACTGTGGGCCTGCGGTGGAAAGGGCTCGGTCTCTTAAGGTGCTGTGATTAGTGGTTTTCGTGGGTGGAACAATGAGGCATCCTCTGTAGGCTTCCCTGGTCGGTCTTGTGGATTTGTGGAAGCGGGGAGGAATTTGTAGATCGATTGTGGTATGTTGGTGAATGATTTTGTATATCAAGGTGATGGATTTATAAATGACTCTGAAATGAATTGGTAACCAGTGGAGGTCTTGTAGCACTGGGGAGATATGGTCTCTTTTCTTAGTGTTTGTCAGTAGACGGGCTGCTGCGTTTTGGACCATTTGGAGCGGTTTTGTGTATGAGGAGGGGAGGCCAAGTAAAGTGGAGCAGCAGTAGTCCAATTTTGAGAAAATGAGGGCTTGGAGGATGGTTCTGAAGTCTTTGGCATGGAAGAGTGGTCTTATCCTTTTTAATAAGATATCCCTGCAAATGTTTAATGTTTATAAATAATAATAAGTATATATATTATGACCCATTACATTTACGTTCTTTTTTGGATAACTATCAAACTGAGACAGTGGCATCTCAGTAGTTCGGGCAAGTTTAAAAATTTTTTCCTCTCCTTAAAGATTTCTTATAATTTGGTAATTGTTTGATTAATGCTCCCATTAACATCTTGGATCCCATTATATTCCTGATTTATATTATACAAATAAATGTAAGAGTCCTAGTCAGGATGTATTTAATTTGTATTAGATAATGATATACTTATGGGATATTGCCTTATTTACAGAAGATTGGATAATGTTATGTACATATTGAAATATTGTGACTCATTGTCAATTATTGAAAAAGCATAAATAAAAAAAAAAAAAAAAGATAGAAATAAATGTATAATGTTAAATAGTCCTTGAGAGTTACAAAATGATTCAATTTTAAGGTATTTACAA
Source organism: Rhinatrema bivittatum (assembly GCF_901001135.1). Taxonomy (NCBI): domain Eukaryota; kingdom Metazoa; phylum Chordata; class Amphibia; order Gymnophiona; family Rhinatrematidae; genus Rhinatrema; species Rhinatrema bivittatum. The sequence continues at coordinate 699,476,211 of NC_042616.1, forward strand.
TAAGTTTATAACCAATTAGTGTGGCACTTTATGTCCGGGATGGCATAGATTCCAACAGGATAAACATCCTGCATGAGACTAAATACAAAATTGAATCTTTATGGGTAGAAATCCCTTGTGTGTCGGGGAAGACTATAGTGATAGGGGTATACTACCGTCCACCTGGTCAAGATGGTGAGACGGACAGTGAAATGCTAAGAGAAATTAGGGACACGCCATGAAGTTAGCATGGGGCACATTTAAAACTAATCGGAGAAAGTTCTTTTTTACTCAACGCACAATTAAACTCTGGAATTTGTTGCCAGAGGATGTGGTTAGTGCAGTTAGTATAGCGGTGTTTAAAAAAGGATTGGATAAGTTCTTGGAGGAGAAGTCCATTACCAGCTATTAAGTTCACTTACAGGTCGATACAGTAACGTGCGGTTGAAGATTTCCCGTCTGTAACGTGCTGGGAGCGCACAATACAGACGAGTAAGGCGATCCAGCGATACAGTCTCCAGTTTCACGCGTCCGTAGCGCTTCTTAAAATAGACACATAACCCTTTCCGCACGCAGCATGTATATGATGTGTAAATGAACGAATTAGCTGTATAATGAAGGAATTAGCTATTCCCCTCCGATACTGTAACAGGCGCTGATATTATCTCCTTAGTAACCCGCTGTTTTGCCGCGGCCTTAACGTGTTAGTTTACCGCCTCCCCCTAGTAGGTGTTAGGACTGTGAGTATTGTAACAAATCCATCGACACCACTTAAGATACTCAAACACAATAAAAAACAATAAAAAAAAAAGCGATACAGAGATGATCGAGAAAATGTAATGCTGTGGGACACATAAAAACCTGTCAGAAAAAAAAAAAATGTAAATACCTGTCACTTTCCGAATCGTGCGGTCATCCAGGCAGTGGCAGGAGCCGGAGGGCCGCGTGGGTCCAGGCGGCCGGCGGCGGGAGCCGGGTGTTCGATCGAGGCCGCGGGCGAGTGGGCGCGTGTTCGATTGAGGCCGCGGGCGGGTGGGCGCGTGTTCAATCGAGGCCACGGGCGGGTGGGCGCCTGTTCATCCAGGCGGCGGGGGCGGGTGGGCGCGGTTGCTTTCAGGCGGTCGGCGGCAGCGGCGGCGGGATCCGGGGGGCGGGTGGGCGCGTGTTCAATCGAGGCCGCGGGCGGGTGGGCGCCTGTTTATCCAGGCGGCGGGGGCAGGTGGGCGAGCGTTGGTTTCAGGCGGGCGGCGGCAGCGGGATCCGGGGGGGCGCGTGTTCAATCTAGGCCGCGGGCCGGGTCGCACAGGCGCGCATTCATCCAGGCGGAGGAGCCGGCGGCGAAAGCGGCCTCCGGCAGCCCCCACCGGCAGTGAATGAATGCGCGCCTGTGCGACCCGTGCGATTCGGCGCTCAAGGCGTGACGTCACGGCATGTGACTGCCTTGAGCATCGAATCGCACGGGTCGCACAGGCGCGCATTCATTCACTGCCGGTGGGGGCTGCCGGAGGCCGCTTTCGCCGCCGGCTCCCTCCGCCTGAATGAATGCGCGCCTGTGCGACCCGGCCCGCGGCCTAGATTGAACACGCGCCCACCCGCCCCCCGGATCCCGCCGCCGCTGCCGCCGCCCGCCTGAAACCAACGTGCGCCCACCCGCCCCCGCTGCCTGGATGAACAGGCGCCCACCCGCGGCCTCGATTGAACACGCGCCCACCCGCCCCCCGGATCCCGCCGCCGCTGCCCACCTGAAACCAACGCGCGCCCACCCGCCCCCGCCGCCTGGATGAACAGGCGCCCACCCGCCCGCGGCCTCGATTGAACACGCGCCCACCCGCCTGCGGCCTCGATCGAACACCCGGCTCCCGCCGCCGCCGGCCGCCTGGACCCACGCGGCCCTCCGGCTCCCGCCGCTGCCTGGATGACCGCACGATTCGGAAAGTGACAGGTATTTAAAAATTTTTATTTTTTTTTATAACATTCAGGTTTTTACATATTTTTGTTTTTTTGTTTTTTACACTTCCTGGTGCCTGTCATTTCAAATGTCATTTGAAATGACATTTGAAATGACAGGTACCAGCGCACCCAGGTTACTGTATAGGCGCTGTATTAAGCGCCTATACAGTAAAATGGGTTGCGCGGGCCTAACCCTTCCCTAACGCTTCACAGCCGCGGCATGCATTTGCATGCAATTAGAAGAGAGTATCAGGCGCTAGGTCAAGAGAACTGTGCATGCGGGGAGGAAGGGTGCGCCTGGCAATGCCGCACTCTTTCTGCCGCGGTTTTAGAGTATCGATCTGTTAGAGAATAGCCACTGCCATTAGCAATGGTAACATGGAATAGACTTAGTTTTTGGGTAATTGCCAGGTTCTTGTGGCCTGGTTTGGCCTCTGTTGGAAACAGGATGCTGGGCTTGATGGACCCTTGGTCTGACCTAGTATGGCATTTTCTTATGTTCTTATGTTTCCATTTATATACTTTTGAATTTATGTGAATAAATAAATTTCAGTACACAGTTTTACGTACGAGCTACAATTTTTTTTTAAACTCCCAATGCAGTAAGCTAGTGGAAAGCGCACAACAGGAAAATGTGCATAAAGAAAAGGCTTGCACAAAGAAAAATATGATTTATATGCATAAATCATATGTTATGCGCAGAAAATCTGCATTTTGTACACACAGCATGTTTTCTGCACATAAAATCCTGGCTACAGGCCTGGCACTGGAACTCCAGCTTTTGCCTTTAGACTAACGCTAGCGCTGGAAACTTTAATTCACCAGGCGGAAAATTTCCAGCATTAAGAAAACCTGAGTTCAGCCAGCACACCTGTCTGCATTTGAGGATAATAGCTAATGCTTTCATCAGTATGCGAGGGTTCTAAGCAATATGCACTAGAGATGGGCATTATTTAGAAACTAAATAGGAAATGACAATGACATTTCCTATTTTATTTCCTTTCATTCTAAAAAAGAAAATTGAAAATTCAATGAAATTTTGTCAGTTTTCACATTTTTTTTTTTTAAAACAAAGAAAAAAAAAGTCATCCATTGGGCCTAGGTGCAGGCCCAAGGCCAGGGCCTTGCCTAGGGAACAAGCCTCAGCCCAACCCAAGCAAGACGCCGGCACCTCAGCCAAGGCCTAGGCATAGGTCGTGGCCCGATGCAGGGGCCACGGCTTACTGCCAAGTACGATGTTGGAGTCTTGGTCTAGGCCAAGGCCCAAAACCGGGGCATTGGCCAAGACCCAAGCAAAGGCCCAGACCCAGGAAACGTAGAGAAGCTGAGGCAAACAGAGAGATCTATAGAGGAGAATTTCAGGAACCTGGTAGTGCGGTCCCAACTCCAGTCTCACAGCCCTTGTGCTGCTTTGGAGAAGGAGCAAGGTCCCCAGGCAGAAGACTATCACCTTGGTATGGCAGGAGGTGATCCTGTAGCTATAGGACCTTCCCTTCAGATGATGCTTTATCCTCTTGCACCAAGAATGTGTCTCCAGGTGTCCATGACTATTTATAAACAAATAAATGCTAACGTAGCACAAGTGCCTTTAAATAAAGTGCAAACAGAGTAGAAAGATTCCAAATTATCCTGTCAACTGATAGGCAGATTGCTAATACATAGTTTGAAATGTCTGCATACACTGCTAGAAGTTTAAAAAATAAAATGGAAGAATTAGAATGTATAGCATTGAAAGAAGTAGTAGATATAGTCAAAAGAAGTAGTAGACATAGTCAAAAGAAGTAGTCAATAGTCAATACTCAACTCACCGACTATCTCGAAGACCATAAAATACTCCACCCAACTCAATACGGATTCCGCAAATCGCTAAGCACCGAAACCCTTCTCATCTCCCTCACAGACCACCTCATCATGGGATTGGACAAAGGACACTCCTTCTTGCTAGTACTCCTCGACATATCGGTGGCTTTCGACACGGTGAACCACTCCATCCTCCTAAATCGTCTAACCGACATTGGGATAACTGGAACTGCCTTTAGATGGTTCGACTCCTTTCTCAGTAGTAGAGGATATAGAGTCAAAATCAACAGAGTCCACATGCATCAATTCTTCACTAGGAGTACCCCAGGGCTCCTCCCTGTCTCCCACCCTCTTCAATATCTACCTCCTTCCCCTCTGCCAGCTGCTAACAAGCTTAAAACTAAAACACTACCTCTATGCTGATGACGTGCAAATCCTGATCCCTATAACGGAATCCCTTACAAAAACACTTTTCTGGGACAACTGCCTCCAAGCCATCGACCTCCTCACCAGCCTAAACCTGGTACTTAACTCTGCCAAAACGGAACTCCTCCTCATATCTCCTGAACACAGTAATACCCCTCAGCCGACTCACCCTAACACTTTAATCACACAAACAAGAGACCTTGGAGTTATAATTGATAATCATCTGAACTTAAAGAAGTTCATCAACCACACAACCAAGGACTGCTTCTTCAAACTACAGTTGCTAAAAAGACTCAAACCACTTTTACACTTCCACGACTTCAGATCTATCCTCCAGGCCATCATATTCTCCAAGTTAGACTATTGCAATTCCATTCTACTAGGTCTCCCCGCCTCCTGCACCAAACCCCTCCAGATGCTCCAAAACGCAGCCGCTAGAATCCTAACACTAACAGAAGAGATCACATTATGCCCATCCTCAGAGAGCTGCATTGGCTACCAATTGGCTTTAGAATCCTTCACAAATCCCTTACCATCATTCACAAAACCATTCACAATCAGGTCCTCATCGACCTGCAACTTCCACTCAGACTCCACACCTCTTCAAGATCCATCAGGGAAGCTTATAAAGGATCCCTGCACGCCCCCTCTACCAAATTCACCCATCAACCACTAGAGAACGAGCCTTCTCGACAGCAGGATCAGCCACCTGGAATGCTATCCCCCCCTGATCTCAGACAGGAACCCTGCTTGTTGACATTCAGAAAAAAACTTAAGATCTGGCTGTTTCAACAAGCCTTCCCCTAACCCAGGCCTGCACCTGCTATGCCACAGACCATTCACTAAGGCCTGCTGCCCAGCGTATGCCATCTTAGACATTATAATTGATTTGTTATAGTTTTCTGAGTTACCTTCTTCTTCTGGCTTCTTCATTTTCCCAGTTCCACTACCCTTGTTTTATTGTAACTTTTTGCCTCTTTTCTGCCTCTTCTTTTATGTTAAGGTTACTGTTATTAATGTTATTACCCCCGGTTCCTTGTAAACCGATATGATATGATCTGTATCATGAATATCGGTATAAAAAAGTACTGAATAAATAAAATATAAGTGACATCTCAGAGACCTGGTGAAAAGAAGATAACCAATGGGACACTGATACCAGGATACAAAGTATATTGTAATGATAGGATGGAACAAACTGGTGAAAGGGTAGTGCTATATGTTCATGAGGGCATAGAGTCAAACAGGATGAAAGTTCTGCAGGAAACAAAATACACTGTAGAAATTCCATGTGAGCAGAATAAGATACAATTCAACTCTTGTGAGTATTTATGTACGTTACTAGTCATATGCCCAGCTAAATAGGTAGGGGTTTTTTGTTTATTTTTATTTATGAATTTACAATACAATACCAAGCAAAACTAGAAGCAATATAACAGAAAAATGCAAAAACAAATATACAGGAAAAATTCAATTAGAACATACTAGAATAATTCTGTTCCTCCAGTCCTCAATACACAGATTCCAATTACCAATGCTATCAAGAAAAAAAATCAAAACAAAGGCAACCGAGGAAAAAAAGAGGAATGATAAAAAGGTTCAACCATCTAGGACATTACATAGGGTATTATTAAATTAAATAACTCTATGGTGGATGATTCTTTCAATGGGTATCTCAGTTCTTTCTTAGCATTGAGAAAAGCAGTAAGCTGGGGAGGATCAAAGAAAACATATTTAAAACACTGAAATTTATCTATAAATTTGCAAGGGTACCAAAGGAAAAATAGGTAACCTTGCCGCAATACCGGGGATGCAGCAACAAAAAAATGCATACGTTTTTGGTAGACCTGGAAACTTCTGGGAACATCCTAACTTTACAAATTAAGAAGGAAACATTTCTTTTCCCATACTGGATCAGACCAAAGGTTCAACAAGCGCAGTATCCTGTTTTCAACAGTGGACAATCCAGGCCACAAGTACCTGGCAAGATTCTAAAAGGCTGACAGATCTATGCTGCTAATCCTAGGGAGAAGCAATGGATTTCCCCAAGTCCACCGTAATAATTGTTTATTGGGCTTTTCTTCCAAGAACTTTTCCAAACCCTTTTTTAAACCCAACTACAGTAACAGCTTTTACCACATCATCTGGCATCAAGTTCCAGAGTTTAATTATGCAATAAGTAAAATAATATTTTCTCCTATTTGTCTTAAATGTCTCACCTAGTAACTTCATTGTGTGTCCCCTAGTCTTTGCACACATGCCTCCTCTTGCTTACCTGCCCAAAATACCTCCTAAACCCTTGTGGAATGCATTCTAATCTGTTTAGGTAAGGCAACTTTAGCAGCCACAGAGACTGCCGTAATGACTTCCTTAACCCAGCGGGCAATCGTTGCCCGTGTCAGCGGTGTTACCTGCTTACCTCGCCATGGAGCACAAACAGGTGATCAGACTTCCGCACAGTGTTAGTCATGTCCAAGTACGAAGCAATGGAGAAATAATTACTTACCTGATAATTTCATTTTCCATAGTGTAGACAGATGGATTCCAGACCAATGGATTATGCTCTCCTGCCAGCAGATGGAGGCGGAGCAAGCCGACATCACAGTACATATACTCCTGCAGTAATACCAGTCTGCCAGTATTTTCTTCAAAAGCAACTGTGGACAGACTAGCAAAACGTGATTAAAAACAGTCAACCATAACTGTACTCAACCAACAAGAAACACTGAACTCAAGTAAGAATGTGCAGATATCCCAATCTGGAGACTGGATGAAAACTTAACAGTAATCCCCTCGGACTGGAGCCACAGAGGAAGATCATTGACACAATCATTTGGCAGCTGAGGGTGGGAAGCTGAGTCAATCTGTCTACACTTAAGGAAAATGAAATTATTAGGTAAGTAGTAATTTCTCCATTTCCTAGCGTGTAGACAGATGGACTCAAGACCAGTGGGATGTCCCAAAGCTACACCCAAACAGGGTGCGAGGCTGCCCATGGTCCAATCAACACCATACGTACAAAGGCTGCATTCTCCTGGGCCTGCACATCCAGACGATAAAACCTGAAAGAAGTATGCATGGAGGACCACGTCGCAGCTCAGCAAATATCAACGGGAGACAACAACCTAACCTTCGCCCATGACACTGCCTGAGCTCTAGTGGAATGAGCCTTAACCTGAGTAAGCAACGGCTTTTCAGCATCCATATATACGGCCATGACTACCTCCTTAATCCAGTGAGCTATAGTAGCCCGTGAAGCTGATTCGGCCTGCTTCCTTCCACCATGAAGGACAAATAGACAATCTGTCTTTCGGAAAGGTTCAGAAACCTCCAGATCCCGCACAACAAGTCTCTTGACATACAAGGAACACAGAAGGCGATACTCCTCCGCTTCCCTGACCTTATCAAGGGACAGCAAGGAAATGGATTGATTCAAATGAAATTCTGAGACCACTTTGGGCAAGAAGGATAGAACAGTACGCAGCTGTAATGCCCCTGGAGTCACCTGAAGGAATGGGTCCCAGCAAAACAAGGCCTGCAGCTCGGAAATTCGACACACAGAACAGACAGCCACCAGGAACACTGTCTTCAAGGTCAATAACCGCAAGGAAAGGCTACATAGCAGTTGGAACGTAGGGCCTGCCAAGAAATCCAACACCAAATTAAAACTCCACAATGGAACCAGTAACTCAAGGGAAGCAGAAGATACTTCACTCTCTTCTAAAAACGGGCCACATCAGGATGAGACAATAAGGAATCATCTTTCACTGGGCACCTGAAACAGGCAAGAGCCGCATCCTGAACCTTCAAGGAATTAAGAGCCAATCCTTTATTTAACCCATTCTGCAAAAATTCCAGAATGAGTGGGATCTTTCCCGAACAATTAAGAACAACTCAATCCTCACACCAGGTCTCAAACACTCTCCAAACCTGCACATAGGCCAAGGAAGTAGAAAACTTTCGAATGCGGCGCAAGGTAGCAATCATCGCAGAAGAATATCCACACTTCAACAAGCGAGTCCTCTCAAGGGTCAAACCATAAGACAAAACCGAGTCGGAACTTCATGAAGGACAGGTCCCTACTGCAACAGATTTGTGCATGGCAGAAGACGAAGGGAGGTCTCCATCAGAGTCTTCCTAGATCTGCATACCACGGTTGTCAGAGCCAATTCGGTGCCACCAGGAGTATCATCCTCCTGTAGCCTTCGATCCTACGAATTACCTTGCCCAACAAGGGCCACGGAGGAAAGGCATAAAGCAACTTGCCTTCCGGCCAGACCTGTATGAGAGCATCTATGCCCAGGGACCATGGATCTCTCCTGCGACTAGAGAATGGAGGAACCTTTGCATTGTGAGAGGTTGCCAGCAGGTCCAAGAACAGAAGACCCCAGCAATCCACTATCAGCTGAAATGCCTTGTCCAACAACACCCATTCTCCTTGGTCCAGCCTCTCTATGCTGAGAAGGTCTGCTCTTGTTGTCTTTTCCTGCAATGAGAGAGGCGGACATCATCTGTATATGTCCTTCCGTCCATTCCATAATTTGGTCTATTTCCTGCGACACTTGCTGGCTCTTGGTTCCTCCCTGTCGACTGATGTAGGCCACTGTCGTTGCGCTGTTCGACATCACTCGGACCGTTTGGCCCTGCAGTCTGTGGCTAAACTGCAAACATGGTGAGCAATATAAACACAACCCTGTGTATATAATATTTATAAAGATTTATTTTAACAATGAAAATTTTATCAAAAACTCATTAAAATTGTTATTAAACACTAGACAAGATAATATTCATTATCCATGTAAATCATTCACTCTTCACATCCATACATAAGATATTACATAACATAAATCTCTCATATAAATGTTAAATACATATACAAAGAAGTATATCAAAAACAGTTGATTAAACAAAAATCAGACGGAAGTTTTTCCATCAGGTGAAAGGCATACTGATGGGGTCTTCTATGGCCCCATCGGTGGCCTGCCTATATGTGGCAGATTTTGAGAAAAGATTCATTTATTCATCTGACTTTTGGAGAGAAATTAAAATATGGAAAAGATTTATTGATGATGTGTTTTGTGTATTTGTGGGGTCTAAGGACAGGTTAGAAGAGTTTATTGGCTGGATCAACACGTTAGATTCAAATTTAAAATTTGAGCTCCATATTGATCAAAAACAAATTTCTTTCCTAGATATGTGGGTTTATAAGTGTGGGGGTAAGTTGTTTACGACTATCTACAGAAAAGAACACTACCTTAAGATTTTTCAAGTTTTCATCCGAAGAGATTAAAAGAAAATATTCCGATTAGTCAATTCCTAAGGCTACGTAGGTTATGTACCATTATGGAGGATTTTAGGATCAAGGCACAGGAACTAACTGTTCGTTTTGTGGCACGAGGATATAGATGGAAGATTATTAGAAAAGCATACAAGCGGGCGCTATACGCAAACCGCGACAATTTGTTGTTGACAGGACATCGGAATCCAATGACTATATTTGAGATATGGATGGCTGATCAGTTTGATGGGCGTGTCAATGTTGAGGAGTATGTGACATCATTTTGAAATGTCTTTGACGCTGTTCAAATACAGGTATATATAGGATGGGGTCGGTGCATGTGCGCAGCTGCAGCGTTTTGGGTCTGTTATAATAATGACGATGAGAGTTTGGTAAGTTTGATAATATTTTGGATAATTGTTCGCATTAGTTCCTGTTACTGAGGGGGTGAGGTTAGTAGATTACTATTGGGGTTGGATCATTGTTAAATCTTGGTCTTTTTGATATTTTGATAGCAGTATGGGAAGAACATGTTAAAATAGAACATGTTAAAAAACCTTTGAAGGCTGTCTTGCTGAGGAAATTCTGAAATATGACTGGGAAATGTGCCGGGTAAGTTGGGCTATTAATAATAAAGGAATAGTGGATATATGTGTGGTAGATGTGGTTATTTGTTAGTTTCTTTCTTTCTTTTTTTAGTATTTGTACTGTGGACAGATTTTGATCAGATGCTGTTGAATGCAGGTGGTAAGAAAGGTTGAAGCTGTTTCTTCAGGTAAGGAGTTTGGTGATTTTTTGTGGGAGTAATTGTTTGTTTGATATTTTGTGACCAGGTAAAAATATGTTGATGCAATATTTGAGGAAACTACATCTTAGAAATGATCTTGGATTTATTTAAGATTTTATAATATGAGTTTTCTATTTTTGGTATGATGAAGAATTTTATAGATGTGAAGATTTGTAACGTGTGGCTCCCTGAGATATTAGTAGTGATCCGTTGTGAAGTGAGGGTTACATCCCCTGATGAAACCTTGGGTGAAACAGGAGACTCTTGTCGGGAAGAGGAATACATTATAAGAATAATTGAAGATGTAAATTGAACAAAAGATATGGAAGGATCATACCACCTTGATAAAATTTGAAATAAAAATATTTGGTGTGTGTGTTTAATCAACTGTTTTTGATATACTTCTTTGAATATGTATTTAACATTTATATGTGAGATATTTGTTATGTAATGTCTTATATTGGGTACGGATGTGAAGAATGAATGATTTACGTGGATAATGTATATTGTCTTGTATAGTGTTTAATAACAATTTTAATGAGTTCTTGATAAAATTTTCATTGTTAAAATAAATCTTTATAAATATTATATACACAAGTTTGTGTTTGTGTTGTTCACTTTGGTATTTACCTGTGTTTGTAACCCTTGATGTATGTATACTTAAACTGTAAACATGCCAACCGGACTGCCTGGGCTTCCAGTCAATTGATGTTCCAGAGGGACTCTTCGGCATTCCAATGCCCTTGGGTAGTCAGCTCCTAACAATGATCTTCCCAACCCTGGAGACTCATATCTGTCATGAGTATAAACCAGTTCAGGGAGGTCAGGGAAACACCCCTTCTCAGATGAGCCTCCTGCAACTACCACTGGAGGCAAGAGCAGATTTCCAACAGCAAGTGGAGCTGGACCAAATAATCCTGAGACTGAGGGTTCCAATGTGACAGCAGTGAGTGGACACATATGTGCCCTCGCCCATGGCACCACTTCCAGTGTTGCTGCCATCAAACCGAGCACCTATTGATAGGACCACACTGTTGGGAGTATAGCGCTCACCAACTGACGCACCTGTGACATCAATTTCTGAATTTGAACATCTGGCAAGAAAGCAGAGTTGCTTACCTGTAACAGGTTAAGTTGTATGCTGTTGGTCCAAACAAATGAATCAGCCTGTAGCTTGCTAATCACCCAAATGTGAGGACTACCATCCTGCTTGTCCTGGGAGAAAGCAGAGTTGCTTACCTGTAGCAGGTGTTCTCCCAGGACAGCAGGATGATGTCGTGAGGACATCATCCTGCTGTCCTGGGAGAACACCTGTTACAGGTAAGCAACTCTGCTTTCTCCCAGGACATGCAGGATGGTAGTCCTCAGATATGGGTGATTAACAAGCTACAGGCTGACTGATATTTGTTTGGACCAACAGCATACAACTTGCGCAACAGGCACAACTGGCGTACTGTTGGGAAAAATGAGGCAGCCTGAAAATCATAGCAATTTGGATACGGAAGAAGTTGGGATTATACTGGAAATAAGTTCTTTAAGGCAGATTGGCCAAAGGCTGAATCTTGGCGTCCTTCCTTGTCCAAGCAATAATGCGCTGCAAATGTGTGAAGAGAGCTCCATGTTGCAGCTTTACAGATGACAGCAATCAGTACTGAACGATTGTGTGCTACTGAGGTTGCCATGGCTCTCACTGAGTGCACCTTCACTCGTCCCTGGAGATGAAGGCCTGCTTTGTCATAGCAGAATTCAATACAGTCTGCTAGCCAACTGGAAAGAGTTTATTTGCCCACTGCAACTCCTGGTTTGTTTTTATTAAAAGAAACAAAGAGTTGGATGGATTTTCTATGGGCTGCCATGCGGTCTAGGTAAAAGGCAAGTGCACGTTTACAGTCCAAAGTATGTAAAACCTTCTCGCCTTGGTGAGAGTGAGGTCTTGGAAAAAATGTGGGCAAGACTATAGATTGATTCAAGTGGAAGTCAGTAACTACCTTAGAAAGGAATTTAGGGTGAGTACTGAGTACGACTCGGTCATGTAGGAATATGGTATAGGATGAGTATGTTACAAGTGCTTGTAACTCACTAACCCTTCGAGCAGATGTAATGGCTACTAGGAAGAGAACTTTCCATATAAGAAATTTACAGTGAGTGGAATCTATAGGCTCAAACGGGGAGCGCATGAGCCTTGTAAGTACTACATTTAGGTCCCAATCAGTGACTGGGGGCTGTAGCGGGGGCTTGAGTTGCAGTAGGCCCCTCATAAATCTACTCACAAGAGGTTGCGCTGTTACTGGGGCATCCCCTACTCCTTTGTGGTTCGCTGAGATGGCACTCAGGTATACCCTCACCGATGAGGTCTGGAGACCAGAGTATGAAAGGTGCCAGAGATAGTCTAATAATGATGGTGTGGGGCAGGAAAAAGGGTCTATACCATTTTGTGAGCACCATATGGTAAATCTATTCCACTTAGAACGATAGGATTTTCGTGTGGAAGTCTTTCATGAAGCTACAAGCACCTGAGAGACATCAGTTGAAAGGTTGAGTGGTTGGAGGATCAAGCTTTCAACACCCAAGCTGTGATGGATTGGGTCTGAAGATTGGATGGCGTAACTTGCCTTGGTTCTGAGTTATGAGAGTGGGCGATGTGCCCAGGCGAATTGGTTCTCTGATCGAGAGGTCGAGAAGTATGTGAAACCACACTTGTCGAGGCCAGTACGGGGCTATGAATATCATTGACCCTTTGTCCTGTTGAAGCTTCATGAGAGTTTTGGCTATGAACGGTATCAGGGGATACGCATATAGGAAGCCTGAGTTCCAGGGTCGAGCAAAGACGTCCATGGCTAACTGGTTTCGCTGCTGGTGCAGGAAACAGAATCTGTTCGGACGGAAAGAGGTCTATTGTTGGTTGATCCCAGCGTTGGAAGATTCTGGTCATTACCACAGGATCCAGGGATCACTCGTGGGGATGGAACTGTCGGCTGAGATGATCTGCTACCACGTTCTGTACACCTGCCAGGTAAGTGGCCTGAAGAAAGCAGAGTTGCTTACCTGTAACAGGGTGTTCTCACAGGACAGCAGCATGTTAGTCCTCACATATGGGTTACATCATCAGGATGGAGCCCAATCACGGAACACTTTTGTCAAAGTTTCTAGAACTTTGGCTGGCACCTACTGGGCATGCCCCTGCATCCAGCAGCGGTCTCCCTTCAGTCTCGTCTTATAGTAAAAAGTACATGCGAAAAATAAAATAAGAAAACGTAAACGAACCCAACTCTGCGGGGTGGCGGATGGGTTTCGTGAGGACTAACATCCTGCTGTCCTGTGAGAACACCTGTTACAGGTAAGCAAATCCGCTTTCTCACAGGACAAGCAGGATGGTAGTCCTCACTTATGGATGAGTACCAAGCTGAAGATGCCCGAGTAAAGCACCAAATGCACCCAAAGACGTGCAACAGGCACAACAACAGGGGTGGAAATTTGGTTAGGAGGGCATCCTGAACGGGTCGGTGGAAGGATGTTGGGTAGTTAAACCGAAAACAAGTTGCGTAGAACAGACTGGCCAAAGATGGAATCTTGCCTGCCAGCCTTATCTAAGCAATAATGTGCTGCGAATGTATGGAGAGAACTCCAGGTAGCAGCATTACAAATATCAGCAAGTGGCACCGAATGGAGGTGTGCTACTGATGTTGCCATGGCCCTGACCGAGTGTGCTTTTACACGGTCTTGTAGCGGAATGCCTGCTTGCTGAAAGCAAAAAGAAATGCAGTTCGCTAACCAGGAGGAGAGGGTCTGCTTACCCACAGGATTTCCAAATTTTGATGGTATCAAAAGAAACAATTGAGTGGATTTCCTGTGGGCGGACGTGCGATCCAGATAGAAAGCTAGAGCACGTTTGCAGTCCAGGGAATGCAGAGCCTGTTCTCCTGGGTTGGAATGGGGCCTGGGAAAAAAGATAGATAGGATAATAGATTGGTTAATATGAAACTCCGACACTACCTTCGGCAAAAATTTAGGGTGAGTGCGGAGCATTACCCTGTCATGCAGAATCTTAGTGTAAGGTGGGTAGGTAACTAATGCCTGTAATTCACTAACTCTGCGAGCAGACGTGATCGCAAGAAATACTACAGCTCAAAAATAGAAAAATTTGCAAACAACGCCAGAACCCTATTTAATATAGTAAACAACCTAACATGCGACAACACAATCATCTAACCCTACAAGAAAATCAATGCAATGATGTAGCCCAATTCTTTAAAGACAAAATTGAGAATCTAAGGAAAAAAAAACCCTGTAACTACAAAACAAGAGATTATGATGCCCACGAGAGATGTCAGTATCTGGTCAGAATTTGAGGAGGTATCACACCCTGAAGTAGAAAAAATGATTAAGCAATTAAACCCTGCTACCCACATAAGCGACACCATACCCATTACAGAACTTAAAAAAATAGCCGATACAATAACCCCAACCTTAACTAAAATCATCAACCTCTCACTAGATAAAGGAGTAATGCCGGATACCCTGAAAGGAGCCGTAATCAAGCCAATTATTAAGAAAAAGAACCTTGACCCCTTAAATCTTAGCAACTACAGACCAGTCTCCAACTTACCCCTAATAGCCAAACTAATCGAAAAATCAGTTCAAAAACAACTATCAAACCACCTTGAAAATAACAACATACTATACCCAGCACAACATGGATTCCACAAACACTACAGTACAGAAACGTTGCTATTAGCTCTATCAGACAATATCTTAAGAGGATTCGATACAGGAACGCACTACATTCTAGTTCTATTAGATCTCTCTGCAGCATTTGACACTGTAAACCACAGAATACTAATCAATAGACTGAAATAAATAGGACTCACTAATAAAACAATAAAATGGTTTGAGTCATACTTAAACAATAGATGTTTCCAGGTACAAATAAAAAATGCACTTTCAGACAAAGTCACACTGCTAACTGGTGTCCCACAGGGATCATCCCTATCTGCAACACTCTTTAACATTTACCTCCTCCCAGGAGGTAAATGTTAAAGAGTGTTGCATAAATGTAACATTACATTTACGCATGTACATTACATTTACGCAGATGATATACAATTACTGTTACCCATTCCAAACACCATCGAAGAAACAATGAAACTAGCCAATATGTACCTAGAAATAATCAAACAGCTCCTAAACCAGATGGAACTGGTAATAAACATAGACAAAACTGAATTCTTACACCTAGAACGTAAAAACACACACCACACACAACCAACATTCACAATCAAAAATATTCAAACCGCCGAGTTAGCAATAAAAGTTAGGAATCTAGGAGTAATAATTGACCCTGAGCTAAACATGAAACAACACATCTCACAGAAAATAAAAGAAGGATACGCAAAACTAATGAACCTGAGAAGACTAAAACCTCTACTAACAATTAACAATTTTCACATAGTTCTACAAGCAATGATATTCGCTAGCACAGATTATTGTAACTCCCTGCTTTTAGGACTACCTCAATCTACAATTCGGCCTCTGCAAATATTGCAAAACTCCGCTGCCAGAGTTTTGACAGGCAAAAAAAAAAAGAGTGACCATATTACAGGAACACTTGCTGAACTCCACTGGCTTCCAATTGAACAAAGAATACAATATAAAGCACGTTGTATAATCCATAAACTAATCCACGATGAAAAAGCCGACTGGCTTAACACGGCACTGCGCGTGCACATACCACAAAGAAACCTGAGATCTGCAAATAAAGCTCTACTAACTGTCCCCTCTGTCGAATCAGCACATTTCACGCAAGTAAGGGAAAGAGCACTGTCACTGGCTGGTCCAGTACTCTGGAACACCATTCCACTCGAAATAAGACTACAGAGAAATCTGAAATTATTCAAAACTAAGTCTGAAAACCTGGCTTTTTAAACAAGCATTTTATAAAGATAAAGAAAAGGAGAAAAATAGTTGATAGATAAGGATGCCCCAAGCTAGAAGTTATTAGTAACCTACATAAGCATATTAATGTTAAAATCAAACTGCCTAATTTGTTCCTAACAATAAGGTTTAACTTACATACTTAGTTTATTATTTTAAATTGTTACCGTACTATGATGGCACATGAGTAATTTGTAATCTATACCACCCATATTTCTCTTTATCATGCCCTTCTGTAAACTATTGTGATGGTTATTTAACTTAACGACGGTATAGAAAATTTTTTAAATAAATAACTAAATAAAGAAGAAAAACTACCTTCCAGGTGAGATAGCGGAGATCACAGGAGTGGAGAGGCTCAAACGGAGGTTTCATGAGCCGTCCCAAAAGCACATTAAGGTCCCAAGCAGGGGCAGGAGGGCACAGTGGAGGTTTTAAATGGAGCAAGCCTCTCATGAAACGTGATACTAAGGATTGTGTTGAAATGGAGACATTTCCTATACCCTTATGGTACTCAGACACTGCACTAACATGCACTCTGATAGAGGAGGTTTTTAGGCCTAACTGATAGGTGCCAGAGATAATCCAGGAACCTCGCAGTGGAACAAGTGAGGGGATCTATGGACATGGAAGAGCACCAGACCATAAACCTCTTCCATTTAGAGCGATAAGACTTCTCATTGAAGGCTTTCGTGAAGCCACCAGGACTCGGGATACCGACTCTGAAAGGTTAAAAGGTTGGAGTATTAACCTTTCAATATCCAGGCCATCAGAGACAGAGCTTGGAGGTTGGGGTGTCGCAGATGCCCTTTGTTCTGAGTGATTAGAAGGGGATCCTTCCCAAGAGGAAAGTGTTGGCGTACTGACAGGTCCTGGAGGATTGGAAACCACACCTGGCATGGCCAGTGGGGAGCTATCAGAATCATTAATCCCTTGTCCTGCCGGAGCTTCACGAGAGTCTTTGAAATGAGGGAAAGTGGAGGGTATGCATAAAGGATACCGCTGGCCCAGGAGAGGGCGAAGGCATCTCTTGATTGCGAGTGGTGATTGCGAATGAGAGAGCAGAAGTTGTCTACCTTGTGGTTGTGGACCGACGCAAAGAGGTCTATGCGAGGGTAACCCCAACGCTGGGATATCGTGTCCGCTACCGCGGGGTTGAGAGACCACTCGTGCGGATGGAAATTGCAATTCAGCTTGTCTGCCAACACATTGTCCACTCCCGGCAAGTAGGTTGCTTTGAGGGACATCGAGCGGGAAAGGGCCCATGCCCATATCTGTGCAGCTTCCTGACACAGAAGGTAGGAGCCCGTTCCCCCTTGTTTTTTGATGTATCACATCGTAACCTGATTGTCGGTTTGAATCAGGATGGCTTTGTTTGATAGGCAGTCCTGAAAGGCCTTGAGGGCATATCTGATCACCCATAGCTCCAGGAAATTTATTTGGTGTTTGGCTTCCTCTGGAGACCAGGTTCCCTGAGTCTGCAGGTCGCCCACATGTGCACCCCACCTGAGTTTGGATGCGTCTGTTGTTAAGATAATTTGAGGATCTGGAGCCTGAAATGGAAGGCCTTGAATGAGATTGGAGTGGTGCATCCACCAAGCTAGTGACAGATGGAGCTGTTTGATCACCTGGACAATGCTGGACATTGACTGACAAGCTTGAATCCACTGGCCTTTTAAGGTCCACTGCATTACTCTCATGGCGAGGTGAGCCATCGGAGTGACATGCACCGAGGACGCCATGTGGCCCAGCAGTATGAGGAAATGACAAGCAGTTGAAGACACTAGAGTCTGCAGTTGATGAGCCAGAGATGTGATGGCGAAAGCGCGATCCTGGGGAAGGAAGGCTTTCGCCTGTACAGTGTTTAGGTCAGCCCCTATAAAGGATAGGGTTTGGGATGGAACTATCCTGGATTTGGGATAGTTGATTAGAAACCCTAAGGAAATCAGGGTGCTGATAGTGAGACGCAGGGAGGTTAGTACACCCTGCTGAGTCGGAGCCCTTATCAACCAGTTGTCGAGTTAAGGGTAGATATGGACACCCTGATTCCTGAGGAAGGCTGCGACCACCACCAGGCACTTGGTAAATACTTGAGTAGTGGACGTCAGGCCAAATGGTAATACATGGTACTGGAAATGACGGGGGCAGACCAGGAATCGCAGATACTTGCGATGAGATGGAGTAATTGAGATGTGTGTGTAAGCGTCTTGGAGATCTAGAGAGCATAGCCAATATCCTCTTTGTAGAAGAGGAAGCAGAGAGCCCAAGGTTACCATTTTGAATTTTTCTTTCTGCAAAAATTTGTTTAGGGCGCGGAGGTCCAGTATTGGGCATACACCACCTGACTTTTTTGGTATTAGAAAATACCGGGAATAGAAACCTTGCCCCTGCTGAGAGAAGGGCACTGGTTCTATTGCTTGGGACTTGAGGAGTGAGATCTCCTGTTCGAGCGAGGGAGAGTGGTCAGATGTTCCCCACGTCAGCCGAGGCGGAGAGTCCATTGGAACAGTCAGGAAATTTAGGTGGTAACCCTGAGTGACTACTGCCAGTACCCACTGGTCTGTGGTTACTGTAAGCCAAGCGTTGTTGAAATGGCAGAGCCGACCGCCGACCGGTATGAATGGAAGAGGAGGTTGGTTTACCCTTTCTAGGAAGGAATCAAATCCCTGACGCTGGTCCAGGCTGAGAAACTGGCTGAGACTTTTGAGGCTGAGTCTGCCTGGATTGACCTTTTTGGTAAGGTCTAGAAGGGCGTCCCCTCTAGAAGCCAGAGGATAAAACTTCCTTGGCTTGTAGGCCGGCCGCTTAGAGTCACGTCTGAAAGTTCTCTTAGGGGCAGACAGGAACTCAGACGGAACAGAAGGAAGCTGGCGCAGAGTTTCATGGTGATCCTTCACCTGCGCCACAGACTCTCGGATCTTTTCCCCGAAGAGATTATCGCCCACACAGGGTAGATCTGCTAACCTGTCTTGGACTTCTGGTCTTAAGTTCGATAATTTGAGCCAGGCCCATCTTCTGGCACTAATTCCTGCTGCAGACACTCTAGAGGCCGTGTCGAAGATATCATAAGCAGCGCGGACCTCGTGCTTTCCCGCATCTAGACCGTTCTGAGTCAGAGCATGAAGTTGAGTCTGGAGTTGCTCTGGTAAAGAATCAGAGAAGTCCTAGATCCTTTTAAAAAGGTCTCTGTTATACTGTGTCATGTATAACTGGTAAGATGCGATGCGAGATATGAGCATGGAGCCATGGAAGACACGCCTGCCAAAAGCATCCAGGGATTTCTGTTCCTTGAGGTATGGAGGAATGAGGTTTTGAACATCGTGCCTTCTTCTGGGCTGATTCAACAACCACAGACTGTGGTTCTGGAACCCAGGAGCTGACTGCACGAGATAGGTGGTGTCTGTCTTGCGGTTAACAGGTGGGATGGAACATGGGTGTTCCCAGTTTCTCTTCAGAAGATCAAGCAGGATTTCATTAATAGGGATAGACATGATCTCCTTAGGAGCATCAAGAAACTGGAGTACCTCCAGCATCTTGTGCCTAGAGTCCTCTTCCGTCTGAAGCTGAGAAGGAATGGTTTCAGACATTTCCTTGATGAAATTAATGAAAGACAGATCTTCTGGTGGAGAGGGCTCTGATGGGAGATCATCTGAATACTGGGACAAATCATCGGTCCACGGATTGTAGGGCTGATCTCCAGCACCTAGAGGGTCTCCAGCAGGAAGAAATGGTGCTAATCCTGAAGGACCAGGCCGAGGCATCGAAGGCATCGGGGGAGGGACAGACGGCATCGATGGAGGAACCGATGGCATCGACGGAGGTACCGAAGGGACAGGTGACATCGATGGACGAGTCGGTGGTAAAATTCCAGACGGTGGAATGGGTAACGGTGTTTCATCATCCGATGATAATGGAATTGGTGTGGAAGGTACTGGACCCAACGGTGCTCTTGGTTCCATCGGAGGCGGGGCACCGATCAACGCATCCAATCTACCCAGTAGCGGTGCGAGCGCTATGGGAATTGGATCGGTGACCGGCTCGGGGACCGGTACTGGCATCGATGGAGGTTGGAAGCCCTGAAGTGCTTTTCCGATGGCCTCTTGGATCATCCGATCCAATTCCTCATGGAAGCCTGGGGCATGGAACCCCGGCACCGGAGTAGGAGGCAATACTGGCGAAGCCGGAGGGTCCACCGGTGAAGGTTGAATCACGACACCACTGAAGGTGGGGAACGCCTTGGTGACCCGGTCACAGAAGCGGATGGAACCTTTTCTGGACGTGGCTTTTTTGTCGGTGGTTCTGTCGACGTCAATACCGAGGAAGCGCCTGGATCGACGGACTGAGCCTTCCGATGCCGGTGTCGATGCTTTTCATGATATTCTCCTCGGTCCTTTTCTTGAGGAGGCAAGGAGGCAATCAACACCTCTGGAATCAACACCGGTCGAACAGCAGCGGTGTCCCAGTGCTGGCGAGAAGTTGATGGCACCGGCTCGGACAACGTCGAAGCTATCGATAGAGTCGAGGTTTTTAACTGAAAGAGAAAGTCCATCTTCTCTAAACGAGCCTTATGTCCCTTAGGTGTCATTTGGGCACATTTGGTGCAAGTAAGGACATCGTGGCTGGACCCCAAACACATAACACAGACCCCATACAGGTCAGTGATGGACATTGTTTGAGTACAGTCGGGGCACCAACGAAAACCCAACGCCATAACTCCGACAAAAATTTAGGCGCGGTGCCGTCGATGGCCAGTAGGCCCCAGAAGGGATAACGCGACGGGAATCAAGTGCAACAAGGGTAAAACCTTACCTTTCGACCGCGGAGTATGGATATCGATAGGGGGACCCCTATGGGTTAGAATTTTTTGAAAATTTTTGAATGAAGTTCCATGAGGAAAATTCCTGTCAGGAATCTCCAGAGAGCTCCTTAACCCGCGTGGCTACTGCTGCACGGAAAAAAGAAGACTGAAGGCGAACCCCTGCTGGATGCAGGGTCAGTGCATTGCCCAGCAGGTGCCAAAGTTCTAGAAACTTTGACAAAAGTGTTCCGTGATTGGGCTCCATCCTGATGATGTCACCCATATGTGAGGACTACCATCCTGCTTGTCCTGTGAGAAATATGGAGTGCGTTAGGGCCCAGTCCCATAAGCTGCAATAGGGGGCAAAGATACTTAACTCCCTGCAACACCTTGCACTTGTCCACATTAAATTTCATCTTCCATTTGGATGCCCAATCTTCCAGTCTTGCAAGGTCCTCCTGTAATATATCACAGTCTGCTTGTGATTTAACTACTCTGAATAATTTTGTATCATCTGCAAATTTGACAACCTCACTCATCGCATTCCTTTCCATATCATTTATATATATATTGAAAAGCACCGGTCCAAGGCTTTTCCTCTAGTAGTCACAGATGACAGTTGATGCCCTTGAGATCCAGTATGGGCTGAAACAACCCTTCCTTCTCGGGCATGAGAAAATAAATAAAGTATCGGCCCGTAATTTGCTGTGATATGGGAATCACCGCTTTCTGATTCAACAGCCTTTCTAATAACATCACTTCCAAGTCTACTCTCTTCTGAGGGGAGTTGCATGGCGAGACCATGAAGACATCCATAAAAACATAGAAATGACAGCAGAAGAAGACCAAACGGCCCATCCAGTCTGCCCAGCAAGTTTCACACTTTTTTTTTTTCTCATACTTATCTGTTACTCTTGGCTCTTAGTAACCTTTTGGTTCTATTTCCCTTCGGAAGGGACAGGATCTATGGGAAGAACCTCCTCTATAAGGCAGAGAATGTCTGTAATTTTGGGAGAGGCCAGTCACCTGAAAAGACAGGGCAACGGGTTTCTTGTCCTCTGGCAAATGAGGGACCTGGGTCTCTCCCCATTTACTTGCCATTTTTTCCAATTCACTACCAAATAAAAGCGAGCGTTTGAAGAGCAGCTTAGTAAGATTGGACTTTGAAATGGTATCTGCAGACCAGTTGCACAGCCACAGCTGCCGCCTGGCCATAACAACTGAAGCCGCTCCTCTAGTGGCTGTGTGTACCAAGTCACAGCCCACATCAGCAAAGAAGGTGGGTACCGATTCTACTATAGGTCCAAGATCGGATTCAGCACCACCAGATTCTTGACAAAGACACAAAGTCACCCGATCTACCACGGCGCAACAAGAAACAATTTGCAAGTTCATTGTCAGTGCCTCAAAGGCTTCAGAATAGCCTCAATCCTCCTATTCTGAGCATCCTTCAATGCCACACCTCCCTCTACCGGGATGGTTTCCTGACAGAACACACTAAAGCATCCACCCTAGGGAAACTCAATTGCTCTCTGGCCTGCGGATCCAAGAGGTACAAACCTGCCAAGAAGAGCCCCCCTTTAAAAGATGCCTCTGGCGCACTCCATTCCAGATCAATCAACTCCTGAATAGCATCCAAGAGGGGAAAGAAACAAGAAGCCTTATGCAGGGTTACCAAAATAGGATCCTTTTTCTATGTTCCCTCAAAGAGTCAGGCCCAGCCACTCTGAGGGTCCTCAGGGTCTGAGATATCAAACTCGGCAACTCATTTCTCTGAAAGAAGCAGAGAAGAGTTCTATATAGCTCCAAATCTGAGGAAATCTCCCCTCCCCTTCCTCACCAGGAAAGCCACCCTCATTATCATCGGTTTCATCCTGATCCACCTGCATTCGGGCTCTGTCAGAATGCACTGTTCCACGGCGCTTGCCCATGGAAACAAGTGGAGGAGACTCAAAACACATGGAGCTACCTTAATAGGCACTGCCGCTACAGAAGACTGGCCCAGTAGAAATGCTTGCAAACCCTGGAAGACTCCTATCCAGGAGAAGGAGGACAGGTCCATTCCAGGCCCCATAGGCCCGAGCCTGATGTCCTGTGAGCCAGTGTACCCTGATGACTTGACCCATGGATTAATCGAGGGAGGGAACACCCCTGCAGTGTCTACCTCGGTCCCACTCCCCTCAGACAGAAGAGATAGACCATCAGTGGCAAAATCCCCGAGCATCCAGGCAAGTTGACACAGGCTTAAAGAAAGCTCCAGCTAAATGGCCCTGATGTGACGTGCACCACATATAGACAGGCATTTAGGCTTCTTTGTCGCAGGCACCATGTTGTAAGTGTGCAGATCAATGAAGGCTCGCGCCTAGCTTAACCATGAATATAAGCATGCTCAAAACATGTGTGTTCAAGCCCATGTGCCTAGGCCGCTCGTCCAACTGGACACCCAAACTAGATGCCCAGTACAAACACCTAAACTGGATGCGCAAGGTGTGTGTCCAGAAGGAACACCACCCAAACTGGACACACAGACAAGAATGGATGCTCACACAGATGCACAAGCACACGCCAACGGCCTGCAGCAAAAAACGTGCGAAACTACCACCTGCCAAAATATGAGAAGCCTGGGGCGGGGCCTAGCCAACCAAATGCTCAACCCACCAAGCCTGCACTCTCTCCTCTCCTCACAGAACTCCCCAGAGACATGAGCGGGACAGCCGAACGCCACGGAAACAGACTCTTATCCTGCTGTCTTCCTTTCGCTTTTTTTTTTTTTTTTACAGTAAAAAAAACTTTTACCTGAGCTCAGCCAACCCTGGCTGAGAGCAGAAACGTGTCCCGGCTATGGGGGTAGAGGGCTAAAGCCTTCACACACCACTGAGCCTCTCTCGGCCTGCAACCGCTAATTGTAATTTAGGTCCATACCAGTAAAGGCTACTGGATTGAAGGTACTCTACTGAGGGAAGGACTGTACAGTATCACCTTAGGAGGTACGCGGTGCTACATAGACAGCTCGTCTTCCTGATATCTCCTTTACAACTTTTCTTTTCTTTCTTTTTTTTTTTTTACTCACAGGCAATCCCCCAAAGGGAAATGCATATCCACCAACTGCTGGAGATAGAACACTGGCGGGCTGATGTCAGGGTGGAACTAAATAGCCGTGACATCAGCTTTTCCTCCACCTCCATCTGTTGGCAGAGGTGCATAACCCACTTGTTAGGACTGACCTACCCAAAAGCTAAGGAAAATAAAGTAAAAAAAAAAAAGGGAATCACCATTTAGACAGATGATTATGGATGACTGGTAAAGCGGTAGAAATACTGCAAGACAAAGTAACATAGTAAATGCCTGGTTCTCAAAAACAGAAAATTGTTCATACAAGTATATTTTTGCTAATGATATGACTGCATACACTGTTGTGATTAGGGCTCTTTTTAACCATTAACCATCTAAAATAGATATTAGTTTTAGAAAAAATGTGGTGTTAAATCCACTATGTTAAATGGTAGTTACTGTAAGATTCTTAAAAAGACCATTTCTGCCATGAAGAATTAAATCCATTACAAAAGATTAGACTTAAATCCACCAAATTTATTTATTATTTATTTATTTAATAGTTTTTTATATACCGGGGCACGTTAAAAACATCACCCCGGTTCACAATGTAACGTAATATAGCAACAGGCTTTACAATGATTTAGGATAGAAAACAGAGACATTATTTAGCTTTACAATAAATTAGAATATATAAACATTATAACAATTAATTCAACTTGAGACAGGTGGTTAAATGATAAACTCTTAAGGAGAGTAAAAGAGAAATGAATTAAATGAATTAAACAGTGAAAACAGATATTCCCATGTCTTTCTATATTATGACCATCTAATTCTGGAATCATTATTTATTTAAAATATTTACATCCCGCTTTATCAAAAATATCTAAGCACATTACATCATAAAGATCTTATTCATACTTTGTAGAGTATCATATATTCTACAAATTAAAGAATAATGTGGCCAGAAAATACAGGTTTGAAAACAAATTGACTAGGTATTAAATACAAATGTATTCATCCTTTGGCAGACTAAAGACTGGGCTAAAGATTGCATTATTGCCTTGAACATGATCTTCTGAACCAGAGGCAGGATTTTTGTCCACCCCCAGTATTCCAAGGTAGATAGCAAATGTTGCTTACCTGTAACAGGTGTTCTCACAGGACAGCAGGATGTTAGTCCTCACATATGGGTGACATCATCAGGATGGAGCCCAATCACGGAAAACTTCTGTCAAAGTTTCCAGAACTTTGACTGGCCCCTACTGGGCATGCCCCGCATGGCAGCAACCCTGCAGCCAGCAGGGGTCCCCCTTCAGTCTTATTTAATAGCTACAGGCAGTGCCGAAAAAATAAAACAACAAAATGTTACGAACCCAACACCGCAGGGCGGCAGGCGGGTTTCGTGAGGACTAACATCCTGCTGTCCTGTGAGAACACCTGTTACAGGTAAGCAACATTTGCTTTCTCACAGGACAAGCAGGATGGTAGTCCTCACATATGGGTGAGTACCGAGCTGAGGATGTCCGAACATGCACCAAATGTACCCAACGGCGTGCATCAGGCACAACAACTGGGGTGAAATTTGGTAGAGGACATCCTGAACCCCACCGGGCAGGCGGAAGGGTGTTGGTACGTCACGTTGGAAATAGGTTACGCAGGACAGACTGGCCGAAGATGGAATCTTGTCTTCCGGCTTTGTCCAAGCAATAGTGGGCTGTGAAAGTGTGTAGAGAACTCCAGGTGGCAGCCCTACAAATGTCAGGAAGCGGTACCGATCGTAGGTGTGCTACTGAAGTCGCCATGGCCCTCACAGAGTGTGCTTTAACACGGTCTTCGAAAGGAATGCCTGCTTGCTGATAGCAAAAAGATATGCAGTCCGCCAATCAGGAGGAGAGAGTCTGCTTACCTACAGGTTGCCCTAGTTTGTTGGGATGGAAAGAGACGAATAACTGAGTACTCTTCCTGTGGGCAACTGTATGGTCTAGGTAGAAGGCTAGAGCCCGTTTACAGTCAAGGGTACGCAGAGCCTGTTTCCCTGGGTTGGAGTGGGGCCTGGGAAAGAAGATAGGTAGAATGATGGATTGATTAATGTGAAAGTCCGAAACTACCTTAGGCAAAAATTTAGGGTGAGTGCGGAGTACCGCCCGGTCCTGCAGGAGTTTAGTGTAAGGCGGATAGGTAACTAGAGCCTGTAACTCACTAACCCTGCGGGCTGAAGTGATAGCTAAAAGGAAAATCACTTTCCATGTGAGATATTTTAGGTCACAGGAGTGAAGAGGTTCGAAGGATGGTTTCATGAGCCGCCCGAGAACCAGATTAAGGTGCCAAGAAGGGGCCGGAGGACGTAAAGGTGGCTTGATATGGAGTAAGCCTTTAAGAAAATGAGTCACGAGGGGTTGTACTGATATAGGGACATTCCCAACACCTTTATGGAAGGCGGCTACCGCACTGACATGCATTCTGATGGAAGAGGTCTTTAGACCTGATTCCGATAAATGCCAGAGATAGTCCAAAAATCTTGGTATTGGACAGGAAAAGGGATCAAGGGATTGCGAAGAACACCATGATGTATACCTTTTCCATTTATAGGAATAAGACTTTCTTGTGGAAGGCTTCCGTGAAGCAATCAGGACACGAGAAACCGAATCTGAAAGGTTAAGTGGTTGAAGGATTAACCTTTCAACATCCATGCTGTCAGGGACAAGGCCTGAAGATTGGGATGGCGTAGACATCCGTTGTTCTGAGTGATCAGAAGCGGGTGCGTTCCCAAGGGAATGTGCCTGCGGATGGAGAGATCCTGGAGTATGGAAAACCACACTTGGCGTGGCCAGCGAGGTTCTATCAGGATCATGGTTCCCTTGTCCTGACGGAGCTTCACGAGAGTCTTCAAGAGAAGAGGAAGTGGAGGGAATGCATAAAGCAGACCGGCTGCCCACGAGAGGGAGAATGCATCTCTGGGATGAGAGCGCTCGCTCCGAATGAGGGAGCAGTAATTGTCCACTTTGTGGTTCTGAGGGGACGCAAAGAGGTCTATTTGGGGATAACCCCATTGTTGGAAAAGAGAGGTCGCTACCGAGGGGTTGAGCGACCACTCGTGTGGTTGGAAGACACGACTCCGTTTGTCTGCCAAGACCTTGTGTACTCCCGGCAAGTAGGTGGCCCTGAGATACATCGAGCGGAAGAGTGCTTCCGCCCAAATCTGCGCAGCTTCCTGACACAGAAGGAAGGAGCCTGTGCCACCCTGCTTGTTGATGTACCACATGGCCACCTGGTTGTCCGTCTGAATCAGGATAACGTGATTTGATAGAGAATCCTGAAAAACTCTGAGAGCATATTGCATCGCTCGAAGTTCCAGGAAATTTATCTGGTGTTTGGCTTCCTCTGGAGACCAAAATCCTTGTGACTGCAGATTGTTCACATGAGCTCCCCAGCGGAGGTTGGAAGCATCGGTGGTGAGAATGAGTTGAGGATCTGGCAGATGAAAAGGCAGTCCCTGGAGGAGATGGTTCTGATCTTTCCACCAGGTGAGAGACAGACGGAGTGCGTCGGTGATGTGAACAATGGTTGACAGAGGCTGAGTCGCTTGAATCCATTGTGACCTCAGAGTCCAATGCATGACTCTCATGGCCAGGCAGGCCATTGGTGTGAGATGGACTGAGGATGCCATGTGTCCGAGAAGGACAAGGAATTGTCGAGCTGTTGCTGTATGTTGAGACTGCAACTGGTGAGCGAGAGAAACAAGGGTTTGAAAGTGAAGCTGATACTTCACTTTCAATGCATATCCAGCATAGCTCTCTGCTTCAACGGTAGGGGAGAAGAAAAACTGATACTTCACGCATATCCAGCATAGCTCTCTGCTTCAACGGCAGGGGAGAAGAAAAACTGATACTTCACGCATATCCAGCATAGCTCTCTGCTTCAACAGCAGGGGAGAAGAAAAAAGGATTCGCACTCACAAAGCGGGGAGTAGCTGGCTTGTTACGGCGGTTACTACCCCAAACCAAATAAGCCTGATACTTCACTTTCAATGCATATCCTGCTTCAACCGCAGGGGAGAAGAAAAACTGATACTTCACGCATATCCAGCATAGCTCTCTGCTTCAACGGCAGGGGAGAAGAAAAACTGATACTACACGCATATCCAGCATAGCTCCCTGCTTCAACGGCAGGGGAGAAGAAAAACAACCAATAAGGGCTGAATAACACAGTCTGGGTAAAACAAATAAACATGGGTGTAGCTTGCTTATTGCGGCAGTTACTACCCCTACTACCCCTAACTAATCAAGCTTGATATTTCACTTGGTTGCAGCTCCATCACTGCTCTCTACATTAATGGTGGGGGTGGAAGAGAAATAGAACCAAAGAGCTAAGAGAAACAGATAAGTATGAGAAAAAAATGTGAAGCTTGCTGGGCAGACTGGATGGGCCGTTTGGTCTTCTTCTGCCGTCATTTCTATGTTTCTATGTTTCTATGTTTCTATGAGGTAGAAAGGCTTTTGCCTGTAAGGTGTCCAAGTCTGCCCCAATGAACAACAAGGTTTGAGATGGGACTAAATAGGATTTCTCGAAATTGACAAGAAATCCTAGAGAAATTAGAGTGTGTAGGGTCAAATCCAGGGACGATCGAGTGGCTTGCTGGGTTGGGGCCCTGATTAACCAGTCGTCTAGATAGGGGTAGACGTGAACACCTTCTTTCCTGAGAAAGGCTGCGACAACCACGAGACATTTGGTAAAGACTCGTGGTGCTGATGCTAGGCCGAATGGAAGCACTTGGTATTGATAGTGCTTTGGGCCTACTAAAAACCTGAGATACTTGCGATGAGCTGAAGCTATCGCAATGTGGGTGTACGCGTCCTGGAGGTCCAGAGAGCAGAGCCAGTCTCCTCTTTGTAGAAGAGGTAGAAGCGAGCCCAAGGTTACCATCTTGAACTTTTCCCGCTGGAGGTACTTGTTGAGGGCACGTAGGTCCAGAATTGGATGAAGCCCCCCGGATTTTTTGGGGATCAAAAAGTACCGGGAATAGAACCCTAGGCCTTGTTGTGAAAGAGGGACGGGTTCTATTGCTCTTAAATGGAGAAGAAGGGAAACCTCCTGCTCCAGAGGGAGAGAGTGGTCGTTTACTCTCCACGCTTGTAGAGGTGGTGAATCCGGTGGAAGCGCAAGAAAGTTCAGGTGGTAACCCTGAGCAATGATTGCTAGCACCCATTGGTCGATTGTGATTGATTACCACATGCTGTGAAAATGGCACAATCAACCTCCCACTGGTATGGCTGGCAGAGGGATCAGGCTGCTGCTCTTCAAGGGAACGTCAAAAACCTGAAGCAGTCCCCGGCTGGGGAGCTGCTTGTGGCTTTTGCTTCCGGGGCTGGCAGGGCTGAGATTTCTGATAAGGCCTCGTATCTCGGGACCTTGTTGGTGGAGGATAGTACTTCCTTGGACGGAAGAATGACTTCTTAGAGACCTTCTTGAAGGGCTGCCTAGAAGGGAAGTCGGAAGGTATCGATGAGAGCTGTTTGAGGGTCTCAAGATGGTCCTTTAATTCAGCCACTATTTGCTGAATCTGTTCACTGAACAGATTATCTCCTATACAGGGCAGGTCAGAGAGTCTGTTGTACTTCTGGGCGAAGGTCAGAAGACTTGAGCCAGACCCAGCGTCTTGCCGAGATGGCAGCTGCAGACACTCTAGTGGAGGTGTCGGAGATATCGTAAATTGTTCTTATCTCATGCTTTCCTGCTTCAAACCCCTTGTGAACAAGGGTTTGAAGATGTTCTTGGAATTGGTCAGGCAGGGTTACAGAGAAGTCCTGTATTTGCTTGAAAATGACCCTGTTGTATTGGGTCATATACAGCTGGTAAGAAGCAATCCTGGAGATAAGCATGGCTCCTTGGAACACTCAACGACCAACATTGTCGAGGAACTTGTGTTCTTTGACAGGAGGGGTAAAAGAGTGTGGTTTTGTCCTTCTTGCTTTCTTTTGAGCCGATTCCACCACAACTGAGTGGTGGTCAAGCTGAGATTTTTGAAAGCCAGTGGCTGACTGTACCAAATAAGAAGTGTCAGCCTTTCTGTGTACTTGGGCAATGGATCCAGGATTTTCCCAGTTCTTTTCGAGGAGGTCAAGAAGAACTTGATGAATGGGAATAGAAGTGATCACCTTAGGGGCATCCAGGAATTGGAGAAGCTCCATCATTTGGTGCCTATCATCTTGCTCCGTCTGAAGTTGGAAAGGGACCAATTCTGACATTTCCTTCACAAAATTAATGAAAGAGAGGTCCTTTGGAGGAGAACGCTTTCTACTTTCAGTAGGAGAGGGAGGTGAAGATAAGTCATCGATGTCTGAGGAAGTATCATCACCCCAGGTGTCATAAGGATCAGTAGGCTGACCTGTAGGACGAGAAGGGGGTTGGATACCCGAAGGCCCCGGCTGAGGCTCCGAGAAAATCAAAGGAATCGCCGGGGGCACCGTGGACGGCTTGGAAGGCATCGGTGCCGGTATCGAAGA
This sequence comes from Rhinatrema bivittatum, assembly GCF_901001135.1. NCBI lineage: Eukaryota > Metazoa > Chordata > Amphibia > Gymnophiona > Rhinatrematidae > Rhinatrema > Rhinatrema bivittatum. Next base: position 699,506,717 of record NC_042616.1, read on the forward strand.
CATCGATGGCGCCGATGTGCGTATCGCTCCCGATGAATGAATTGGTGGCGAGGGACGACATGGCATCGATGGCTGAGGCAGAACTCCCGAAGGAGGGATGCGAAACGGTGTTTCTCCTCCCGATGAGGCTGTCATCGGGGAGCGCACCGGAGCCATCGGAGACCCGGGAATCACATTCATGAGTGCCTCCATCCGGGATAGCAGCGGTGCCAGCGCTGCCGGAATCGGGCCGGTGACCGGTTCCACTCTCGGTACCGATGTTGGTGCCGGAGAGACCTGGAGTCGTTGCATCGCCTTGTTGATGGCCTCCTGGACCAGCCGGTCCAGTTCTTCCCGGAGACCTGGGGCAATCAGCTCCGGCTCCATGACGGAAGAGGGAGGCTGAGGCACAGTCGGAGGGACCACTTTTACAGGCGGAATCGCGACTCCCAAACCCCGATCAGGTGAGGGTTGCCTCGATGTCCCGGGCGCAGGAGTGGTCGGTGCCGTTCCTGGACGGGGCTTCTTCGATGGTGGCTCGGACGGTGGCTCAGTCGATGATTTTGCTCCCTCGACGGTCCGAGACTTACGATGCCGATGTTTCTCCCTTCGATCCCCTCGATCTTGAGGGGGAGAAACGGGAGTCGATGGCCGTGAAGACGTCGATGGCGGGTGGTCACCGGACGGTTGTCGATGTTGGTGCGACTTCGACGGTGCCGGTTCCAATGACGTCGATGTGATGGACGGCGTTGGGGTGTGAGCACGGAAGAGGAGTCCCATCTTCTCCATTCTGGCTTTGCGACCTTTTGGTGTCATGAGGGCACATTTGGTGCAAGTCAGGACATCATGCTCACGGCCTAAGCACATTACACAGACTCTATGAGGGTCTGTGATCGACATGGTGCGAGTACAGTCCGGGCATCGACGAAAACCCGACGCCATGGCCATAGAAAAACTCGAGCCGCGGTACAGTCGACGGCCAGTAGGCCGCGAGGGCCAAACTCGACGGTAATCGACGAAAAACGGTGAAAAAACTTACCGGAGTACCGCGGCCAGAGAAAGTTAGAGGAGGGACCCCTGTGGGGCAAAGATATTTTAAATAAGTCCGTAAGGAAAAATTCCTTTCAGGAATGTGTTCAGAGCTCCTAAACCACGAGGCTACTGCTGCGCGGAAAAAAGAAGACTGAAGGGGGACCCCTGCTGGCTGCAGGGTTGGTGCCATGCTGGGCATGCCCAGTAGGGGCCAGTCAAAGTTCTGGAAACTTTGACAGAAGTTTTCCGTGATTGGGCTCCATCCTGATGTCGTCACCCATATGTGAGGACTACCACCCTGCTTGTCCTGTGAGAAAAATATTTAACGAAAGTTAACCTCTTTTCTATTCAAACAATGTAATGCTCCTACAGACAATGTTGAAATAAGCCAGTCACACAGATTACAGTAATTGATTGTTTCTTGTCTACTTTGGGAATGTGAAAGATCCCCTAACAGACAACTGGTATTTTTCCAAATGCTTTCTGTATATTAATACATGTTAAATGAATTTACATCAGACATTATATTTAGAACATTTAACACTACAGCAGTAATATGACCAATTATTCTGTATAAAATGTATGATCAGTTATTCAACATTTGAACTATAACTACTTGTGCAATTAATAGTTCAAGCAAAATTACTTACTGACTTTTGCAGCACAACAGGATGATCAGGAAGATATTCTGGTTTCTGTTTCGATATGGATAGACTTGAAAGTTCCATAAGGAAATCTCTGCTGTATCTAATTCTTTCTGCGTATGTTAAAAATATGTTTGTAAATGCAAACTTAATAATGAATGCAATTCAGAAATTTTATGTATCTTTAATATTACAGTTATACTGTAGCATTGAAAACTCTTTACCAAATACACACAAAAAAATATCTGTTAAGGAATCAAATATCTTCAATTTGTCCCCTTCTGGAAATGTGTTGCATGGAGAGGAAACATTTAATTTTTCTGCATAAAACAGCTGAGGAAAATCAAACATTGAGATTTGTCCAACAGTATTAGACAAATGCATCAAAATCATTTAATGTTGAATGACTGCTGTCAAGAAACAAACTATTGTCAGGATAACAATCATGTTGTATGTCATCTCAACATGCAATAACTTTATTGAAATATTAACCCGTAAGTACACAATTTTTAAAAATGTTATATTTCATAAAATGTTAAATCCAAAATCAGTGAGTTCTTCTCACACCATGAAATTTTATAAGTGTGATAACACAATTCAGAGAGAACATGAGGTTATTTGGTGCACTTACTGTCAACTAAAGGTATATCAGCCAGAAACAGAGTCTGGAGCACCTGTAAAATAGGCAATAAAAAACCATGCACACAGGATATGCAGCAAAGTGTCTATAAAATTAACTGATATTCTTTTATACACATTCTGGTAAGTGTGATAGTACTTATAAAGTGAATGTGAAGCACATTTGTAAAGTTTAGTAGAACAAAAAAAATATTTTACAACAATAAAGAACACATACCATGCATATATGTGCTTGCAAATTATCTAGTTGGCTATGATGGTTAAAAAAAAAAAAAAAAGCCCAATTCTACATATATTCCAGCTGCATCATCTCATGTGATGCTAATCCAATTTATCTGAATAGTTTTACGGCTAAAAATTGCGCCAACTCTGAAATTATCTCTGTGATGTGCTTGCTCGTCTTTTTTACCTCTACAGAAATATTATTTGTAGTGATAATTCAAATACTGGTGTTATAAATACTGTATATCAGAACCCCAGTTTTCTGCAGCAGATCAGAGGTGGATTCTGCAGCAATAGTTAGAAAATTCTGTGACAAAGATTCTGAAATTCTGCAGCAGGTTTGCATACATTTCAATTATTTTATATATTAAATGGAGAAATTACTACTTACCTGATAACTTACTTTCCTCTAAGGAAGGCAGGCCAAGCCACACTAGTGGGTTGTGCACTCCTACCAGCAGAAGGAGAAGAAGTAAAGCTGACTTGCTGACATCACTGACACATAACCCTGCCCTGACATCAGGCCGCCTGGTATCTCTAGAAAAGCCAAACTGTGGACAAACTGATTATACTTGAACATGACTATTAAACAGTCAACCACTCATTCTTCCAACCAACTGGGAAACACTGAGATCAGCAAAAAAGTTAACAACTAATCATAGGAGCTGGTTATGTCACCAGTCATTCAAACGAATTAACAAAAATAACACTCTTCATCATCCACATATAAAGGACGAAAGGGTATATAAAGGGTTGTGGATTGGCCTTCCTTTCTTAGAGGAAAGGAAATTATCAGGTCAGTAGTAATTTCTCCTTCCTCTGCACTCAGGCAGGACAATCCACACCAGTGGATGTACCAAAGCTACTCCCGAAAAGGACGGGAGGTTGTCCATGGTCCCGTCAACATCGCACACGCAAAACCTGCATCCTCCTAAGCTCTAACATCCAAGCAGTAATGCTTGGAGAAAGTATGTAAGGAGGATCACGTCACTGCCTGGCAACTCTTGATGGGAGACAACTGAAGCTCAGCCCATGAAACTGCCTGAGCTCTAGTGGAATGTGCCCTGATCTGTCTAGGTAATAGGACATCTGCATCCATATAGGTGGCTGTGATGACTTCTTTCACCAAACAGGCTATAGCAGCCCACATCACGGATTCTCCTTGTTTACCTCCACCATGGAGCACAGTCAGACATCCTGAAAGAGCGAGTAATGTTCAAGTACAGCACCAGATGCTGCTTAACATCCAAGGAATACAACAGACTGTAATCACGCTCGTCTCTAACCCTGTCAAGTGTGGGCAGAGAAACTGATTCAAATGAAACTTTGAAACCACTTTCGGCAAAAAGGAAGGCACAGTCCTAAGCTGTTCTGCCCCTGGATTCATTCATAGAAATAGCTCACAACAAGAAAAGCTTACATCTCAGAGACCCACAGTGCCAAATAGATCGCTAACAAAAAAAACTGTTTTCAAGGTGAGCAACCTCAGGGACCATGCAGTGGCCGAAATGTAGGACCCGCCAAAAAATGCAATACCAGATTAAAGTCCCAAAAAGATACCAGTAGCCGCAAGGGAGAACATAAATGCTTAACTCCCTTTAAAAACCTGGCCACATCTAAATGGGAAGACAAGGGTCCACCATTGACCTGCCCCCTACAATAAGCGAGAGCTGCTTCCTGCACCTTCAGAATATTTAAGGCCAAGCCTTTAACCAAACCTTCCTGCAAAATTTCCAATATCAGTGGAATTTCAACTTTAAGAGGGTTAGAACCTCACTCATCACACCAGCTCTCGAACACTTTCCAAACCCTAACATAAGCTAGAGAAGTAGAAAATTTACTGGCCCAGAGCAAAGTGGAAATCATTGCAGAATAATAACTGTGCTTCAGCAACTGAGCCCTCTCAAGGGCCAAACCATAAGACAAAACTAGAACATGGGGGGAAAGCAGACAGTTACTCAGCAGTGCATGGCTCACAGGAATGTATCTTTGAAGGATACTAATGAAACAGGAGAGTTAGGGCATCCTAACAGAGAGATTGAAATAAATGCAAAAGTAGCCCATGTGCCTATAATTAAAGAATCACCTAAGCTAAAGAATTCCAAATTATCCATAACAATTGAAAAGAAGGTTGTTTTTACAAACAATAAACACACTTTGAAATGTCTGTATGCCAATGCCAGAAGTCTGAGAAGTAAAATGGGAGAGTTAGAATGTTTAGCAGTGAATGATAAGTATATCCCAAAAAATCCCACCCTGTAGTGTAATCAATAATTCTTGTGTGAAAACAATGAAAAAAATTTTTTATGGGATGAGGTAAGTTTCATACGTGTTCTGATGCATGCTTCCACGGCCTTGCTTCAGTTTTCATGTAAATGTAATCATAAACTTACCACCCTCCCACACATACTTTTATGTTTTTATTCAATTAATCCTTCTGTGTTTTTTTATTTTATGTTAAAAAAAATTTGTAAAAATCAATTGACTCGCAAACCTCTTTGCAATATCCAATAGATTATTTACTATATTTCTATTCGATGTTCCCTTTAAACAGCAATATCTCTGTTTGAATTGTTGGTCAAATCGATTGAACTCCTGAACGGTTAAACATTCCAGAGAAACTTTCTCAAAGTAATTAAAGTTCCTTTCAGTTTCCCTTGATCTTTAATCGATGGTATGTTTAATATTACACATCAATCCCAATCAAGATTTTCCTCATATATTCCTAAATTCCCAATCTCAGTCAGATCTCTTGCCATTTTTTTTGATCCGATATGTGCTGAAGTATCTTGCACCCTTTATCAGAAAAATCTCTTTCTTTATTTATTCAATTGTTTCAACTGGATTGTCGCATACAGTCTTTTAGCTTATGTTAACTAATTCAAAACCATCCATTGTCCCTTTAACTTCAACCGGTTATATTCTCTACTAAATATATCTATTGCTTGCAATATATCTCCGTCTTTGTTATTCAAATTAAATGGATCTTCACCGAAGTATCAAACTTATGTCTTATGTTTTAAATAACGCCAAATAATTTTCCTTAAAATCGAGTTCAAGAATGAACTTTAAATATCCCGAAAACACTTATCTTTCATGTTCTCCCAACATGGCCATGTTTCGAAAAGACAACCTTTTCTTCATCAGGGGAGTCCACGTCCAGTCTTTACTCCTCGCTGTCGGGTATTTCCTCTCTGAATGAATGGCATTTCTTTTCTAACTTACTCCCAAACTATTCTTTTTAAATTGGTCAGCAGATCGAAAATCCAAAGACTTCCGTTTGGATTATAATGAATTTTGGTTAGTGAGTATGGACATTCAATCTTTATATATGCAGATACCACAGGATAAAGCTATTCAAGTGGTCACTGATCAGTTGGTTAAAGAAAGAGGTAAACATCAGATACCAATATATTTTTTGCAACAATTGCTTGAATTGGTATTGACCAACAATTACTTTCACTTTGGTGAGAAGTTTTATCATCAAATACATGGCATAGCTATGGGATCATCTTTGGCCCCATCTGTAGCTAATATTTATGTGGCTGAGTTTGAACAACAACATATTTACACTTCACAATGGTGGTCAAAAATCATGTATTGGCATTTATACATTATTGACATCTTTACGGTATGGAAATCATCAGTAAAGGAGTTAAAAATCTTTTTACAATGGATTAATATCATAGACACCAATTTTACAGTTCACTTCAGTCAGTGACCAAAGGAAAATTGCTTACTTGGATGTAGAAATACAGAAGATAGGGCTTAAGTTGGAAACGACAGTATATCATAAAAATATCGAGAGAAATACACTTTTGAAATATCATAGTCATTATGCCTTATCCTTGAAACAGGGATTACCAGTAAGTCAATTTTTCCGGTACAAGAGAATATGTTCCAGCAAAGTGGAATTTGAGAAGCAAGCTGAATTGCTGAAAAAGAAATTCAAAAGAAGGGGATATCCGAAAAAAATAATCAATAGAGCCTACAAAAGGGCCAAATATACCGATCGGGATCAACTTTTACGGTATCAGAACAAAAAAGAACAGGGAAGATTGACCTGTATATTACCTCAGAGCACAGGTACAGCGTCGATCATTGCCTCAATACGCAGACATTGGCACATTTTGTCAATATATAATGAATTTGAGGAATTACCCCTTATTGCCACGACTAGGGGTCCAAACATTAGAGATATGGTGGTTCATGCTGACATCGAATTAAGAGCAAGAGGGATTCCAATTGTACCACTAGAAACGTGGTATACCTTATACAATGTCCTTGTCCAAAAAATTACGTCGGCAGAACATCAAGAACCATTAAAACTAGATTGATTGAACACAGGTCAAAGCTCAAGACTAAAACACAGGGGGCTCCGAAAGTAGATCATTGTGTCAATCATAACCACCAGTTTGATCAATTGAGATGGACAATCATAGATACCGTGGAAGTAAATCCGCAGGGTGGGGACCAGAAGAGAAGTCTGAACTATTGTGAACAACATTGGATTTTCAAACTCAATACGGTGGCACCGGCGGGGTTGAATGAGGAAATCAAGTGGACGTCACTGATATAACATTGTTGAATGACTAACGTAGGTTTAAAGGGAACGTAAGAGAGTGGATGACGTAAGACTTTCCATTGGTGGATTTTTGATCTGCTAACCAATTTAAAAAGAATAGTTTGGGAGTAAGTTAGAAAAGAAACGCCATTCATTCAGAGAGGAAATACATGACAGTAAGGAGTAAAGACTGGACGTGGACTCCCCTGATGAAGAAAAGGTTGTCTTTTCGAAACATGGCCATGTTGGGAGAACATGAAAGATAAGTGTTTTCGGGATATTTAAAGTTCATACTTGAACTCGATTTTATGGAAAATTATTTGGCGTTATTTAAAACATAAGACAAGCATTTAGTAGACTTTAAAATCGTAATCCTTCTATTTAAAATGTCTGGGAGTTTGATACTTCGGTGAAGATCCATTTAATTTGAATAACAAAGACGGAGATATATTACAAGCAATAGATAAATTTAGTAGAGAATATAACCGGTTGAAGTTAAAGGGACAATGGACGGTTTTGAATTAGTTAACATAAGCTAAAAGACTGTATGTGACAATCCAGTTGAAACAAATGAATAAATAAAGAAAGAGATTTTTCTGATAAAGGGCACAAGATACTTCAGCGCATATGGAATCAAAAAAAATGACAAGAGATCCGACTGAGATTGGGAATTTAGGAATATGATATGAGGAAAATCTTGATTGGGATTGATGGGTAATATTAAACATACCATTGATTAAAGATCAAGGGAAACTGAAAGGAACTTTAATTACTTTGAGAAAGTTTCTCTGGAGTGTTTAACCGTTCAGGAGTTCAATCGATTTGACCAACAATTCAGACAGAGATATTGCTGTTTAAAGGGAACATCGAATAGAGATATAGTAAATAATCTATTGGATATTGCGAAGAGGTTTGTGAGTCAATTAATTTTTACAAAAATTTTTTTTTAATAAAATAAAAAAAACCAGAAGGATTAATTGAATAAAAACATAAAAGTGTGTGTGGGAGGGTGGTAAGTTTATGATTATATTTACATGAAAACTGAAGCAAGGCCATGGAGGCATGCATCAGAACACGTATGAAACTTACCTCATCCCATAAAGTTTTTTTTTTCATTGTTTTCACATAAGAATTATTGATTACACTACAGGGTGGGATGTTTTGGGATATACTTGTTATTTTTGTCTTACCTGAAGCGGAGATTTTTTTCATATAATTATAGCAGTGAATGATGACATAGACATAATTGGCATCTCAGAGACCTGGTGAAAGAAGGATAACCAATTGGACAGTGCTATATCAGGATATAAATTATACTGCAATGATAGGGAGGATCAACTTGGTGGGGGTGTACCACTTTATGTCCGGGAGGGTACAGAGTCCAACAGGATAAAGATCATACAAGAGACTAAATGCTCAATAGAATCTATACGAGTAGAAATCCCACGTGTGTGGGTAAGAGTATAGTGATAGGAGTATACTATTGTCCACCTGGCCAAAATGATCAAACAGATGATGAAATGCTAAGACAAATCAGGGAAGCTAATCAATTTGGCAATGCAGTAATAATGGGAGATTTCAATTATCTCAGTACTGATGGGTAAATATAACATCAGGACATGCTAGAGACATAAAGTTCCTGGATGTAATAAATGACTGCTTCATGGAGCAATTGGTTCAGGAGCAATTGGTTCAGGAGAGAGGGAGCTATTTTAGATTTAATTCTTAGTGGAATGCAGGATTTGGTGAGAGAGGTAACAGCGGTGGGGCCACTTGGCAATAGTGATCATAACATGATCAAATTTGAACTAATGACTGGAGGCGGGGGGGCAATATGTAAATCTACAGCTCTAACACTAAATTTTCAAAAGGGAAACTTTGATAAAATGAGGAAAATAGAAAAAAACTGAAAGGCGCAGCTGCAAAGGTTAAAAGTATACAACAGGCATGGACATTGTTTAAACAAATACAATCTTAGAAGTGCAGTCCAGATGTATTCCAGGCATTAAGAATGGTGGGAGGAAGGCAAAACGTTTACCAGCGTGGTTAAAAGGTGAGGTGGAAGAGGCTATTTTAGCCAAAAAATCATCCTTCAAAAATTGGAAGAAGGATCCATCTGAAGAAAATAGGAAAAAGCATAAGCCTTGTCAAGTTAAGTGTAAAACATTGATAAGGCGGGCAAAGAGAGAATTAGAAATGAAGTTGGCTGTAGAGGCAAAAACTCATAATAAAAACTTTAAAAACTATATCCGAAACAAGAAATCTGTGAGGGAGTCGGGTGGACCATTTCATGACCAAGGGGTTAAAAGGATTTTTAGGGAAGATAAGGCAATTGCAGAAAGACTAAATTAATTTGTTGTTCTGTGCTTACTAATGAGGATATTGGAGAGATACCGGTTTCAGAGATGTTTTCAAGGGTGATGTTTCAGATGAACTTAACCAAATCACTGTGAACATGGAAGATGTAGTAGGCCACATTGACAAACTAAAAGAATAGCAAATCACCAGGACCGGAGGGTATGCACACCAGGGTTCTGAAGGAACTCAGAAATGAAATGTCAGTTCTATTAGTTAAAATTTGTATCCTATCATTAAAACCATCCATTGTACCTGAAGACTGGAGTGTGGCTAATGTAACCCCAATATTTAAACAGGGCTCCAGGGGAGATCTGGGAAACTACAGACCAGTTAGCCTGACTTCAGTGCCAGGAAAAATAGTAGAAACTGTTCTAAATATCAAAATCACAGAACATATAGAAAGATATGGTTTAATGGAACAAAGTCAGCATGGATTTACCCAAGGCAAGTCTTGTCTCACAAATATGCGTCTTTATTTGAAGGGATTAATAAACATGTGGATAATGGTGAGCCAGTAGATATGTATTTGTATTTTCAAAAGGCGTTTGACAAAGTCCCTCATGAGAGGCTTCTAAGGAAACTAAAAAGTCATGGGATAGGAGGCGGCGTCCTTTCGTGTATTACAAACTGGTTAAAAGACAGGAAACAGAGAGTAGGATTAAATGGTCAATTTTCTCAGTGGAAAAGGTTAAACAGTGGAGCGCCTCAGGGATTTATACTTGGACCGATGCTTTTCACTATATTTATAAATGATCTGGAAAGGAATATGATGAGTGAGATAAACAAATCTGCAGATGATACAAAATTATTCAGAGTAGTTAAATCACAAGTGAATTGTGATAAATTGCAGGAGGACCTTGCAAGACTGGAAGACTGGGCATCCAAATGGAAGGTGATATTTAATGTGGACAAGTGCAGGATGATGCTTATAGGGAAAAATAATCCATGCTACAGTTACATGATGTTAGGCTCCATATTAGGAGCTACCACTCAGGAAAAAGATCTAGGCGTCACAGTAGAGAATACATTAAAATCGTCGGCTCAGTGTGCTATGGCAGTCAAAAAAGCAAACAGAATGTTATTAGGAAGGGAATGGTGAATAAAATGGAAAATGTCATAATGCCTCTGTATTGTTCCATGGTGAGATCACATCTTGAGTACTGTGTACAAGTCTGATCGCCACATCTCAAAAAAAATATAGTTGAGATGGAAAAGGTACAGAGAAGAGTGACCAAAATGGTAAAAGGGATGGAGCTTCTCCTCTATGAGGAAAGGCTAAAGAGGTTAGGGCTGTTCAGGTTGGAGAAAGAGACAGCTGAGAGGGGATATGATAGAGGTCTTTATAATCATGATAGGTCTAGAACGGGTAAATGTGAATCGGTTATTTACTCTTTCGAATAAGAGAAGAACTAGGGGGCACTCCATGAAGTTAGCAAGTAGCACATTTAAAACAAATCTGATAAAATTATTTTTCACTCAACACATAATTAAACTCTGTGCTAAAGATGTGCGGCATCTGCTTCTTATCCTCTGACAATCGAGGAACCAGGGACTCATCCCACTTATTGGCCAGCTTCTTCAACTCGCTCTCAAACAAGAATGAACCTTTAAATGGCAACTTCGTAAGGTTAGCCTTGGAGGCCGCACTGGCCAACCAATTTCTTAGCCATAACTGACACCTTGTCGCTATTACCAAAGTCACCCTTCTGGCTGTGATGCTGACCAAAGCACAACCCGCATCTGTCAAAAAGACAGAAACACAGAGACATAGAAATATAGAAATGATGGCAGAAGAAGACCAAACGGCCCATCCAGTCTGCCCAGCAAGCTTTCACACATTTTTTTCTCATGCTTATCTGTTACTCTTGGCCCTTATTGGTAACGTTTTGGTTCTAGTTACCTTCCACCTCAGCCACTGATGTAGAGAGCAGTGCTGGAGCTGCATCAAAGTGAAGTATCAAGCTTAATTGGTTAGGGGTAGTAACCGCCGCAGTAAACAAGCTACAACCATGCTTATTTGTTTACCCAGACTATGCAATTCAGTCCTTGTTGATTGTTGTCTGAATTTAAACCCTCTTATCTTCATTCGTAGCTCTCTGCTTCAACCTGCTGTTGAAGCAGAGAGCTACGCTGAATATGCATTGAAAGTGAAGTATCAGGCTTACTTGGTTTGGGGTAGTAACCGCCACAAGCAAGCAAGCTACTCCCCCGCTTTTTTCTCAATGCAAATACTTTTTTCCACATTTCCTCTTTCCGTTAAAGCATAGAGCAATGTTGGAGTCGCATTAACCGTGTGTATGTTTATTGAATAAGGGTATTAATCACCAGGTAGTAGCTGTCATTCCCGCAAGCCACCCCCATGCCTCTTCTCTTCATTCACATCCTCTAGACTTTATGGATCCATAGTGTTTATCCCACACCCCTTTGAAATCCTTCACAGTTTTGGTCTTCACCACTTCTTCCAGAAGGGCATTCCAGGCATCCACCACCCTCTCCGTGAAGAAATACTTCCTGACATTGGTTCTGAGTCTTCCTCCCTGGAGTTTTAAATCGTGACCCCTGGTTCTGCTGATTTTTTTCCAACGGAAAAGGTTTGTCATTGACTTTGGATCATTAAAACCTTTCAAGTATCTGAAAGTCTGCATCATATCACCTCTGCTCCTCCTTTCCTCCAGGGTATACATATTTAGATTCTTCAATCTCTCCTCATAAGTCATTCGATGAAGACCATCCACCTTTTTGGTCGCCCTTCTCTGGACCGCCTCCATCCTGTCTCTGTCCCTTCAGAGATACGGACTCCAGAACTGAGCACAGTAATCCAGGTGAGGCCTCACCAAGGACTTCTACAAGGGCATAACCACTTCCCTTTTCTTACTCGATATTCCTCTCTCTATGCAGCCCAGCATTTTCTGGCTTTAGCTATCGCCTTGTCACATTGTCTCGCCGACTTCAGATCGTTAGACAATATCACCCCAAGGTCTCTCTCCTGCTCTCTGCACATCAGCTCTTCACCGCCCCCCCTCCCCCCCCCGATAGAATACATTTCTTTTGGATTTCTACACCCCATATGCATGACTCTGCACTTCTTGCCATTGAATCTCAGCTGCCATATCTTCAACCAGTCTTCCAGCTTCCTTAAATCCCATCTCATTCTCTCCATTCCTTCCGGCGTGTCCACTCTGTTGCAGATCTTAGTATCATCCGCAAATAGACAAACCTTACCTCCTATCCTGTCCGCGATGTCGCTCACAAAGATACTGAACATGACCGGTCCCAACACCAACCCTTGTGGCACTCCGCTCATCACCGCTCTCTCTTCCAAGTAAGTTCCATTTACCATCACACATTGTCTTCTGTCCTTCAACCAATTTTCTATCCAGGCCACCACCTTGGCACTCACTCCCAAGCTTCTCATTTTATTCACAAGCCTCCTGTGCAGAACCGTATCAAAGCTTTGCTAAAATCCAAGTAGATGGCATTGAGTGCTCTTCCTCGATCCAATTCCTTAGTCACCCAATCAAAAAAGTCGATGAGATTAATCTGTCAGGACCTTCCCTTGGTGAAACCATGCTGCCTCTGGTCCAGCAATTCTGCTGTTTGTAGATAGTTCACTATTCTTTCCTTCAGCAGTGACTCCAATACTTTTCCCACCACAGAGGTGAGGTTAACCGGCCTGTAGTTTCCAGCCTCCTCTCTGCTCCCATTCTTGTGATGAGGGACCATCGCCGCTCTTCTCCAATCACTCGGCACCACTCCCGTTTCCAGGGATCTATTGAACAGGTCACGCAGCGGAGCTGGCTTCTGCTGGCTTTATTACTGCCCTGGAATTTACACCAGATTCATCCAGCTCCTGAGAAAGAAGTAAACAGGAGTGAGCCACTAGGGAACAACAGAAAGCTATCTGCAAAATCATTATCACTGCTTCAAATGCTTGCTTAAAGATGGCTTCAATCCTTCTATTGTGCACATCCTTCAAGGCCGCTCCTGCCTCCATGGAGAAAGTTGTCCACTTGGTGACAGCACATACAAGCGCATCACTTTCAGAAAATGCAACTGTGCTCTCGCCACTGGATCCAGGAGGTACAGGCCTTCTAAGATTCATCCACTTTTGAAATCAGTCTCCAGGGAGTCCTCTCAAGATCAAGCAATTCTTCAATGGCTACCATGTAAGGGAAAAAAACAAGAGGCTTTACGCAAAGAAATCAAAATGGGATTTTTTTCTTTGGTTCAGACATGTATTCAGCCCCAGGGACTCCCAACATCTTTAATGTCTGAGAAATCAGAGCTGATAACTCATCTCTATGAAAGAATCACAACATAGTCCGATATGGTTCCAATCCTGGAGGACTTTCTCCATCTGTTATAATCTGGCTGCTGGATACTCCGGTTGAAGGAGGAGTTAGCAATCTGTTATGAATCTTGCTAAGGAGTTAGCAATCTGTTAGGAATCTGCCAAGGAGTTAGCAATCTGCTAGCGCTTACCCCGCCAGGAGGGCGGAGTGAGTGATCTGGTATCGATCAACTCCTCCCAAGGAGAGGAGATAGCAATCTGATTACCTTGGCTCCTGTAGGAGGAGGCGTTTAGCAATCTGTTAGTGCTCTGCTTCCCCAAAGGGAAGGAGTAGCAACTGTTATGCGTTACTCCTGTAGAAAGATGAGCCAGCAACCTGTATGATCCCCACAGGAAGATAGCTATCTGATATGGATCAGCTTTCGCAGAAAGAGGAGTAATGGTCTGAGGTGGGATGGCTCCCACAGAGTGGCAGATGATAATACCGCTCTATTAGTGTAAGGAGTAACACTTAGTAGAATTAGTGAATCCCTGGGCCGATGGCAGATGACAGCGCCCTCAAGTGGAGATCCTGAGAGGGACCACCGGCTAGGCTGGAGTATTGAGACAAACACAGATAGTTCTTTATTAGACTCGAAGTAGAACCACCAGAGGTGGCAGTAGTGAGTTGATGTGCCCGGCAGTGTTGAAGTCCCTCTGATACTGGAACTACGATCTCTGAGTTGCTGAGCTGTAAGGCGAGACTATAGGTAGTGAGTAGACAGGGTATGCTGGGCATAACCAGTGGTAGATGATACACTCACAATTGTAGATATCTGTAATGTCTTCTTATGCAACAGAGAGTCTTCAGTATTCAGGAACAGGAGCCGCACGCGAGTACTGGTTCCTATAGGCAGTCTGAAATAGAATTCACAATAACTGTGTATGGGAAGGCTTCTGGAATAGAAGAGAGGGTAGGAGAGATTTAGGAACATAGGCCCTCATGGAGCGAGAACCGGTTCCTATCTGTTAATGTGTAATAGTAATCCATAAGATATAGGTATGTGATATGTTCTGAGGAATAAGAGAGTCTGAGAAAGGTATTAGGAACATAGGCCCTCGTGGAGTGAGTACTGGTTCCTATCTGCAATCTGCAATGGTAACTCACGATCTCCATACCTGCGATAACGTCTTAGACTGAAGGGAGTCTTAGAGATTAGGAACAAGGGCCCTCGTGGAGCGAGTACTGGTTCCTTCTGTAATAGGACTCACTGTGTTCACGTCTGCGATCACCTCCAGGCAATAGGAGTCTTCTGAGTCTTCGGGAACGTAGGCCCTCGAAGAGCGAGTACCGGATCCCGTCCAACAATCTGAAATCAAGGAGAGAGCGGAGCCCCCGAGGAGCAGGTACTCCTGGTAAGTTTGAAAAGGCCGAGCAGTGGAGAAAGATTTCCCCTTGCTGACTCGGATCATTGTTGCAAGTAGCGGGGACTGCCGAAGCAGGTCCCGTTGGAGTTCCTTGCTAACTCGTTTGTAGTTAGCAAACAAAGACCTTTTAAATTGAAAACAGATGACGTCACTATGGGGAGGAAGCCCCCGAGGTTCACGCCCTTGCTGGTACAAAGTCTGGAGCGTGCGCGCGCGCACCCTTACATCATCAGGAACATGGCAGATCTGTAGCGTCAAGCCAGCCCGGGGATTCCGGGACCAAGAGGCGGGGAGAAGACGTGGCTGCATCTGTCCGTTTGAGCCGAAGGGAGTCGCCACAAAGTTAGAGAGGGTGGAGCGAGGGCGAGAATAGGCACGAACGCAACAGTACCCCCCTTCAAAGGGCGGTCTCCTCTTCGGGTACCAGGTTAAGTACCAGAGATGCGCGAGGTGGAACTGATGAGCATCTCTTATCCAATAGGTCTGAGGCTCCCAAAGATGGTTTCGGGGCCAAAGCCTTTTCAGGCAAACAAAACTCAGTCTCTGTACAACATCCAGAATCTCCAAATTCTTGAGTTCAAGTTCGTATAAACACGATGACAGGTAGATGATGAGATCTGAAGAATCTCGCAGAATGAATAATGAAGTCAGCAGCAATGAGATGGGCTGCTGTGGACATCACTGAGGTTTCAGTGGAAGTGGTGATGTAGACACTGGTCCATAATCCACTTCTAAGTCGCTCTTCTGCAGGATGCTGGAAGAGAGATGATGGCAATACCAGCAAAGCAAATAGGCTGATGGATGGGGATATCTTCAACTTCAGAATCAGCAGTGCTGTAAACCTCCAGCACGACCTCCGAGCAACCAAACGTTGAGTTGATAGACAGAGATATCTTCTACTTTGGAATCAAACAGTGTGATAGGCTTACGGCATGACTTTCGAGTGAACCAACGTAAGTTGATAATGAGATACCTTCTTCTTCGGAATCAACAGTGCCATAAACTTGCGGCACGACTTCCGAGTGAACCAATGAAGTTGATAATGAGAGAAATCTTCTTCTTCGGAATCAACAGTGCCATAAGCTTGCAGGCACGACTTCCGAATAAACCAAATGCGAACGCTGGTAGCTAAAGATGTTTTCTTCTTTAGAAATGATGATGGCACCAGCAGCAAGTCAGGCTGGAAATGAAAGATATCCTTTTCCTCTTTGGAATCAACAGTGCTGAAGTTCTTCAACACGACTTCCGAGTGGATAGAACGTGGTGAATATCTCAATTTTGTAGTCCAGGAAGACATTAAGCATGTAGAGCGCCACCTAGCCATGGCGCACAAAGCAACCGCTATGTAAAACAGCAGGAAATTGAAAAACTGCTGGTGATGTTGGTAAGATCCTCAAAAGAACTGGTGGTGAAAAGAATAGTCCAAGGCCCACTTCAAATTGTGATACAATAGTCGATCTTCAAATTTACCAAATGGGCTCCTCAGGTATTCCACAAAACATCTGAGATTAGAGTTGTCTCCTGCCCCTGAGTCCTTCAGGGCAGAGATTCGAATCGTCACTGGTTCAGGGTTCACTAAGGATAGACGAGAGAATGGAGGAGATATTGCTGATTAGCCCAAGAACAGTCCTCCCGCAGGACTCAGGCTTGTCCGTTTCCCGGACGAATAGGGCAAGCAGAAACATCATGGCCTGGCTGACCGCAGTACATGCACAGGCCGGTCTTCCTCCTATATCTTCTCTCTTTAGAAGTCAAGTGTCCGTGACCAGGTTCCTTCGGTTCCTTTTTCTCTACAGCAGGAGGTGCTGTACCCCCTCATAGTGCAGGAGCACTGGTTTGCTTCAACCCAGGTAACACCTTAGGCCGGAGTTCCTTTACCTTGTCTTGGAGCTGCCAGTCAATCTGAGTGGCTAAGGTTATTAATTCTTCCAGCGAGTCAGGTGTCTGACGAGCAGCCAGCTTGTCCTTTATACGGGTATCCAGGCCTCTGCAAAAGAGTATCTTCAGGCATCTAGGGTCCCAGCGAAGCTCTGCTGCTAGAGTTTTAAATTCAATGGCGAATTCAGCCAGAGATCTGTTGCCTTGCTTCAAGTCCACCAAAGCAAATCCAGCAAAAGACATACGAGCAGGGTAATCAAAAACGGATTTAAACAAGTCCATAAATTCTTCTATAAGAACATAAGAGGAGAGGATCACCTTGCTGGTGGCTGAAAGGAATCAGTAAGTTTTTGCTTGGGACATTGTCTTTTTTAAAAGTATTGGGGCAAAGTTAACTATCTGGGAATATTATTTAGTGTGTTTGTGCCATTAATAGTCAGAAAGGAAGTGAATAAACAAGTTAGACTGTATTTTTAAATAGTCAGTCAATAAGGTAGCTAGTAAGCAGTAGGTAGGTAGTGTGTTTATTTTTAAAAGTCTGCAGAACTGAGTGTTCTGCAGACTTTTAAAGAACTGAGTGTTTGTATTTAATACAAACTGAGAGTTTGTATTGAAAAAAAAAAACCCACAAAAAAAAAAAAACCCCCAAAAGTAGCCAGAAGCTAGAAATAAGCTAGGAGCAGTGTATACCTAAGTAAAAAAGTTGAACAGTTCAGCTCAGTTACTCACCTTGGAAAGGTGTTGAGGTAGTGTGATTGGGTTTGAATAGGGACCAACATTTGTTAATCAAGAGAGCAGTGAGTCACTCTGGCTGACTAACTGAAATTAGCATACAAACATTTCAAAGTCTATTTTTTTTTTTTGTATTTTCATTCTGCTTTTTAATTGATAGGGATAAGTTAGAATTTTTTAAATCAGGTGAGTTTTTAGTTACAGGCACTTGGACTACTTTTCTTATTATTGGAACCTCACTGTTGGGATGCCTTAATTCTAATGCATCATTAGTATCCTTTGAAGATACCTGTCTCCGAACCATGCGCTGCTGAGCGACTGTCGGCTTTCCCCTTTGTTCTAGTTTAAAAGCTGCTCTATCTCCTTTTTAAAGGTTAGTGCCAGCAGTCTGGTTCCACCCTGGTTAAGGTGGAGCCCATCCCTTCGGAAGAGACTCCCCCTTCCCCAAAAGGTTCCCCAGTTCCTAACAAAACTGAATCCCTCTTCCTTGCACCATCGTCTCATCCACGCATTGAGACTCTGGAGCTCTGCCTGCCTCTGGTGACCTGCGTGTGGAACAGGGAGCATTTCAGAGAATGCTACCCCGGAGGTTCTGGATTTAAGCTTTCTACCTAAGAGCCTAAATTTGGCTTCCAGAACCTCCCTCCCACATTTTCCTATGTCGCTGGTGCCCACATGTACCACGACAGCCGGCTCCTCCCCAGCATGTCTAAAATCCTATCTAGGTGAAGCGTGAGGTCCGCCACCTTCGCACTATGTCCTGCAAGACTGGGTCCTTGCGTTCCCACAAGGTAGAAGCCCATGACAAGGCTCTCCCATCCAAGTAAGACAAAATGTTATTAGTCTTAGAGAGGCCTGTGGGAAACAATGAAGGTTGTAAAGTGAAATATAAGCTGCACTGGTTCAAGAAGCCTCGAGTCTTCTGGAGTTCTCCAGAGAATCGAACAGGCGCCGCCAGTGGTACAGCTGACTTTAAAGTTACTCTGGTAACTGGACTTCTTGTATAGAAGCTGTGCTTTGAGTCTTCTGCGTATGAAGCTGGTGAAAAGCTGCAGTAAGTTTCTCCAGGGTTTCTTGCTGTTCTGAAAGGCGTTGAGCTAAGCCTGGAATAGCTTGCAAGGCAGAAAGATGAGCCGGGTCCATGGGCCACATACTTCAAATACCTTTAGCTGAATCCCCAGGAGTACTGCTTTTCTAATGCTTCTCTTAGACGCTGAAGTCACTGAAATTTAGGCTTCTCCAAATTCTTTTCTTGAAGGCCGAATTCAAAGAAGTTAATCTCTCCAAATCTTCTCCAATCCTTATTTGCCAGCATCACTGAAGTTGAATTCTCCAAATCTTCTCAATACTATATAGCCGGATTCATGGAGTTAGCAATCTATTATAATCTGGCTGCTGGATACTCCCGTTGAAGGAGGAGTTAACAATCTGTTACAGATCTTGCTAAGGAGTTAGCAATCTGTTAGGAATCTGCCAAGGAGTTAGCAATCTGCTAGTGCTTACCCCACCAGGAGGGCGGAGTGAGCGATCTGGTATCGATCAACTCCTCCCAAGGGGAGGAGATAGCAATCTGATAGCTTTGGCTCCTGTAGGAGATCCTGCTAATTTCCATCCAATCTCCAACCTCTCCTTCATTGCCAAGCTATTGGAAAGAGTTGTTAACTCCCAACTCATGAACTATCTAGAAGACCACCTGATCCTCCACCCATCACAATTTGGTTTCAGGAAACACTTCAACACTGAATCCCTTCTGCTCTCCCTCAGACCACCTCCTCCGGGGCATGGGTCAAGGACACAGCTACCTCCTTGCCCTCCTCGACATTTCATCAGCCTTCGACACTATTAGCCACCACCATCTACTAACACGCCTTGAGCACATTGGCATCTCTGACCTAGCCCTCTCCTGGTTTAAATCCTTCCTCTCAAACAGAAAGTTCTCCGTTAAAATCGGGAACTCCACATCCACTCCACAACCCCTCCAGCAGGGAGTCCCCCAAGGCTCATCTCTCTCGTCCACCCTCTTCAACATTTACATCACCCCCCTCTGCCAACTCCTCTCTGATCTCAATCTCAAGCTCTACCTTTACACCGATGATGTTCAGATCATCATCCCCATCCAGAACTCCATCTCCGACGCACTAGAACATTGGGAGAAATGCCTCACAGCTATCAACTCCCTGCTCACTAACCTCCACCTCGCCCTCAATATGAACAAAACTGAACTTCTACTCATCTCCCCTCACTCTTCCCCCTCCCCTCTGCCATCTGATAACACCAAATACCACCTCCTCTCAACACAACCATTTGTGAGGGACCTTGGAGTTCTCCTTGACCACCAGCTAAGCGTGAAGAACTACATAAATTCCATCCTTGACCACCAGCTAAGCATGAAGAACTACATAAATTCCATTCTCAAAGACTGTTTTTTCAAACTTAACGTACTTAAAACACTCAGACCCCTTCTACACACCCAAGACTTCCGTACAGTTATCCAGGCCACCATATCATCCAAATTAGACTACTGTAATGCTCTACTCCTAGGGCTCCCTCACTCTTCCATCAAACCATTACAAATGTTACAACATGCTACAGTGAGACTCATTGCAAACTCTCGTAAATACGACCACATCACTCCCATCCTTAGAGACCTACACTGGCTCCCCATAGCCTTTCGTATTGTCTACAAAACCCTCACTATAATGCATAAAGCAATTTACACCCACAACTCCAACTGGCTAGACCTCCCTTTCACAGCCACACAGTCCAATCGACCGACTAGAACAACCAAAAAAGGCACCCTTGTTGTGCCCTCCCTGAAAACAGCCCATCTCTCCTCTACACGTGACCGCGCACTCTCCATAGCAGGTCCTATTCATTGTAACACACTGCCACCTGATATACGCCTTGAACCATGTATGAACAACTTCAAAAAGAAATTGAAAACATGGTTGTTCAAACAAGCCTACCCAGAATAAAAAGCTTACACCGTTTCCAATAAAAATAGACCACCTTGCGTCTACTCTCTCTTCCTCATACTGAGGAATCATATTTTGTTATCCTCTTCCTCATACTGAGGAACCATATTTTGTTATCCTCTCTCCTCTTCACTCCGAGGATCCACGTTAAAGTTAATGTTACTGTTACTTCTCTTCTATTCTATTTCTTGTTACCCTCCTCCCAGTTTTGATTCCCCTGTTAAAATGTAATTTCCAAACTTAACCAGTTTTTGATGTAAACCGGCATGATGTCCACAACTAATGCCGGTATATAAAAACGTTTAAATAAATAAATAAATAGGAGAAGGAGTTTAGCAATCTGTTAGTGCTCTGCTTCCCCAAAGGGAAGGAGTAGCAACTGTTATGCTTTATTCCTGTAGAAAGATGAGCCAGCAACCTATATGATCCCCACAGAGAGATAGCTATCTGATATGGATCAGCTTCCGCAGAAAAAGGAGTAATGGTCTGATATGGGTTGGTTCCCACAGAGTGGCAGATGATAATACCGCTCTATTAGTGTAAGGAGTAACACTTAGTAGAATTAGTGAATCCCTGGGCCGATGGCAGATGACAGCGCCCTCAAGTGGAGATCCTGAGAGGGACCACCGGCTAGGCTGGAGTATTGAGACAAACACACAGGTCAATCCAGTAACGAGTGGTAGGAAGAGCTGCGTTAGTGCCCGGCGCACCCACGGTTGCCGCACGCACAGTCCAGCTCACCTACCGCTCGATCCTGTATGTAAATAGCTTGCAAATGCAAGCTGCGTCTAAGAAGCGTCCGTGAAGCGTTAGGCCCGCGCAACCCATTTTACTGAATAGAGCGCTATACAGCGCCTAAACAGTAACCTGGGTGCGCGGGCCTAACGCTTCACGGACACGCTGGTATCTGTCATTTCAAATGACATTTGAAATGACAGGTGCAAGGAAGTGGACGGTTCTCCGACGCTTGGGATTGTCAGCCCTCTCTCCCCTCCTCCCGAAGCAAGGCGCGAAAAGCAGCCTTGCTCCGGGAGGAGGGGAGAGAGGACTGGCAGTGTAAAGCGAAGAAGCGACTTACGTTTTTTTGCAGCCCCCCTCCGGAGATGGACATCGGCGACGACGGACGCGGCTTCCCTGCCTCCAGCTGCCTGCGAAGATAGACGCATCGCACGGGCGAAAGTGGCCCATGTGCGTGCAATTGGGCCGCTCAAGACGTGACGTCACATGCCGTGACGCCAAACGTCGTGACGTCACGCCTTGAGCGGCCCAATTGCACGAACAGGGGCCGCTTTCGCCCGTGCAGGCGTCATCTTCGCGGGCAGCTGGAGGCAGGGAAGCCACGTCCGTCGTCGCCGATGTCCGTCTCCGGAGGGGGGCTGCAAAAAAACGTAAGTCGCTTCTTCGCTTTACACTGCCAGTCTTCTCTCCCCTCTTCCTGGAGCAAGGCTGCTTTTCGTGCCTTGCTTCGGGAGGAGGGGAGAGAGGGCTGGCAATCCCGAGCGTAGGATTGCCTGTCCTCTCTTTCAACTTTTTTTTTTCGCTTTTTCGATTTTTTTCGCTTTTGTTGCTTCGGGAGGAGGGGAGAGGACTGGGGCTGCCCCGGAGACCAGCACCCATGGACGCGGCCACGGCAGGTGAGCGGGGGCTGGGGGAAAGTTTGCCGCCTACCCTTACCCCTGTCTCTAACGCAGGAGTAAGGGTAGGCGGTATGTTAGCAGGTTAAACGCGCGGCAAAACGGCAGGGTAAAAAAGCGATAGTCGGGGCGCGCGTTACTGAATGGTAGGGAATAGCTAATTCGATCGTTTACATGTAGTATACATGCCGCGTGCGGAAGGGGTTTCCTGGGGATTTAAGGACGCGGTAAGAGTAGGTTAAAGGGGATTGTGGATCGCAGGAAGGGCTAACGCGGCCGGAAAGTGAGTAGAAAGCGGGTTAGGAGCGGGGTAAACGCGGCCGCACTTTACTGGATTGACCTGACAGATAGTTCTTTATTAGACTCGAAGTAGAACCACCAGAGGTGGCAGTAGTGAGTTGATGTGCCCGGCAGTGTTGAAGTCCCTCTGATACTGGAACTACGATCTCTGAGTTGCTGAGCTGTAAGGAGGGACTATAGGTAGTGAGTAGACAGGGTATGCTGGGCATAACCAGTGGTAGATGATACACTCACAATTGTAGATATCTGTAATGTCTTCTTATGCAACAGAGAGTCTTCAGTATTCAGGAACAGGAGCCGCACGCGAGTACTGGTTCCTATAGGCAGTCTGAAATAGAACTCACAATAGCTGTGTATGGGAAGGCTTCTGGAATAGAAGAGAGGGTAGGAGAAATTTAGGAACATAGGCCCTTGTGGAGCGAGAACCAGTTCCTATCTGTTAATCTGTAATAGTAATCCATAAGATATAGGTATGCGATATCTTCTGAGGAAGAAGAGAGTCTGAGAAAGGTATTAGGAACATAGGCCCTCGTGCAGTGAGTACCGGTTCCTATCTGCAATCTGCAATGGTAACTCACGATCTCCGTACCTGCGATAATGTCTTAGACTGAAGGGAGTCTTAGAGATTAGGAACAAGGGCCCTCATGGAGCGAGTACCGGTTCCTGTCTGTAATAGGACTCACTGTGTTCATGTCTGCGATCGCCTCCAGGCAATAGGAGTCTTCTGAGTCTTCGGGAACGTAGGTCCTCGAAGAGCGAGTACCGGATCCCTATCAACAATCTGAAATCAAGGAAAGAGAGAGCAGAGCCCCCGAGGAGCAGGTACTCCTGGTAAGTTTGAAAAGGCCGAGCAGTGGAGAAAGATTTCCCCTTGCTGACTTGGATCGTTGTTGCAAGTAGCGTGGACTGCCGAAGCAAGTCCCATTGGAGATCCTTGCTAACTCGTTTTTAGTTAGCAAACAAAGACCTTTTAAATTGAAAACAGATGACGTCACTACGGGGGGACGCCCCCGAGGTTCGCGCCCTTGCTGGTACAAAGTCTGGAGCGCGTGCGCGCGCACCCTTACGTCATCAGGAACATGGCAGATCCGTAGCATCAAGCCAGCCCGGGGATTCCGGGACCAAGAGGCGGGGAGAAGCCGCGGCTGCATCTGTCCGTCTGAGCCGAAGGGAGTCGCCACAAAGGTAGAAAGGGTGGAGCGAGGGCAAGAATAGGCACGAACGCAACACCTTCCTCCAGGGAGTAAGCATCAGCTTCATTATCCATGCCATCCGGGTCCCTATCAGGAACACTGGCTGCCATTCTAGGTGTACTTCAACATTTAACCACAGCACCAGGTGTGCAGGCGGTCACTACCTGCGTCTCTGACCTAGCAAGACTGGTCGGGGCCAAGGACTGCGCCTGAAGAAAGGATTGTAATCCTTGAAAAAATTCTACCCAAGAAAAGGCAGAAGGAAGCATGCCAAAATTAGGAGGCATCTGTCCTGTGCCCACTAAATTACCGTCCCCCGCTGACGAATCAGTTAAGGAAGTTCCAAGGTCAGGCGCCTTCCCTTCTGACATGTCTTTACCCAGGCCCTCCTCAGGCTGGGAAGAACCAGGCTTAGCAAAATCAGATGAAGGAAATTCTCACTGAGCCTCTAGGCAACACTGGCACATATTAGAGGGAATGCCAGGCTGAGATGCCCAAATATGACAAGCAGCACAGAGGGTAAAGCACTTAGGTTTCTTAGCTATAGGGGCCATCAGTTTACCAGTATGCTTAACAGGCAACTGAAAGGTGTGCATGCAGCTGAATTTGAACTGTAAAAAAAAATGTGTCCAAAATTTAAGCGTACAACTCTGTGCCTTGATGAGCACCCAAAAACTGAATGCTCTCAAGGATGCCCAGCTTGTGCGTACAGGAAAGCACGTGCATAAATTAGACACTGCTACCAACTGGATGCCCAAGCAGGAGTCCAACGAAGCATCCAAAAACTGGGCACACAACTGGACACACAGCCGGATGCACTCGCATGAACTAACAGTCCTGAATAGGGCAGCCTAACATGCGCAAAAATGCCACCAAGGCCGACAACACAGCGCACAGAAAAAAGCCTAAGAGCGGGGCCTAGCCCAAATGGGCTGCTCAACCCACCAGGCTGCCCACATCCCTTAAACTCCCTCAGAAGTGGACATGAATGTCGGATCTGCATGCTGAGCATGGAGACCGGAAGAAGCCCTACAAAAAGCCCTCCTCCTTTTTTTTTTTTTTTTTAAAGCTTTACCTGAGCTCAGTCTGATCCTGCTGAGTACAGAGTGAGTCTCTGGCTGCGAGGGGAGAGGACATATACCGTCACCGCCACACTCAGCTTCCTGCACCTGCTGGCTTTCAGCTGTTTCAACAGCTAAGTCCATGCCAGCTGAAAAACCAACTACCAGACCAAGGCACACATCTGAGGGACCACGGAAATCACCTCAGGAATTCTCAACTGGGGGAGGGACCATTTGGTATCACTGCAGGAGAGCGGGGCAAATTAAATCTCCTTCTTCTTTCTTCCCAGTAGGGAGTTGCAAGTCCACCACCTGCTGGACGCGAAGCATACTGGTGGGCTGATGTCACTGCAGGGGTATATATACTGTGATGTCAGCTTTGCTCTGTTTTCATCTGCTGGTCGAGGTGCATTACTGATTGGTTCTGGATTCATCTGTCTGGATGCTAAGAAATGCATGGTTTCTTTCATTTTAATTAGGTTATAGTCCTGCTTTTGGAATTATATTTAAGAAATTTTTCAATAAAGGAAAAATTGTGTGATAATTTATACTGGTGCCTCAATCACTGGTTTTGTGGATTTTTATCTATATTTATTGTCCCCTACTTTGTAAATACTAACATAAGTGCCAGTAATATTATACTATACTATAATATATATATATATATATATATATATCCTGTAGACTATAGCAGAAGTATAACAGAGACTACACAGAATACAGAAACATTAGGACAACATTCCTGTGAAACAATTACAAAGTATCCTTCTTGTGGATTGTGGTTCATCTGTATCCCCTTTTTAAATGAAGGTGTCACTATTTGTACCACTATTTACTTCTTTTATTTACTTCTTTATTCTTCTTCTCCTCTGTTCCTCTTTTCCCTATTTCCCTTTTGTTAAGTCATTATTTGTAAAGCACAGTCGCTAATCGCTTTTTTATTTAGCACTGCTGCAAAATTTTGTTGATTGAGAACCGATGTGATGTTTCTAAACAAATGTTGGTATATAAAAACTTCAAATAAATAAATAAATAAATGTGACTCATTTGCAAATCACAAAGTATCTTTCTTGAAGTCCAGCTCTATTGCAAGTGTTTTATTGTTTCATTACAAGCACTCTGTATATATTTAGACAATATTTTATATGGATATTTATACATGCTATAAATGCATAACACTAAAGAGAGTTTAGAAGTGGTGGGAATGAGGAATGACTGATTCAAGCAGGTGATAAGAGTGTGTGTGTGTGTGTGTGTGTGTGTGTTATTGTGCCAATTTTATCTTTTGAATAGATTTGATATTCTTTCACACTGTGTAATAAAGCTTGCAACACTGTGTAATAAAGCTTGCAACATCTTTCAAATCTTTTAAAATATTGATAGATGAATCAAGGAGCACGGGAACGGTTAATACAAGAACCGAGAGGTTGGAATGTTTCAACCCTGCATTGAGATTAGCGACAAAGGAGTGGTAGTGTGGGTGAACAGTGAGCCATCTGGCATATAATGAGGTGGAGATTAAATGATTCTTGGCTGAGTGTTAAGTGTTGAAAAGATTCACAAAATTGAAAGAGAACACAATGGGTTGTATGTAAAGGTCCGTTCAAAATTTAAGATGTGTTCAAGTACGGAGAGCAATGGATTGATGGCTGACAACGAACAAGGTTCTCCTTTAGTAGTATATTTCCCCTGAAGAAGCCGAATGGTGGTGAAACAAGGGCCTTGTTGGGCAAGATTGAATTGAAAGAACATATTTTGGGATAAAGTGATTTGAGAGAATATGTTGTAATTTTGAAGGAACAGATCAACTGGAGTAAATACACTATAGAATAACAAATATCTTGAACAATCTATAGGGGTTTAATTATATGGGTGACATGTAATTAGTTCTAGAGATATTGTTGTGTGTAATCAATGAACAGAGCTGTGAGGGATTTTTTATGTATGTGTTAGTATGAATGAGTATGTATGGTTATAGATGTATGATTATGGGGAGGGATGTTATATAAAGGTGAAGTAGAGATATGTGTTAATGATATTTGGCATGTGGATCAAGTGTAAATGTACAGTGCAATATATTTAAAATTAATAGAGTAGGGAGAAGGAGCAGGGGAAAAAAGATTTCATTGTAACAATTTCCTGCCGTTCGAGGCTGAATACTTTGCCTGGAGAAGGTAAAGACTGTTTGCTTCCTGGTTCCTGGGGTGACGCCCACTGAACAGCAATGTGACGTTTACAGCTGGGGGCTGGAGCTTAAAAGCCAGTCTCTCTCGGCACTTGTCGCCGTCCCGGCGCGTGTCGCTACCAGGGAATATCTGGACTTGACTGGACATAAGTAAAGTGAGTAATCACTCTTATATTTTCTCTCTGCTCCCAACCCGCCCAGGTTTGAATGTTAAATTGTAGAAGACTTGGAGAAAAGTAATATCTGGTATCATTACATAATTCCTCAATAAAATGCCGCATACAAAAAGAAAGGCAAAGATAAGAGAGGTAACAACACCCTCTCTATCTGAGCCATATCAATCTCAGATACCAGCTTTCTTTTCGTCCACTCCTAGAATAGAGCCGGAGGAGGTGGTCATTGTAGATAAAAGCACTGAGCAGGTGCTTAATCTACCGACCGAAACATCATTGAGCCCCGGAGCTCCGTGTACCCCTCCACCGCCACAAGCAAATTCTTTGGAAGTATCAAAAATTTCCTCATCCTTAAGTGAAGGCAGTGGAGAGGTCCTGGCTAATAAAGGGAATGAAGAATCAGGAACAGGAACAGATTTGAAAGTTTTACCACCTAAACCAAACGAAATAACACTTGATTCCCTATGGTCTGCTATTGTATCTCTCGAAACTGCAATAATAAAACTAATACAGCAAACTACAGATGCGAATCTGCAAACAAAAAATTTGGAATCTTCATTAGAAAAAATGAAGGAGGAAAAACAAGGAGTGGAACTAAGATTGAATGTGCTTGAAACCTGTCATCAAAGGTTTACAAAAACGGAGATATTACATAACAAGAGATTAGAGATGATCGAGAATTAACAAAAGTACTTAAATTTAAGAGTACTTAACTTCCCCAAGCTCAAACTAGTCTCACCCTTGGACATGTTTAAGGAATATTTAACATGTATATTGAAATGGCCTGAGAAATCAATGCCTACTATATCTAAAATATACTATGTGGATATTAAGAGTAACATAGCTGAGGGAAAGAAAGAGGAGGGATTGTCATTAAATTTATCAGAAGTGTTAGAAATGACATTAGAATCAAAAATTGAGGATAGAACTACCTTACATGTTAGTTTTGTTTTTGCAACAGATAGGGATGCTATATTCAGATTGTTTATGAAGAAGAGAACAGAACTTTTCCACGGTGGAAAGATCTGGGTCTACCCAGATCTTTCCAGAACAACCCAATTAAGGAGAAAAAAATTCCTAGAATTAAGATCAGACGTGGAAAGTAAAGGTGGGAAAATGATTGTAAAATATCCATGTAAGTGCAAAGTTTGGAGAAATGGTCAAAAATATGTTTATTTTGAGATAACACAGTTAAAAAAGTTTCTTGAATCTTCTCCCCCGTGAAAATTAGCATCAGGAACGAAGCAGTAAAATATATCTATCTAGGTTTGTCTTCTCTTTTCAATTGTAAAAGGTTTACCTGTTTTCCTTAGACCGCTCAAATTTCTCTCTCAATCCTGGAGCATTACCTCTTACATTTCTTTGTGCAGACCAGAGATATATACTTAAGTTATTATTGTTAAAATATTATGGGAAAATCTGCATTTATTTGTTTGTTTTCTTCTACGTAAGATTGTCAAAATCAGCATAAAAAAAAATTAAAAAAAATAAATAAATTAATAGAGTAGATAAATAACGTTTAATTATTTAAAAAATTATTTTTATTACAAAACGTAAACTGTTAAAAAATGATATATGGTTCATAAATGATCAATAGTGTCTGTATTTCACTCTGTGTAGAGTGTCTTGATGTGTTATAGATAAAAAAAGACAGTTAATTATTAATATTGCCTGATTGTTGCGTCCGTCGGTTTTTGACGGCTTCGCCCCGCCTACCTCTCATTACTCTCGGCTCCTCCCGCTCACCTTGGACTGATGGCAGCCGCGGCATCTGCTTGCCGTTCTCTCCGGTGTCCCCGGACCGGCTTTGGTGCTTACAGACAAGGGTATGCAGAGCCTGTTCTCCTAGGTTGGCATGGGGCCTGGGAAAAACGGTAGGTAGTATGATGGATTGATTGAGATGAAAATCCGAAACTACCTTAGGTAAGAATTTCGGGTGAGTGCGGAGTACCGCCTAGTCCTGCAGAAGTTTAGTGTAAGGCGGATAGATAACTAGAGCCTGCAATTCACTAACTCTGCGAGCTGAAGTGATTACCAAAAGGAAAATCACTTTTCATGTGAGATGTCAAAGTTCACAAGAGTGAAGAAGCTCGAATGGTGGTTTCATGAGCCGACCCCGAACCAGATTAAGGTCCCAAGAAGGGGCCGGAGGACGTAGTGGAGGCTTGATATGGAGTAAGCCCTTCAAAAAGCGTGTTACAAGGGGTTGTACTGATATAGGAACATCCCCGACACCTCATGAGAGGCTTCTAGGAAAAGTAAAAAGTCATGGGATAGGTGGCGATGTCCTTTCATGGATTGCAAACTGGCTAAAATACAGGAAACAGAGAGCAGGATTAAATGGACAATTTTCTCAGTGGAAGGGAGTGGACAGTGGAGTGCCTCAGGGATCTGTATTGGGACCCTTACTTTTCAATATATTTATAAATGATCTGGAAAGAAATACGACAAGTGAGATAATCAAATTTGCAGATGATACAAAATTGTTCAGAGTAGTTAAATCACAAGCAGATTGTGATAAATTGCAGGAAGACCTTGGGAGACTGGAAAATTGGGCATCCAAATGGCAGATGAAATTTAATGTGGATAAGTGCAAGGTGATGCATATAGGGAAAATAACCCATGCTATAATTACACAATATTGGGTTCCATATTAGGTGCTACAACCCAAGAAAGAGATCTAGGTGTCATCGTGGATAACACATTGAAATCGTCGGTTCAGTGTGCTGCGGCAGTCAAAAAAGCAAACAGAATGTTGGGAATTATTAGAAAGGGAATGGTGAATAAAACGGAAAATGTCATAATGCCTCTGTATCGCTCCATGGTGAGACCGCACCTTGAATACTGTGTACAATTCTGGTCGCCGCATCTCAAAAAAGATATAATTGCGATGGAGAAGGTACAGAGAAGGGTGACCAAAATGATAAGGGGAATGGAACAGCTCCCCTATGAGGAAAGAGTAAAGAGGTTAGGACTTTTCAGCTTGGAGAAGAGACGGCTGAGGGGGGATATGATAGAGGTGTTTAAAATCATGAGAGTCTAGAATGGGTAGATGTGAATCGGTTATTTAGGGGGCACTCCATGAAGTTAGCATGTAGCACATTTAAAACTAATCGGAGAAAGTTCTTCTTCACTCAATGCTCAATTAAACTCTGGAATTTGTTGCCAGAGGATGTGGTTAGTGCAGTTAGTATAGCTGTGTTTAAAAAAGGATTGGATAAGTTTTTGGAGGAGAAGTCCATTACCTGCTATTAATTAAGTTGACTTAGAAAATAGCCACTGCTATTACTAGCAATGGTAACATGAAATAGACTTAGTTTTTGGGTACTTGCCTTATGGCCTGGATTGGCCACTGTTGGAAACAGGATGCTGGGCTTGATGGACCCTTGGTCTGACCCAGAATGGCATGTTCTTATGTACCCTCCCTCCACATAAACCATGCAGACATCATAAGGATCTGTGATCAACACTGTATGGCTGTACTGGAGGGGGCGGCACTTTCTGAAACTATTGACCTTCAGTTCCTTTTCTAACAATGGGTGAAAAATAGCCACAGCAAAATTAAATTAATCAATGGTGGTAAAAATCAAAAAGGCATACTAAGCTTTTTGGGCCACTAGGCCTCAAGCAGAGCTGATGCAAAAAAAAAAAAGCAAATTTAACAACACACCACAAAGATCAAATTAAGTATTAACAGGAAGAGAGACAAGAGAGGAACCTGTAAATGAAAAAGGCAATTTATGACAAAAAAACCCCACAACCAGAATAAAATCTTGTTTTCCTCCATTGAGTAGATAAGATGTCAGTTTTCTCCATAAAAAAACCCCCCAAATAAACGGAAAAGAGCCATGTGTGCATTTTTATTTTTTTTATTTAGATCTATATTCTGGTATTTCCTTGTCACAGAAGGCTCACAAGTTTTGTTCCTGAGGCAAAGGAGGATGAAGTGACTTGCCCGAAATCACAAAAAGCAGCAGTTGAATTTGAACTGTGGTTTCTTTCATTGGAACCTGCTGCTCTAACCACTAGGCTACTTCTCCTTGAATAAAGTTCCAAGCTCACCTTCATTGACTGATGCCACCCTTGTGTGAGAACTCCAGTATTCTGCTTAGCCTCAGAGAACTCTGCATTACACTTCTATTCCACAATATTCAATTAGAATTTACTGTCAAACAAAAAAATGTTGGTTAACTAAATCTTCACTGGTCTGGGGGACATGTGATGAAGCAGAAAACTGATGTTCACAGTCGAGTCCCAATTGAATTTTAATCAAGTCTAACAATATTTGCTGTGACTCTGTGGTCTTTATCTGCTGTTGTGAACCTGCCCGCGAGGAGCGCAGGCAGGTCCCCTATCTTTGCAGCCAGTCGGGCCGCTGATGCCTTTCTTTCTGCTCAGCTGTTCGAGGCACTGCCACCGCCGCCGTCCTCTATG
Source organism: Rhinatrema bivittatum (assembly GCF_901001135.1). Lineage (NCBI taxonomy): Eukaryota > Metazoa > Chordata > Amphibia > Gymnophiona > Rhinatrematidae > Rhinatrema > Rhinatrema bivittatum. Next base: position 699,538,418 of record NC_042616.1, read on the forward strand.
GCACGGAGGCCACATTCTGCTCCTGCCTGCGCGGCAGGAGCCTTCTCTCGCGGCCGTTGCCACTACTTGACGCGGCACGGAAGCCACGCTCCTCTTCTAACCTGCGTGGCAGGTCTGAGTGTCGGGAGCCTCTCTCCAACGCGGCTGGATCGCCGCTGCCGCTCCCAAGGTCCTAGGACGGTGGGAAGCCGTTCTTGCTGTGCCAGGGTCTTCAGCCGGCAGGGAAGCCGTCCCTGCCGGTGCCTGCTGATGTCTTCTCTCTTCTCACTTCTGCAGCCTGCCTTGCTTCTTTGGGCCTTCTTTGGGCTGGGAAGACGCCACCAATGATCCTGCTCTTCTCTTCCAGATCTCCTAAGGCGCGGGCGCATGCCTCTCTTCTCCTTTTCAAGGACCACAGGTGTGGCCCCCTGCTAGCTCCTCCCTGGGCGTTGTCCTCTTCAGCCCTACAAAAGGGCCCAGCGTTCATTCCAGCTTTGCTTTCGCAAGGAGTTAGATGCTCCTGGGACCTTCCTGTCCTTCGCTCCAGGAGTCTCGCTGATCCATCGCTTCTTCAAGGTCCTGTGTTTCCTGTTCTTCGTTGGAGCTCCTCGTTTTGTCCTGATGTCCCTGTTCCAGTCCAGATGTCCGCCTGCTGTTCCTGATGTCCACGGTCAGTCTTGCTGTCTGTCTTCCAGTTCCTGATGTCCGTGATCCAGTCCTGACGTCCATCCTCCGTTCCTGATGTCTGTGATCCAGTTCTGATGTCCATCTCCTGATACTGATGTCCGTGATCCAGTCCAGTTGTCCTGAACCTCTGGTTCCTCGTCGCCACCTTTCCTGGCGTGCCATGTCATGGTCCGCAACCAGCCCCATGGGCGGGTTGAGTAGGGCACCTCATGGCACATTGCCTCCCTCACTTCTGCAGCACAAGCCTCTGGGAGACTTCCACTTGAGTCCTTGTCCCTGGTCTACGGAGTTCCTTGTGCTTGCTCCGTCCATGCCAAAGACTCTGCCAGAACCTGTGCCGTTCCAGCGTGGTCCGTGACCAGCCACTGGCAGCTATGTAGGGCACGCCCCGGTGCAGGCCTCTACAGCTTCTGAGACATGTTCCTTTCACTACTCCACATTTCATCTAAAGGCTACTTCGAGTCCAGTGTGGTCCGCGACCAGTCCCGCGGGTGGGCTGTGAAGGGCGCGCTGCGTCACAGTCTCAACCCAGTACCTTGCTTGAGTCTTCTGAATACCTTGAACCTTGCTTGAGTCTTCTGATTACCTTGAAACTTCATCCAAGTACCTTGCTCCTGAGTCTTCGTCTATGCATCCAAGTACCTTGCTCCTGAGTCTTCTTCTGAACCTCCATGTTCCGGTCTTCGCTGCCCTGGCCTCCATCCGGCCTGCCATTTTCTGCCATTACCCAGTGGCAGGTCCGAAAGGGCTTGGAACGGTTGGTGGACTGTTCATAAGACCACCATTGCATTGTTGGTCTTCCCGAAGCGTGCAGGTCCGGTGGAGGGTCAGTACCTTCGGTCATCATCTGTCTTCAGTCCAGCCTTGCTCCTGTCCAGCCCATGCTCGGGCATGTCTCACCTGCCTTGGCACTTCTTCGGAATTCCTCTGGGGTCGAGCCGTGGTCCAAGAACACACAAACCCCTGGAAAGTGGAACCACTCTCCTAGCACTTCCCTAACATCTGCCATCATATGCTATGTTTCAATGTCAACAAAGTTGACTTTAAAAAAGCCAACAAAAGCAGCTTAATCTCGTCAGCCAGTTTGTTTTTTTTTCCTATCTGCATGTACAGAATGACTGAACCTGTTCTCTGAACATATTCCTAGTATTTCATATTTCATACTTCTCATCTACAATATGGTATCAAAGTATAGCTATTTACCTTTGTTGTCGTGGGACTGCAGCTCTGCTGGTTGGCTAGAAATTTCGGTTTCTGCTAAAACCTGTAATTTCTTATCTGTAGGCCACTAAACAGAGAAACAAGAGAAAAATGTATTTGAAGTTTTGCAAGCAATGTTTTGGAAAGAAAATTCTTATTGCATATTCAGAGATGATTCCTCTGGTACAAATTGCAAATTGGAAAAAAGAATCTATAGGACAGCTGGATAATATGGGCAACATCATAAAGCACCGAGTACCAAACCTTTGAGATAAAAAGCTTGGAAAGCCTTTCTGCTAATCCGTGGTCTGTACCACATAACCATGTATCACGAGGCTCCATCTGTCATTTCAGAACTTAAAAGGAAAAACATTTTTTACTCTAAAGAGAGATGGAAGGATGTGTCTGATTATCCTGCTGTCCACAGAGAACACCAGAAACAGATAAGTAACTTTGTTTTCTCCATAGTCAAACAGGATTAATTGGTCCTACATGTGGTACTCATAAACTAAGGGTTGATTGCAATCCTATATTCACACCCTCCTTGAGACAACCTGCACAAATAGGGCTTTGGTGAGCTAAATTTGAACAAAAAATAATAAAATATTAAACAATTTCTTAGTACTGACTTACCATCTTGTCTATTCAACATATACCTACTACCACTCTGTCACCTACTAGTTGGTCTAAACATCTCACACTACATTTACGCTGACGACATCCAAATAATCTTACCCATTGATGAGACAATTGAAAAGACTCTGAACATAGCCAATATGTATCTGGCTATCATTAAACAATTACTAAACCAGATGGAATTAGTGATCAACATAGAAAAAACTGAATTCCTACTATTGGAACGTAAAAACATTGAAATCATCCAAAACCCTATCATACTTAAAAACAACCAAACAATTAAACTTTCAGAGAAAGTGAGAAACCTCGGAGTGATAATTGACACAGAACTTAACTTAAAACAACACATATCATTAAAAGTAAGGGAAGGTTATGCTAAACTCATGACCCTCAGAAGACTAAAACCGCTACTTACAGCGAGTAATTTCCGTTCAGTGTTACAAGCTCTTATTTTTGCTAGCACTGATTACTGTAATACCCTCCTAATTGGGTTACCATACACAACAATCAGACCACTCCAAATAATGCAGAACATGGCCGCCAGAATTCTGACTGGTAAAAGTAAAAGAGACCACATCACTGAAACTCTGATGGAATTACACTGGCAAATTACACATCGAGCAAAGAATACAGTATAAAACCCTGTGTACAATACATAAGCTAATACATAATGAAAATGCTGATTGGCTGAATACAGCCCTCCACGTACACGTCCCTAACAGAAACCTGAGATCAGCTAATAAAGCTTTACTGTCCATCCCCTCAATCAAAACAGCCAAACTAACCCAGGTAAGGGATAGAGCACTCTCCTTAGCAGGTCCTATACTATGGAACTCCATGCCCGTCGAGATCTGCTTGCAAAGAGACATCAAAACCTTCAGAAAACACTTAAAAACATGGTTATTCAAACAGGCGTACAACAAAGAGAAAGGAGAGTAGAACACAGAGAATAAGAAAAGCGATCGCAGAACACTCAAGCATGCTACCGCAATCTACACGGGTATATATATTCTATTTTATTTTAAACATGTTTGCTCTTGATTTTAGAATTTTAAAATCTGTTATAATACAGAATGGACATGATATATTATGATATAACACTTCCAATTATGAGTAATTAAAAACGAGCTATGTTACCGTAAAGTCTTGGCACCTAATTAATGATAGATTTATTATAGTTTCCAATATTATTATTTGTGCCTTATTGTAAACCGTTATGATGGTACCTAACTTAATGACAGTATAGAAAAGTTTTAAAATAAATAAATAAATAAATCTATTAATCGATAGGGAATTGCCACTGCTTTTTGCCGGCACGAGTAGCATGGGATCTATTTTACGTTTGGGTACTTGCCAGGAACTTGTGACTTGGATTGGCCACTGTTGAAAACAGGGCACTGGGCTTTATGTACCCTTGATCTGAACCAGTATGGCATATCTTATGTTCTTGTGTTTTTATCTAAGTGGTGATTGGCAAAAGTAGGGAGAGTATTCTGTGCAGTTGCTTTACAGATTTCTTTCATAGAGATAGAGCCAAAATGAGCTACAGGCTTCTCCGAACCTGGCCCTGCCTAAATTTAGGAAGTCAGTGAAATTAAATTTTCACTTAGGAAGATGTAGGCAGATCTAGGTACAAACTTAGGGCTTCATTTACTGTTACGATTCCTCCTGTAGCTGCACCACAGGAGGCATCTCACCTTTTCTGGAGGCCACTCCGAAGCCAGGGCCTCGCCTGAGCAATTGCCCGGATCCTGCTCCATGGCCTGGGAGGCCTTCGGTGTTGTTCGGGGCCTACTCGAAGCCTGCTCCACTGCAGCCTGGATGCTCTGGTGTGGACCACGCCCTTCTCCTAAGGGGCGGGCCCGCGGCTCCTCTCCATTCTTATAGAGCCAGCGAGGGGCGGACCATCTGGACTCCTCCCAGGGAGTTGCCTGCTTCTGGGCTATAAAAGCCTTGCTCCAGCACTCATGCTTCGCCTTGCATTGGAGTTACACGTCTCTGGATGTCTCCTCTTTCAGTGCTCTGTCAGGCCTTCGTTATTTGTTTCAGCTAGGTGTCTTGCACATCCTGATGTTCCTTGATGTTTGTTCCTGACCCTGATGTTTTAACCTGGCTTCAGACTGCCGGTGTGCAGTACATTACCCTGGACTGCTTTGTGCAGGATAATTCCTTTCCTGCGCTGGTTCTGCTCCCGCGGATGTGGGACAGGGTGGTCCGTGACCAGACCAGTCGTACTGGCTGTGTAGGGCGCCCTGAGGGACAGTGCTAACGTCTGAACCTCCCTGCTTGCTTTAGAGTCTACGTCTACAGTATCTTGCTTTAGAGTCTATGCCTACAGTCTGTGGTTCCCGAGTCTTCGTCGTCTGTTTCAGAACCTTTGTCTGCCCATGCCCTGAGTCCAGCCTGCTGCCTCTTGCCACCCCAGCGGCAGGTCCGAAAGGGCCGGGAACGGTCGGAGGACTGTTCATCACCAACACTCCACATGTTGGTTCCAAAGGCATGCAGGTCCGGCTGGGGGTCAGGCCCACGCTACACATACCCTTGGTGCGGGATCGTGCCAGGGGCCCAAGGGCACACTTTCTCTAGTGGGGACTGCTCTCCGAGCGCTCCTCGGTAACATTTACTAAGCATTTTCCCCACAGACACAGAATGGGAGAAAAGTTTTAATAGTTGAAATTTGGGGGTTTTTTGTTGTTGTTTCCTCTTTTGTTTTAATTATGTATATTTTTATTGTTCACCATTTTGGACTTCAGTATTGGTAAATAAATACTAAATAAATAAATAGTAAATCAGGCCCTTAGATTGTAAATTCTCTAAGGACTGAAAAATACCTACAGTATGTGAATGTAATCTGTGCTGAAGTGCCTGAAAAGTGGAGTATAATTCAATCAAATAGGCATCTAACTCCTTACTTTAGGAGCTTGGATCTTTTGAAAATTGGTCTCTTTCTGCTTTACATGGCCAAGTAAAGATAAGCCAGCCTTGTCATAGCAAAAGAAGACAGTCAAATGCAATTTGCAATTATACTTTAATGACAACTAATCCTGGTGTTTTATGAACAAAAAAGAAATAGTTGAGTGGATCATCTTATATCTTTAGTTTTGTCAGTCCAAAACATGAAGTGTTTTACTTTTAGGACTGCAAAACACCACCTAGCTTGGCACTGATTAATTCTACTTATCCATGGAGAAAATAAAGTTACTTATCTTTATCTGGTGTTCTCTGTGAACAGCAGGATGAGTCAGAATCTAATCAATTTCTTTGATTGGATGACCACAGAGTTGATCGGAGGAGAGTGCTAGATGTAGTATACTTAAGATTATCAGTAAGGCCTTTGAAACAGCTCCACATAAGCAACTTATAAATAGAGCGTCCACTGTATGGGCCCTAAACTGACTGACTGGGTTAGAAAGTAGCTGAGTGGGAGGCAACAAAATATAGTGGCAAATGGAATTTGTTGGGAATCCCGTCCGCGGTCGGGTCCCCCCTTACCACCAAGCTCGCTTCCTGCTCTGCGAGCTGCCCCGGCCCTGCTCGGGCCGCGTCAGGGCCTTCTCGTGGCGTTCTCCCCACAAGGGAGACGCTATCGGCATCTTCGGGTGGCTCCGCCCACTAGGCGCGAGCACGCCCAACTGCCCGGGATTTAAAGGGGCCGTGGCGGGAAACCTCGGCCCGGCCCCAAATTCCACATCATTGCTGTAGGACTATAAATAGGCTGCTTCAGACCCCATTGCCTTGCCTTGGCAACAGGTCGCCTCCTGGGAGAATCTAGTTGCTTGTTCCTGACTCTGTTCCAGTATCCTGTCTGTTCTTGAGTCAACGGCTGCAGCAGCAGCAACACTAATTAGATGTCTTGGCAGCTATCGTCAAGAGACTGGCTAACCACCTGGATTTGACGCCTCCGGTGGCAGCCCCGCCTTCGGCTCCTGCCCCAGCCGCCGGACTGGTCTCATCTCTGCATCTACCAGGGCCATCCCGCTATGCTGGAAATCCTAAGCAGTGTCGGGGGTTCCTCAACCACTGTTTTGTGCGGTTCACCCTCCAACCAACACAGTTCCCATCCGATCAGGTTAAAACAACCTACATACTGTCTCTATTGGATGGCAAAGCCCTGGCATGGGCTTCCCTGCTGTGGGAACGAGATGATTCGCTACTTGTAAATCTACAACAATTTGTACACACCTTTAAGCAGGTATTTGATGAGCTGGCTCGGCAGTCCACCGCAGCTGCTGAACTCCTCCATCTGCACCGAGGCTCCCGGCCGCTGGTCAACTACGCTGTCGAATTCTGCACCTTGGCGTCAGAGTTGGGTTGGCGGGAGGACATCTTACGCAGTATCTACCTGGAGGGACTATCTTCTCACATTAAGGATGAACTCGCAGCTAGGGATCTCCCAGATGATCTCGAGGGCCTGATCGATCTCTCAGGGAAGATTGATTGCAGGCTTCAGCAACAGGCCCAGGTGATTAAGCCCACCCGGAGACCAGTTGCATTAGCTCCGTCCTTCTCCAGACCAATGGCTCCGCCTCCTGAACACCAGCCTAGTCGAGGTGAGGAACCCATGCAACTCTGTTGCAGCCCTCTTACTCCGGAGGAGAGGAAGCACTGCCGTTCCTTAGGCTTGTGCCTTTACTGCGGTGGGAAGGGCCACATGTTGGCACAATGCCGGGAGCGACCGGAAAACTCCCAAGCCTAGGCGTTACTGGGGAGCTAATCCTAGGCTGTGTGAACCCCACTCCCCAATTTACTGTTCCTGTTTCTTTGGAGTACCCCGGTGGGTCCTTTTCTACATTGGCCTTTATCGACTCTGGGGCTAGAGGCAACTTCATCCTAGCTGATCTGGTCCAACAGCTGCAACTTCCCATGGTTGTTCATACATCGCCACGACGAGTATCCACCATTCAGGGCACCCCTTTGCCTGGCTGCATCTCGTCCACACCAGCTCCAGTGATCCTCCGCACCAGGATTCTACGTGTGTAAGAGATCTCCTTCTACATCCTGAACAAATCTATCCATCCCATAGTCCTGGGTCTACCCTGGCTTCAGAAGCACTCTTCCTCATGGATTGGGATTCCTTGCAAATCACGGCCTGGAGTCCAACCTGCTTTATGGCCTGCTTGCCTACTCTGTCTCAGCCTAGCATTCCTTCGTCAGCCACCACTCTGTTGCTGCCGCCGCAGATGTCTTCTCCAAGGAAAAGGTTGAGCTCTTGCCAGAACATTGGGCCTTCGATTGTGCCATTGATTTACTGCCTGGTGCTATACCCCCTCGGGGGCGAGGGGTATAGCACCAGTACATCCAAGAAAATCTGGATAAGGGATTTATCCGGCCTTCTACTTCTCCAGCAGGGGCCGGATACTTTTTTGTCGCCAAAAAAGACGGTTCTCACAGGCCCTGCATAGATTATTGGGGGCTCAACGATATTACACGCCGGGATCGATATCCTCTCCCACTCATCCCAGAGCTCTTGGACCGTCTTCAAGGAGCTAGAATCTTTACTAAGTTGGACCTCCGAGGCGCATATAATCTAATTCGAATTAAACCAGGTAATGAGTGGAAAACCGCTTTTAACAGTCGTGATGGGCATTACGAGTATTTAGTCATGCCCTTTCGACTATGTAATGCACCAGCTGTTTTTCAAAACCTAATGAATGAGGTCTTCCAAGACATGCTTCACTCTTCAGTGATTGTATACCTCGACGATATACTCATATACTCTAAAGACCTCACCATTCATCGACAGCAGGTACAAGTGCTGCAGCAACTCAGCGAAAACCACCTGTTCGCTAAACTGGAAAAGTGTATATTTGAACAACAGTCCTTGCCATTCTTAGGTTACATTATCTCAGTCTCGGGATTTCATATGGATCCAGAAAAAGTTTCCACCATTAAAGACTGGCCTCGGCCGGTAGGAGTAAAAGCCCTTCAACGCTTTCTTGAATTTGCTAACTTCTACTGGCATTTCATTCCGCACTACTCACAGAAGGTACTGCCCTAACCAGGAAGGGAGCCAACGCCAGAGAGTGGCCCATGGAAGCACTCCTGGCTTTCGAAGAGCTAAAACAAGCTTTCCTGCTCAACTCTTGTCTACACCACCCGGATCCCACACGACTCTTCGTGGTAGAGGTAGACACCTCAGACATCACTTTGGGGGCCGTCCTCTGCCAACTCTCTGACAAGGGATCGCTACTTCCTTGCTCTTACTTTTCTCAAAAATTTACCTCCGCTGAAAAAAATTACGGTATAGGAGATAAAGAGCTCCTAGCCATTAAGGTGGAGTTTGAAGAATGGTGCCAGTGGCTGGAGGGGGCCCAGCATCCAGTGGTGGTGTACACCGATCATAAAAATCTAGAATATTTGTGTCAAGCATAATGACTAAACCCGCAACAAACTCGCTGGCCCTTGTTTTTCAGCCGCTTTAATTTCTCCCTACGCTACAGACCAGCATCCAAGAACATCCGAGCGGATGCTCTCTCCCGCACCATGGAACCCGAAGACTTTCCCACCTTGCCACAATACATTCTCGACCCGGCTAAAGTCCTCCTTGCAGCCACTGATGTGGCTCCCGCGGGTAAGATGGTAGTACCTCTCCGCCTACGCAAGAAGGTCCTCTCCTGGGCCCACGATTCTCTTACAGCAGGACACCCAGGCTGGGTTCGGACCCAAGAGCTCTTGTCTCGTTACTACTGGTGGCCACACATGAATCAAGATGTCCGAGTATACGTAGACTCCTGCCCAACTTGCGCCAGCCAAAAGCCCCTACCCTGGACGTCCATGGGGGTTGAAACAGTCACTCCCCAATCCCATAGAACTGTGGACTCACATCGCCATGGACTTCATAGTTGATCTATCATCATCTGAAGGGAAACAGGTCATCTGGGTCACAGTAGACAGATTCTCCAAGATGGCTCATTTCGTAGCTCTCTCGAAACTCACTACTGCGCCTGAACTCGCACAACTCTTCAACAAGCATATCTTTTGCTTACACGGATTACCACAACACATCTCCTCCGATCGTGGATCACAATTCACTACAAAATTCTGGAAGGCAATGTGCAGAAAATTTGGGATCCAGCTAGACTTCACGACAGCCTTCCACCTACAAGGAAACAGGCAGGCTGAACGAACCAATCGTCCCCTGAAGAGCTTCCTCTGCTCCTTCATAGGAGATAAACAGGACAATTGGGTGGCCTTGCTACCTTGGGCGGAGTTCTCCTACAATCACCATGTCCACTCCGCAACAGGATCCTCGCCTTTCCAACTTCAGGAAACAGCCTAAACCACCCTTACCGCTCCCGGTAACGATGTCTTCACCGGCCGCTCAACTCATGGCCCAACAGCTCCAATCTCTATGGGATTCCACTCAGGACAACTTGCGGCGTGCGGCTAACTCCACCAAGAGAGATGCGGATAGACATCGTCGCAAAGCTCCCATCTTTCACCCAGGAGACCGGTTCTGGTTGAGAACTCGTCATATTCGTCTCCGAGTGCCTTCTATGCGACTAGCACCCAGATACACTGGGCCCTCTGTGGTCTCGGAACGAGTGGGTGCAGTATCCTATCACCAACGCTTACCTTCGAGTCCATGAATACACGTGTTCCATGTCTCGCTACTGAAGCCATTGGTACACTCAACATTCCACCGAAAACCACCAAAGCCTGTGAATGCAGTCGCGGATACCGACCTTGTCTACCAAGTACGAGAGGTTCTGATGTCCGCTTCTATCACCGATGGTGGGAGTACTTGCGCTCATGGGAAGGCTTCGGCCCGGAGGAGAACACATGGGAGCCTGCCTCCAACATTCTTGACAAATCTCTCCTTCTCCAGTTCCATCGAAATAACCCCAGCAAACCAAGACCCCCAGGGAGGGGGCATAAGAGGGAGGGTACTGTTGGGTATCCCAGCCGCGGCCGTCCGCAGTTGGGTTCCCCCTTACCACCAAGCTCGCTTCCTGCTCTGTGGGCTGCCCCGCCCGGCCCTGCTCGGACTGCGTCGGGGCCTTCTCACGGCGTTCTCCCCACAAGGGAGATGTCATCGGCATCTTCGAGCGGCTCCACCCACTAGGCGTGCGCGCGCCCGACTGCCCGGGATTTAAAGGGGGCCACGGCGGGAAATCTCGGACCGGCCCCAAATTCCTTGTCAGCGCTGGAGGACTATAAATAGGCTGCCTCAGACCCCATTGCCTTGCCTTGGCAATAGGTCGCCTTCTGGGAGAATCTAGTTGCTTGTTCCTGACTCTGTTCCAGTATCCTGCTTGTTCCTGACTCCGCTCCTGCCTCCCTGCTTGCTCCAGCTCCTCTCCTGCTCCTGAGTTCCAGTTCCCACCTGCTTGCTTCTTTGGTTTGGTACCTGGTTTTGTCTGTCTACTGCCCGTCCTGACCCTTGGCTTGCTCTTTGGTTCCGTCTGTCTTCTACCGGCCCTGATCTCTGGCTCGTCTCATCTGGCTCCTCTGCTGCCTGACGGTCCAGGGGTTCGAGGCATCGACTCCCCACGTCTGCAGCCTGCCTTGACTCGGACTGTTCACCGTACTCCTCTTCACCAAGAGACCTTCTCCTAAGTCCTGCCGGCCCTGGCACCCAAGGGCTCAACCTGCGGGGAACGAGGGCTGGTATAAGTGAAGGTTCTGTCTGGTCTCCTGGTCCTGATCCGCCTCTTGGCTACCAGTACCACTGTAGGCCTTCCTTCAGTGGTTCCACCTCACACTCTAGCCGGCCCAAGGGACCACGTTCAGAACAGAATTTTCTGAGGAGAGGAGTGTTACCAATAGTGTGCCTTAGGAATTAGTCCTTGGACTGGATCTTTTCAACATTTTTGTGAGTGACATAGCAGAAGGATTGTCGGGAAAAGTTTGTATTTTTGCCAATGATACCAAAATCTGTAACAGGGTAGACACCCAGGAAGGTTTGATTTATTTGATTTATATATTCTGCTTTTCAGTGCTTCAAAGCAGATTACATTCAGGTACTGTAAGCGTTTCTCTGTCCCCAGAGGGCTCACAATCTAAAGTTGTGGAAAATATGAGACAAAATCTAATGAAGCTTGAAGAATGGGTTTTGCAGCCCAAATGCAGAGTCAAGCATTAAGGATGCAAAATCCCAAGGGAGTGGTACAGTATACTGGATGAAATTCTTCTAAGCAGGAAAGAAGAGAAGGATCTAGAGGCAATTATATTGGATGATCTTAAAGTGGCCATATATTGGATGATCTTAAAGGTGGATAAGACGACAGTAAAATCCAGAAGGATGCTTAGCTGCATAGTGAGAAGAATGATCAGTATTAAAAAGGTGATGGGGGAGATCACATGAAGAAGTGAACTGCTCAGTCACTTGGAGTGGCTCCGGGTGCCACCCCAAACACACAGCGATTTTCTCTTAACTTTCGTTAAATATTACACCCAATTTGGCAAGGTAATGCTTCCTCAATTTGGCAGTATTCCTAAGCTTTTGTTATTGTCGGCTATTATGAGAAAGGCTTAAAAAGAAAGAAAAGGAGAACCTGACTTCTGGGATGACGTCACCGGGGTCGGCAGGGTAGCGCACTAGTTCCGGGCACTTTCCCCCCTATATCGTTCATCATCCGCGCTCCCCAGGTTCCCTGCCGATTGCAGGCAGCAGGGGATGGCTATAGCATTAAAATCGGAGTCACCCTCAGAATTATCAAAGTCAGGTGAGGATCCAAGATGGCGGCACGTTAAGAGTTGGAGCTGAGTGGCGTCCTGCTTTTTCCTCTGAAAAATTGCTAAACTTTAGAAATGCCACCTAAAAAGAAGGGGAAGGTCAGGGTCTATCCCTTGACACCCCCTCCGATATCAATTCTGCAGCAGGAGATCACACGGTTCCTTACCTCTTCAACCATCGATCCAGGAGTCGAGGATTCCTTGAAGCGGGGAACTGGAAGGGAGCTTTCCGTTCCGGAGGAGACTACCCTGAGTCCAGAGCAAAGAGCAGCTCCGACACAAGGAACAGGGCTGGTGTTTCAACCCGACGTGCTGGATGTGGGGATCTCTTCCGGGTTACAGGCAGAGACGCCAGCGCTGACCGCAGCCCTACAGGCAACATTAACAAGCTCGGTCGTCCCGGATGAAACGAGACCCAGCGTGGGAATTACAGAATTTGGACAGGGAGAAGGAACAGTTGGTGTAAGCCCAGTGAGTTTAAGCCTGCCAATACCGCAAGAACTTACCCCATCGTTTAAGCACCTGAAAATCCCAGACCGCCCTGAAATTGTGACTATGACTGCGCTATGGGACCTGATGATGGGAGTAGCGTTAGCCGTAAATCATCTAAGCGAGAAAGTGGAGATATTGGCTTCTCAAAGCTCCCAAAATTCAACCGAATTTCAAAAGAAACTTGTTCAAGTTTCTAGGAAAATTGTGACACTGGAGAAGGAACAAGAAAATTTAAAATTTAAAGCAGCAGTGGTTAAAGATAACCAATTTATTGCCAGGAGAGTGGAAACTTTAGAAAATGCTTCCAGATATTTAAACATAAGGATCTTAAATTTTCCTCGGGTATTGTGTGAAAACCCTTATATTTCCTTAAAAAGATTTATGATAGAGGTCCTGTGTTTTGATGAAGGAAATTTACCTGCAGCTAACAAATGTTATTTTTTGCCTAAAGCAATTTCAACATCAAATACAGTTAATATCCAGGAAAATTTAACTCAATTTTTAGAAGACTTCGCAATAGAAGTGCTAGATAGAGCTACTTTACTGGTATCATTTATATCGATTATGGATGTTCAGTCATTATGAAAAATTATTTCAACAAGTTTCCAACTGTTTTCCTTAATGAAAATGTTAAAACTTTTCCTAACTTGTCTCCGATCACCCAGGGTAGGCGCAGGGAGTTTTTAGCCCTATGCCAACAGGTTATTGCATTGGGTTACACCTTAAAAGTAAAATTTCCTTGCAAGTGTTTCTTAAAGAAAGGAGCTGAAGTCAATATATTCTTCACTCCCGAGCAATTGAAAAGTTTTCTTTTATTGAAAACCCCTATTACATCATCGCCCACACTATGTATGTGCTTGCCTTTACTTGGTTGAAAATTTTCATGTTACAGTCATTCTCAATAATTTTCGGATCCTAAACTTTAGCTAATGGCTATTTATATATTGATTTATAGTTTAAGAAGGATGGATGTATTTGAATTATGTTTCTTATTTGAATGCACATATAAGTGTTATATTTTCTTTTTTCTTTTTCTCATCCTGAGTTTCTGTATTTGCAAAATTGAAGGTTTTGTAAATTAAAAATTGATAAAGAATTAAAAAAAAAAATTGCCGGAGTTAGCCGCAAAAACAAGCACTCCGGGGCCCGATATTGTTGTCGATCTACTCCTACAGAGAGGAGGAGTTAGAAATCTGATGTAGATCTGATGCCGGATGGGCGGAGACATCAGATAGGAGTTAGCAATCTGTTAGGAAAGCTCTGAGTTAAAGCTGGGTCAGGGTTTGCTCCTCCCAAGGAGAGGAGCTAGCAATCCTGTTGAGCTTGCTCCCCCAGAGGGGAGGAGCTAGCAATCTGTTAGCGATTCTGCTAGGAGACAATCTGCTATAGGTTAGACTGTGAAGCAGCAATCTGTTGTAGGAGCTGCTAGGACTAGCAATCTGTTGGCAGACTGTTGAGGGTTAGACTGCAAGGTAGCAGTTTGTTGTACTCAGCTATTGAAGTGTGAGAGATGAGCACTCTAATGTAGAATGGTGAATCATTGGTCCGATGGCAGATGACAGTGCCCTCAGGAGGATATCATGAGAGGGACCACCAACTAGACTGGAGTATGGAGACAGACACAGATAGTTCTTTATTACAGGTAGTAGAACCACCAGAGGTGGCAGTAGTGAGCTGATGTGCCCAGCAGGACTGAAGTCCCTCAGATCCTGGAACTGCTATCTCTGGGTTTGCTGAGCTGTAGAGAGAGACTCATAGATAGTGAGTAGACACTGTATGCTGGATACATAACCAGAAGTAGATGATACACTCACATAGATTAATAAGAAGGCTCAGTAGCTGGAGAGAGTTAGGCCCTCGAGGAGCGAGTACCTGGTTCCAGGGACAGCTCTGAGAGAGCGATGTTAACTCAACAGTTATCTATCTCTGTAATGGTTTCTAGGCAATAGAGAATAGTTAGTATATTCAGGAACAGGAGCCTCTAGGCGAGTACTGGTTCCTATATGCAAACTGAAATAAGAACTCACAATATCTGTATATGAAATAGCTTCTGAAATAGAAGAGAATCTTCGGGGCCCTCGAGGAGCGAGTACCGGTTCCTATCTGCAATCTGTAATAATAACTCACAATCTCCATACCTGCGATAGCATCTTAGACAGAAGAGAATCTTCAGGGTTCTAGGAACATGGGCCCTCAAGGAGTGAGTACCGGTTCCTATATGCAACTGGAACAGAAACTCACAATGTTCACGTCTTCGATCGCTTCCAGGCAATAGGGAGTCTTCTGAACGTTCAGGGACATAGGCCCTCGAGGAGCGAGTACCGGATCCCGTCTTAGCAATCTGAAAACAAGAGGAGAGAGCGAGGTCCCTGAGGAGCGGGTAACCCCTAGTAAGTTCGAGGAGGCAGAGCAGCGGAGAATGAATCGGGTCGAGATGATCCCCGCAATCAATCCCTTGCTAACAACTCGTAAGCGTAAGCAAAGACCTTTTGTGTTGGAAGCGGATGATGTCACTAAGGGGGGACGCCCCCGAGGTTCGCGCCCTTGCTGGTACAAACTTCGGAGCGCGTGGGCCCCCTACGTCATCAGGACATGGCGGATCCGCAGTGTCAGGCCAGCCCGGGGACTCCGGGAAGAAACGGCGAGGAGAAGCCGCGGCAGCAAATGTCCATCAGACCCGAAGGGAGTCGCCTCAGAGGTAGAGAGGGTGGAGCGAGGGCAAGAGCAGGCATGAACGCAACAGATATGCGCCAGAGATCGGCACAAAATCGCAGCATTCACAGCACAACATGGCCAAGATGGAGGCTGCAGGAGATGGAGCAAACCACGTTGCCGAGGTCTCAGAGGCGGCCCTGATTAAAATCTCGGCGAGGGTTGCAGAGGCACTGGATGCCCGGCTCCTTAAAATCCAGACATCCATGGAGGGCATTAAGCATGCTGTTGAGGGGCAGGCTAAAAGGATTGATGAAGTAGAACAGCGAATGTCAGATCAGGAGGACAGGCTACAAACTGCGGAAAGACAAGTACAAACTCTCACCTCGCAAAATACCTCTCTGATGGAGTGCTTAGAAGATCAGGAAAATAGGAACCGCCGTAATATTATTAAAATAATAGGCTTGCCGGAATCAGTGTCAGAGCAGGAACTGTATGCATCTAATAAAACCTGGCTACCGAGGCAGCTGGGCCTAAATATCACTTCTGGTCACCTGTGCTGTGAACAGGCACATAGAATGGGTCCGCCCAGGGAAGCTACGAACAAGCCGTGGCCAGTGATGGCCAGAATCTTAAACTGGTCACACAAAACTCAACTGATGAAAGCTTTTAGGCAGCATTCTGGTGTGGAATATCGGGGCCATCGGATTTTACTGTTCCAGGATTTCTCTGCAGCAGTATCAGCACAACGTAAAGCGCTGTCACCAGCTTGCACTGAGCTCCATAAAAGGGGGATACCATTTGCTCTAATTTTTCCTGCGAAGTTGAGAGGTCAGCATAATGGCACAGTCCTCTTCTTCTACAAAATGAAGAAGCTAATTCTTTTATAGCCTCACTGAAACACGACATCGTCACCTGAATTGAACAGTTACTACTGATGCGAATAAATCTATGGCTCTACCTTTCCTAAAATATAGCCATTAAAGCCTGGTCATGGAGACGCAAGTGGGTTTATCCCTTGCCTCGTCCTAGATGTTGCTAATGTTAGCATTTATCGATTAAGGGGAGGCTAGGATGTTGGTTAAAATTACCATGTTATGTCCAGTTCAGTATCAGTTGAAGCTGTTTCACAATTTACCCACTGGAGGCGGAAGAGGGGGGAGAAATGGGGTGAGAGGGCAGAAGGAAGCCCGTCGACTGGATTGGGGAAGATGGGTACTTTGTGCCTCTTAAGGAGCAAAGAGTTCTGGATATGGATGAGTATAATGTGCTTGAGATATGAGAGAGTATGGATGCAGTATGTATGTCTATGTACGGAACAGCAAGGTGGGGGGGGGGGGGGGGGGGAGGGGGGAGACCAGCAATATGCCCAAAGGTTTTGGAGTTGTCAATACATGCATGCAATGTTTGTGATTTTGACACGTGGTGTGGGGCGGGACGCCCAGGCTGGGGGGTGTCCGGTCCTGACACTACATCGAAACATGTTTTTTGTGTTACAGTTCACAGTTCTGTCCCTCTAGCCGACTGAAATGGTCTCTGTTATGATAATGTCCCTGAATGTGGATGGCATTCACTCTCCGATTAAAAGGAAAAAGCTTTTATCCTTATTCCAACGGTCCATAGCCCAGGTGGTATTTATGCAGGAGACTCACTTGACAGATGTGGAGCATAGTAAACTAAAAAGAGAGTGGGTGGGAAGTTGCTATTATTCATCTTTCACTTCACGGCAGAGGGGAGTTGCGATTTTAGTTGGATAGAGTCTTGCAAGATGTGGAGGGTCGGTATGCTGTGGTGGGTGGGACGCTTTACCAACAGAGAATCGCTTTCTGCAATGCATATGCCCCAAACACATATTCTCACGCATATTTTGCTAACTTGGTGGGTATTTTAGCTAAACTGCCAGACTGTGCCTTAATAGTGGGAGGGGACTTCAATACTGTTATGGACAAACAATTTGATTGTAAGTCCCCAGGGCCAAGGGGAACCATGATCACCACCAGGGAGTAAATTATCTGTGTAATGAATTAAATTTACTGGATAATTGGCGACTGTTACACTCAGGGGAACAAGATTTTACTTTTTTCTCACATCCCCACCTTTCCCATTCGAGGCTTTATTACATACTAGTACCTGATACATTTTTCCCATGCGTCACAGACACTACTATAGGGACAATCTCAGTTTGAGACCATGCTCCCATATCTGTAACCTTACAAATAGGGAAGTCACAACCTCAGGCTTTTTTGTGGAGAATGCCTCCTGATTTGGGTTCAGAGGTGAAATTCCAGACTTACATTAAAAAGAGGGATGGGAGGAGTATATTCAACAGTACTCCTGAAATTGCCCCCAACATGCTCTAGCTAGCTGGGAAAGCAGTAATGAGGGGGAAAATCATAGTTTATGTGGCTACACGGAATAAACAATGAAATGCAGAAATTTTGCGTCTAACTACAGAGCTGAAAACCGCACAGGCCAAATTTGTAAGGGTCCACATCGCCGGGAATAAAAAAGAGGCTGATCATATACACCAAGCCCTTAAGAACATAAGAACATAAGAAATTGCCATGCTGGTGCACCACCGGCCTGATGCACAAGCCAGATGAGCAGTTACTTTGCCTCTGGTTTGTTATGGCTGGAGTATGTTTAGAGAATGAGCTTGAGTCTATTCAGTCACCGCCCCCGTTCACTGTTGTAAGTGACCCACAATTTACTGAAAGCAAATTTTTCTATATTTTGCTTTCAGTAAATTGTGGGTCACTTACAACAGTGAACGGGGGTGGTGACTGAATAGACGCAAGCTCATTCTCTAAACACTGGGTCAGACCAAGGGTCCATAAAGCCCAGCATCCTGTTTCCAACAGAGGCCAAAC
Source organism: Rhinatrema bivittatum (assembly GCF_901001135.1). Classification (NCBI taxonomy): domain Eukaryota; kingdom Metazoa; phylum Chordata; class Amphibia; order Gymnophiona; family Rhinatrematidae; genus Rhinatrema; species Rhinatrema bivittatum. The sequence continues at coordinate 699,556,612 of NC_042616.1, forward strand.
CAGGCCACAAGAACCTGGCAATTACCCATATACCAAGAAGATCCCTTGCTACTGATGCAATTATTAGCAGTGGCTATTCCATAAGGAAACTTGATTAATAGCAGTTAATGGGACTTCTCCTCCAAACTTATCCAAATCTTTTTTGAACCCAGATACACTAACTGCATTAACCACATCCTCTGGCACCAAATTCCAGAGCTTAACTGACCGTTGAGCGAAAAAGAATTTTCTCCGATTAGTTTTCAATGTGCTACTTGCTAACTTCATGGAATGCCCCCTAGTCCTTCTATTATCTGAAAGTGTAAATAACTTATTTTTTATTTTATTTAGCATTTTTTATATACCGAGGTATAGCAGAGTTGCCTTCACTCCGGTTTACATTATAACAACCTGTTACATTGAAATTTGATAAATTACATTAAACCGACTGAGAAACTGACATATAAAATTAGTCTAAACAAAAACAAGATATACTAAAAGTTAGGTATACTGAAAAACAGGGTTCATAGATAATAGGAGATATCTGTAGTTAGAAGCAGGATAAATTGTCCAATCAGTAAACTGATAGATTATGAGATCAAAAGTCCGAGTTGTCAGTAAGAGATTGGCTTAGTAGCCAAGATTTTAATTCTTTTTTAAAAGATTTAGGGTTTTCTTGACCAGCGAGGTGCTGAGGTAGTGAGTTCCATAATTTTGGGCCGATGATGGAAATAACTGATTCACATCTACTCGTTCAAGACCTCTCATGATCTTAAAGACCTCTATCATATCACCCCTCAGCCGTCTCTTCTCCAAGCTGAACAGCCCTAACCTCTTCAGCCTTTCCTCACAGGGGAGCTGTTCCATCCCCTTTATCATTTTGGTTGCTCTTCTCTGTACCTTCTCCATCGCAACTATATCTTTTTTGAGATGCGGCGACCAGAATTGTACACAGTATTCAAGGTGCGGTCTCACCATGGAGCAATACAGAGGCATTATGACATTTTCTGTTTTATTAACCATTCCCTTCCTAATAATTCCGAACATTCTGTTTGCTTTTTTGACTGCTGCAGCACACTGAGCCGATGATTTTAAAGTATTATCCACTATGATGCCTAGATCTTTTTCCTGGGTGGTAGTTCCTAATATGGAATCTAACATCATGTAACTACAGCAAAGGTTATTTTTCCCTATGTGCAACATCTTGCACTTGTCCACATTACATTTCATCTGCCATTTGGATGCCCAATCTTCCAGTCTTGCAAGGTCCTCCTGTAATGTATCACAATCCGCTTGTAATTTAACTACTCTGAATAATTTTGTATTGTCCGCAGATTTGATAACCTCACTCGTCGTATTCCTTTCCAGATTATTTATATATATATATATTGAAAAGCAGCAGTCCAAGTACAGATCCCTGAGGCACTCCACTGTTTACTCTTTTCCACTGAGAAATTGACCATTTAATCCTACTCTCTGTTTCCTGTCTTTTAACCAGTTTATAATCCACAAAAAGACATCGCCCCCTATCCCATGATGTTTTAGTTTTCTTAGAAGCCTCTCATGAGGGAATTTGTCAAACACCTTCTGAAAATCCAAATACACTACATCTACTGGTTCACCTTTATCCACATGTTTATTAACCCCTTCAAAAAAATGGAGCAGATTTGTTAGGGGCAAGACTTCCCATGGGTAAATCCATGTTGACTATGTTCCATTAAATCATGTCTTTCTATATAATCTACGATTTTGATCTTTAGAATGGTTTCCACTATTTTTCCCGGCACTGATGTCAGGCTCATTGGTCTATAGTTACCCGGATCACCCCTGGAGCCCTTTTTAAATATTGGGGTTACATTGGCCACCCTCCAGTCTTCAGGTACAATAGATTATTTTAATGATAACTTACACATTTTAACTAATAGATCAGAAATTTCATTTTTTAGTTCCTTTAGTACCCTAGAATGCATACCATCCGGTCCAGGTGATTTGCTACTCTTTAATTTGTCAATCTGGCCTACTACATCTTCCAGTTTCACAGTGATTTGGTTTAGTTCGTCTGACTCATCACCCTTGAAACCCATCTCCGGAACTGGTATCTCCCCAACATCCTCATTGGTAAACACAGAAGCACAGAATTCATTTAGTCTTTCTGCAATGGCATTATCTTCCTTAATTGCCCCTTTAACCCCTCAGTCATCTAACAGTCCAACCAACTCCCTCACAGGTTTCTTGCTTCAGATATATTTTAAAACGTTTTTATTATGAGTTTTTGCCTCTATGGTCAACTTCATTTCAAATTCTCTCTTCGCCTGTCTTATCAATGTTTTACACTTAACTTGACAATGCTTATGTTTTATTCTGTTTTCTTCAGATGGATCCTTCTTCCAATTTTTGAAGATGTTTTTTGGCTAAAATAGCCCCTTTCACCTCACCTTTTAACCTTGACAGTAATCGTTTTGCCTTCCTTCCACCTTTCTATATGCGCGGAATACATATGGACTGCGTCTCTGGTATTGTGTTTTTAAACAATGTCCATGCTAACGCTTTTAACCTTTGCAGCTGCACCTTTCAGTTTTTTTCTATTTTCCTCATTTTATCAAAGTTTCCCTTTTGAACGTTTAGTGTTAGAGCTGTAGATTTACTTATTATCCCCCTTCCAGTTATTAGTTTAAATTTGATCATGTTATGATCACTATTGCCAAGTGGCCCCACTACCGTTACCTCTCTCACGAAATCCTGCTTCCACTAAGAATTAAATCTAAAATAGCTCCCTCTCTTGTTGGTTCCTGAACCAATTGCTCCATGAAGCAGACATTTATTACATCCAGGAACTGTATGTCTCTAGCAAGTCCTGATGTTACATTTACCCAGTCAATATTGGGGTAATTGAAATCTCCTATTTTTATTGCACTGCCAAATTGGTTAACTTCCCTGATTTCTCTTAGCATTTCATCATCTGTCTGACCATTTTGTCCAGGTGGATGGTAGTATACTATCACTATACTCTTACCCAACACACATGGGATTTCTATCCATATAGATTCTACTGAGCATTTAGTCTCTTGTATGATCTTTATCCTGTTGGACTCTACACCCTCCCGAACATAAAATGCCACACCCCTGCCAAGTTGATCCTCCCTATCATTGCGATATAATTTGTACCCTGATATAGTACTGTCCCATTGGTTATCCTCCTTCCACCAAGTCTCTGAGATGCCAATTATATCAATCTCATCATTTACTGCTACACACTCTAACTCTCCCATCTTATTTCTTGAACTTCTGGCATTGGCATATAGACATTTCAAAGTATGTTTTTTTGTTTATATTAATAACCTGCTTTTCAGTTGTTATGGATAATTTGGAAATCATTAGCTTCGGTGTTTTTTTACCTATAGGCACGTGGGCTATGTTTTCTTTTATTGGAACCTCACTGTTGGGATGCCCTAACTCTCCTGTTTCATTAGAATCCTTCAATGATACATTGTTCCGAATCATGCACTGCTGAGTGACTGTCTGCTTTCCCCCTGGTACTCTATATATCAGTACCACTGTAGAGGGGTTCTATGAATTGGGGTGGGTTTTCGGGAGGTGGGTTGGGGGGGTGGGATGTTACAGACACAGAGGTTCTCATTGTAAAATTGCTTAAATGCACTCCTAGTACTATATGATGGTCACTTTAATTAATTTTGCATCACTGGAGTGTTGTTCTTTTTCTCAAAATACTTGCTGGATTAGTGAGATCTAAATTGGACTTTGCATGTTTCATTCTTTCACTTATTGGGTTTGCGACTAATTTGTATCCCAGAGATAAGCAGTGGTTTTACTCAAGCTCACCTTAATAATGGTTTATGGACTTTTCTTCCAGGAACTTGTTCAAACCTTTTTTAAACCCAGCTACATTAATAGCTGTACTACATTCTCCAGCAACAAATTTCAGAGTTTAATTATGCACGGAGTAATAAAATATTTTCTCCTATTTATCTTAAATGTATTACCTAATAACTTCATTGTGTGTACCCTAGTCTGTACTTTATGAAAGTATAAACAACTGATTGCAGTGGAATGGGTAAATGCAATATTTTATAGACCTCTAACTCCCCTCAGCCATCTCTTCTCCAAGATGAAGTGCCCAAACCTCTTTAGCCTTTCCTTATAGGGGAATTGATCAACCTCCTTTATCATTTTGGCCACCCTTCTCTGTACCTTTTCTACCTTCTCTGTATCTTTTTCAGATTTGGTTACCAGAACTGCACACAGTACTCAAGCATGGGATATAAAGGCATTATGATATTCTCTCCATTCCTTTCCTAATAGTTCCTAACATTCTATTTGCTTTCTTGGCCACCGCCACCCACTGAGTAGAATATTTCAACATATCGGGAGCTTAGAAAATGGGTGAAAGACAGAAGGAAAATAGCAGGCTAAGGAAGGAGAGAGAGTGGGAGATGTAAAGATGGCAGACAGGGAAGACATGAAAAGAGGGAGACTATAGATTAAAAAATGAGAGAAGGAAAGAATGGGGAAAAATCTGACTATGACTTGATTGAGAGGCAGAGGAGAGAAAAATGAAGAAAGATAAAAGGGAAAGATTAAGTACTATACTGGATGTGTGCTGGAGGGAATGTGGGGGCATAGGTATGATGGCTCACATTTAGTGGCAGCCTCTGGCCACTATTCTTTTTGGAAATGGGTATCGAAATTAATACAGATCACACAATGTGAAATAGAAGTGATACTAGAGACATTTTTATTCAATGTGTTGTTATATGAATATCCAAGACCACTTGAAAGATTGTGTCATATTATTAGCAGCTCAATGCGAGATAGTGCATCACTGGAGATGACGAGAAGCACCTGGTGAAGAATGGTGGTGGTTACTGGAACTGCAGGAGTGTGACCCAAAGCATCCATGCGAGCCACTAGTCAATCGAGTACTCCTGTTACTTGATCGAGGACCCCTTGTTGCTGTTGAAGCCGGGAGGCCAAGCCGGGAATGGCCTGCAGAGCGGTCAAATCGACTGGATCCATGGCCTCAGCCTACTGTTATGCGGTAGGTGTGGAACCAGGGCCGATGGCCGCTTACCTTGGGAAGTAGATCTTCTAGGATTGGAATGTGAAGCTCCAGAAGTCCAGATAGCTCAGCAGAGGAACCGAGAGGTCCGGAGACCGCCCGGGTCAGAACTGGCAGCAGCAAGCAGGAACCAAGGCAACAATCCGAAGGGCAGGCGGCAGGCAGAATATCCAGTACAGACTGAGTCAGGGCAGGCAGCTAGCAAACAGGAACCAAGGCAACAATCCGAAGGGCAGGTGGCAGGCAGAATATCCAGTACAGTCCGGGTCAGGGCAGACAGCTAGCAAACAGGAACCAAGGCAACAATCTGAAGGGCAGGTGGCAGACAGAATCTCAAGACAGACCGGGTCAAGCAGGCAGCAAGCAGTAGGAACACAGACCGAACACTCCCAAACGCACTTGAGGCTGAAGCAAGAGAGAATAGGAACTGCGTCCTTTAAACAGATCAAATCTCCCGCGCTGCCAGAGTCTGCCATCGGCGTCTGACGTCAAAAGGGGGGCGTGGCCAAACCCCGAGTCGCACGGGAAGGATCAGCGTTGCTGATGGCGTCGACAGGTAACAGTATCCCCCCTGCAAGGCCCTCCTCTCCTCTCCCAAGGACCGGGTTTATGAGGAAATCGTTGATGGAACTTCCGAAGCAAGCGTGGTGCCTGTACTTTCTGAGCAGGTTCCCACAAGTTCTCCTCAGGTCCAAAGTTCTTCCAGGCAATTAAATATTGAAGTTGTCCTCTACACCTTCTAGAATCCAGTATGTCCTCTACTTCAAATTGGTTATCAGTCTGAATTAAAGGTATCTTAAGGTCTCCTCTGTCTGGAAGGCCAGGACATAATTGCGGGTTTAAGTAAGGACACATGGAAGGTGTTGTGAATCCGCAAGGAGGATGGTAACGATAATCTATAGGTGACAGCATTGATTTGTTTTTCAATAGGAAAGGGCACAATAAAACGAGGGGCAAATTTTAATGAAGGCATACGTAAGCGAAGATTGCGTGTGCTCAACCATACGAGATCTCCAGCCTTGAGTCGAGGGGCAGGAGATCTCCTCTTATCTGCCTGATTCTTTATTCTGGCTGCATTTTGCAAAAGTAAAGTTCGAGTTTCCCTCCATAATTTAATCATAGAGGCGATGGCTGTGTTGACCGCCGGACAATCAGAGGGGGTAGTAACCGGTAACGGAAGTCGTGGATGTCTGCCAAAAACTAAAAAAAAAAAGGAGACCTCCCTGTGGCCTGGTGCAAATGATTATTGTGGCAGATTTCTGCCCAGACCAACAAGGAAGCCCAGTTGTCCTGTCGCTGATTGACATAGGATCGAAGAAAGGCCTTCAGAGACTGATTCGTTCGTTCCAAGAGTCCATTGGTTTGGGGGTGATAGGCAGAAGAAAATTCAAGCTTGATTTTGAGGAGTTTGCACAACTCTTTCCAGAATCGAGCTGTAAATTGCACTCCCCTATCCGAAACAATGCTGAGAGGCAATCCATGAAGACGGAAGATATGCTGAAGAAATAGGTGAGCCAACTCTGAAGCAGAAGGTAAGCCGGGCAGCGGAATAAGTGAGCCATTCTGGAGAATCGGTCTACCACCACCCAGATAACCGTCTTGTTATCAGAGAGTGGGAGATCGGTGATAAAATCAGTGGCAATGTGTGTCCAGAGTTTCATGGGCACAGGTAGTGGTTGTAAAAGACCAAAAGGTTTTCGTCGCGGAGTCTTCTGGGCAGCGCATATGGAGCATGATTCTACATAGGCCTTAATGTCTTTCTCCCACTGGGGCCACCAATAGTGTCTGGAAACCAAATCCTTGGTACTTGAAATTCCCGCATGGCCCGCCAATTGAGCGTCATGTGCCCACCGGAGAACTTTCAATCATAATCGTCTAGGAACCACTGTCTTCCCCATAGGAACCGTGATTGTGGCAGCCAGCTGTATTTGCGCAGGGTCAATTATGTAGCGAGATGGTTCAGGTATATCTTCGCGATCAAAGCTCCTTGAAAGAGCATCCGCTCGCAGATTTTTTTGAGCAGGGCGGAAATGGAGAACGAAATTGAATCTGCTAAAGAAGAGTGCCCAGCGGGCTTGACGAGGATTTAACCGTTGGGCTCGCAGAGTTAGTGAGTTTACAGGCATTAGTCCCCTACCCGCGTTACACCAAAATTCTACATGACAGAGTGGTCCTCCATACACACCCTAAGTTTTTACCAAAGGTAGTGTCGGAATTTCAACTTAATCAATCCATCATCTTACCTACTTTCTTTCCAAGGCCCCATTCAAACCCAGGAGAAAAGGCTCTACATTTCCTGGACTGCAAACATGCCCTAACCTTTTATCTAGAGCGCACGTCAGCCCACAGGAAGTCCACTCAATTATTTGTTTCTTTCGATAACATCAAATTGGGAAATCCAGTGGGAAAACAGACCCTTTCCTCCTGGTTGGCAGTCTGTATCTCCTTTTCCTACTAGCAAGCAGGCATTCCGCTACAAGACTATGTGAAAGCACACTCTGTTAGAGCAGTGGCAACCTCAGTGGCACACCTTCTTTCGGTGCCACTTATTGATATATGTAAGGCTGCGACCTGGAGCTCTCGCCATACCTTCGCAGCCCATTATTGCTTGGATAAGACTGGCCAGCAAAATTCCATTTTTGGCCAGTCTATCCTACGAAACTTATTCTCAGCTTAACTACCCAACATCCTACCAGCAACCCATTTTTCGGGAGGGTTGAAACATCCTCCACCAGAAGAGAGAGGAGTGGTCAGATGATCCCCACATCGGCCGAGGTAGGGAGTCTGCTGGTACAGACAGAAGGTTGAGGTGGTAACCTTGAGTCAGTACAGCAAGTACCACTGATTTGAAATGATCATGTGCCATATGTTGGAGAAGTGGCACAACCAACCGCCGACGGGTACAGATGTAGAGGAAGTTGGTTTCTGCTCTCCAGCGAGGAGTCAAAATCCAGTAGCTGGGTCCAGTGGGGGCCGGGATTGTCTGGCCTGACCTTTCTGGTAAGGTCTGGAGGGGCGACCCTCGAGTAGCAGGAGGATATCATCTCCGTGGCTTGAAGGACAGCTGCTTAGAGTCTCTTCGGAATATCCTTTTAGAGGTAGACGGGAAATCAGAAGGCACGGACGAAAGCTGGCGTAACGTCTCATGGTGGTCTTTGAGCTGTGCTACAGTCTCCTGGATTTTGTCCCTGAAGAGATTGTCTCCAGCGCAGGGCAGGTCAGCCAATCGGGCCTGTACTTCTGGTCTTAAGTGAGAGGACTTCAGTCAGGCCCACCTTCGTGCACTATTTCCCGCTGCGGACACCCTAGAGGCAGTGTTAAAATATCATAGGCAGCGCAGACCTCGTGTTTGCCAGCATCTAGACCCTTCTGAGCCAAAGCATTAAGTTGACCCTGAAGCTGGTTGGGTAAAGATTCAGAGAAATCCTGGATCTTCTTGAATAGGTCTCTGTTATACTGGGTCATGTATAACTGATAGGAAGCAATACAAGAAATAAGCACTGATCCATGGAAAACACGAGAGCCAAATGCATCGAGGGACCTCTGTTCTTTCCCTGGAGGAATGGAAGAATGAGGTTTAGAACGTCATGCTTTTTTCTGGGCTGACTCCACAACCACAGAATGGTGATCCAGCTGTGGTTTTTGGAAACCAGAGGCTCTCTGTACCAGATGGCATCTGTTTCCCGATTTACCGGTGGTACAGAGCCTGGATGCTCCCAATTCCTCTTCAGCAAGTCCAGGAGAACTTCATGAACAAGTATGGACATGATCTTCTTGGGTGCATCTACAAATTGGAGCACTTCCAGCATTTTGTGTCTGGAGTCCTCTTCTGTCTGAAGTTGGAATGGTATGGCTGCAGACATTTCCTTTATAAAATTAATAAAGGTGGAGAACTGTTGCATTCGTGCCTATTTTCACCCTCGCTCCACCCTCTCTACCTTTGTGGCGACTCCCTTCGGCTCAGACGGACAGATGCAGCCGTGGCTTCTCCCCGCCTCTTGGTCCCAGAATCCCCGGGCTGGCTTGACGCTACGGATCCGCCATGTTCCTGATAATGTAAGGGCGCGCGCTCCAGACTTTGTACCAGCAAGGGCGCAAATCTCGGGGGCGTCCCCCCGTAGTGACGTCATCCTTTTTCAATTTAAAAGGTCTTTTGTTTGCTAACTACAAAAGAGTTAGCAAGGAACTCCAACGGGACTTGCTTCGGCAGTCCACGCTACTTGCAACAACAATCCGTGTCAGCAAGGGGAAATCTTTCTCCACTGCTCGGCCTTTTCAAACTTACCAGGAGTACCCGCTCCTTGGGGGCTCCGCTCTCTCTCTTCTTGATTTCAGATTGTTGGACGGAATCTGGTACTCGCTCCTCGAGGGCCTACGTTCCCGAAGACTCAGAAGACTCCTATTGCCTGGAGGCGATCGCAGACGTGAACACAGTGAGTGCTATTACAGACAGGAATCGGTAATCGCTTCACGAGGGCCCTTGTTCCTTTCAATACAAAATATGAAAGACTGAAAAGATAATGAAGTACAAGTGGAACAGCTAAATGGATCCTGAGCTTTGATTAGCGCACCAAATTGAAAAACATTTCCATTTAAAGTTATATAAGGCCTGGTTGAATGTTTCTTGTTTCTAAATTATTTTTCTTATCTCCACTGGAAAAAGCATTGATTATACTAATAGGCTTTCACATATTCATGCAGTTAGTACTAGAAATTGAAGGTCAGGGAAAAGAAAGTAACCCCACTGTTTTGTGTTAACAACACTGGCAATATTTTGAAGATATATTGGTGCAGCAATAACTAGCCTTCACAGTCATGGAAACAAATGTGACACAGCAAAAAAGGTGCAATGAGATATCATCTTTCCTTGTCCTTCCTTAATCTGAACATAGTCTGATTATAACAGTATGAAGAGGAAAGCATAGAGGCAGGTATAAGTTCCATGGAATGAGAACAGCGTCTGGAGCTAGACCATTTAGAGGTGACCTTTCTGAGTAATGGGGGAAGTTTGTGGCTTGATGGAGCTGTGAAAAGATCACCTTAGGTCTTCTCCCAGTGTTGGAAAGACTGTGCTGGATGGAAAGACTATTTATGAGGCTGTAGTCGACAGCTCAAGAACCCTACCAGGGTATTCAGAGTTCTTGGGAGATACATTTGAAAGCTATATATCTTGCTTTATGTTTCCCAATTCCACATCTCACATATTTCTTTGCAAATGATTGCATTTCCCAAGCTTCACTATTTACTTAATATATGGCTACTTGATTGTTCATCTGTATTTGAACTACTGTTCCCGTCAGCTACTTCTGGAAGACGAGCAGAACTCCTGAGTATGGCTCTAAACTCTAAATGTTTCTTTGGAGGGAGGTTCTAGAAGTCATGCACAGGACTCCCAGAGGGAGGCAGAGCTCCAGTCTCAATGCATGGATGAAATGATGGTGCAGGGAAGAGGGCTTTAGTTTTGTTAGGAACTGACAACATTTTTGGGGAAAGGGGAGTCTATTCCGAAAGGATGAGCTCTACTTTAAGTGAAGTAATAAGCAGTGGATATTCCTTAAGTCAACTTGATTAATAAAAGTTTATGGGCTTCTCCTTCAAGAACTTGTCCAAACCTGTTAAGATTCAATGAATCTGTGAACCCTTGGGCCGCAATGACAAGGTAAAAAGTCTTACTGTGGTTCCTTGTTGGCGGGAGATGAACCTCAGGGCCAGCAGCCGGAGTTACCAGCAGGGCAGTGGTATAGACATTCCGGAGTCGAGGCAGGCAGCAAAGAGACAAAGTCCAGTATCCAAAGCAGGGTCAGAGGCAGGAGGCAGGCAAAGCAAAGTCCAGTATCCAAAGTAGGGTCAGAGGCAGGCGGCAGGCAAGGCAAAGTCCGTATCCAAAGCAGGATCAGAGGCAGGCGGCAGGCAAGGCAGAATTCCAGTATCCAAGCAGACATCAACGCAAATCAAACAAGGCAGGAGACACACCAAGTTAGACCTATTGCGAGGCACTAGCAATCCTTCAGAAGCCTCCTTATATAGTCCTGGGTGAGGAAGTGGTTCTTGGGAGCCTGGAACTACTTCCTGTTGCTGCTCCTATAAGTGGGGGGAGGAGCCAAGCATCTGTGTCAGATTGGGGCTAAGGCTGCCCCTGCCAAGCTGCTGGCTCCCTGCTGCCTTAGCGATGAGGACCCGCAGAGAGTATTGAAGAAACCCGCCTCTGCCACTGCCAATAGGTGGGGTCGGCCCCCACCTATTGCTACAGAGAAGGGCTACCAAAATAAGGGAAATGGAATAGCTCCCCTATGAGGAAAGACTAAAGAGGTTAGGACTTTTCAGCTTGGAGAAGAAACGGCTGAGGGGGGATATGATAGAGGTGTTTAAAATCATGAGAGTTCTAGAACGGGTAGATGTGAATCGGTTATTTACTCTTTCGGATAATAGAAAGACTAGGGGGCACTCCATGAAGTTAGCCTGTGGCACATTTAAAACTAATCAGAGAAAGTTATTTTTTACTCAACGCACAATTAAACTCTGGAATTTGTTGCCAGAGGATGTGGTTAGTGCAGTTAGTATAGCTGTGTTTAAAAAAGGATTGGATAAGTTCTTGGAAGAGAAGTCCATTAACTGCTATTAATTAAGTTGACTTAGAAAATAGCCAATGCTATTACTAGCAACGGTAACATGGAAGAGACTTAGTTTTTGGGTACTTGCCAGGTTCTTATGGCCTGGATTGGCCACTGTTGGAAACAGGATGCTGGGCTTGATGGATCCTTGGTCTGACCCAGTATGGCATGTTCTTATGTATGCTACTGCCTTAACTACATTCTCTGGCAATGAATTCCAGAGCTTAACTGTGCATTTGAGTGAAAAATAATTTTCTCCGATTTGTTTTAAATGCGCTACTTACTAGCTCATGGAGTACCCACTAGTCACTTATATTATCTGAAAGAGTAAATCATTGATTCACATTTACCTGTTCTAGTTTTCTCATGATTTTATAGACCTCCTATCATATCCCTCCTCAGCCATCTCTTCTCCAAGCTGAACAGCTCTTTAGCCTTTCCTCATAGGGTCGTCGTTCATCTCCTTTATCATTTTAGTCCTCTTTCCATTTAATTTCTATTTGGCCTAAAAAGCAGAGTTGCTTACCTGTAACAGGTGTTCTCTCAGGACAGCAGGACTGTAATCCTCACAGGTGGGTGATGTCACTGGATGGAGCCCTATAACAGAAAACTTTTCTGTCAAAGTTTCTAGAACTTTTGACTGGCACCACTGAGCATGCCCTGCATGCCATGATCCCTCGAGCCACAGGGGTCTCCCTTCAGTCTCGTTTGTAACAAAGGTGCAAGCGAAAAATAAAATAATAAAACGTTTCAGACCCAACTCCGCGGTGGTGGCAGGTGGGTTTCCTGAGGACTACATCCTCCGGTCCTGGGAGAACACCTGTTACAGGTAAGCAACTATGCTTTCTCCAGGACAAGCAGGATGGACGTCCTCACATGGGGCTAATTAGCAAACTACAGGCTGACTCATATTTGTTTTTGAACCAAACAGCATACAACTTATGCAACAGGCACAACAACTGGCGTACTATTAGGAAAAATAGGCAGCCTGAAATCACAGCAGATTGGATGTGGAAGGAGTTGAGATTCTACTGGAAATAAGTTCTTCAAGACGGATTGGCCAAAGGCAGAGTCTTGGCGTCCTTCCTTGTCCAGGCAGTAACGTGCATGTCAAAGTGTGAAGAGAGCTCCCATATTGCAGCTTTGTAGAGATGTGAATTGGAACACGAATCGGTTCGGATTCCGGTTCCGATTCACATCATGTTTTTTTTTTCGTCTGGCCCGTATCGCGGTTTTGTTTATCAGCTGCTCCCAAAACCGTAATAAACAAAAAACCCACCCCCGACCCTTTTAAAACTAATCCCTTAGCTTCCCCCACCCTCCCGACCCCCCCCAAAACATTTTACAGGTACCTGGTGGTCCAGTGGGGGTCCCAGGAGCGATTCTCCCGCTCTCGTTGCCGTCGGCTGCTACTAATAAAATGGCGCCGATGGCCTTTGCCCTTACATGTGACAGGGTATCCGTGCCATTGGCCGGCCCCTGTCACATGGAGGGAGCACTGGATGGCCAGCGCCATCTTAAAAAGTTTTTTTTGGGGGGGGGGGGTCGGGAATGTAGTGGGCTGAAGGCTTCCACACTGACAGAGGACAACCTGAAACTCCTGCCAAACAGGACTTCATGTACCAGAATTCCCTGCTTCATGACGGGTTTTACTTACAGTCTGCAATACAGCTGTAATCTAGGACATTGAGAAACTCTCTGTCGGCACATTTTCATTTTTAGCTTCGTTGTTCTTATTCTCTGATAAGCCTTTCACTGCTGTAACCCTAGATTAGAACAATGAATGTATTATGCTGCAGGACAGTATTACTATAGACTCGTGAATTCCTTTCCAGAACTGCAAGTCCCGGCAGCCTCTCCTGCAGAACTTGGGAGAAGTTTCACAAAGTTCCAGGGTGTCTAGGGAGGGGGTCAGTAGCCCCTCAGCCGGGGACTATGCTTACTCAGCAAGGCGTAGAACACAATGTGTAAAAGATAAGAAATGTGGAATGTATAAAAGCCAGCTCCTGAAGGGGAGGGGCACGCAGATTTCTGAGCCATTGTTCTCAGCTGTGTCTTGCATGCAATAAAAGTCTTTCTTTTTGGACCAGTTGTCTGGGGCCTCTTTTCTGACCGGTAACATTAGGGTGGGGGAAGCTAAGGGATTAGTTTTAAAGGGTCGGGGTGGGTTTAGGGGTTATTTTTGTGTGCCGTTTTTCCCGCCCTCCCCCCAAATGATAAGAGAACCCCCACGAACAATATCGTATGATATTTTCAATATCGTACGATATTTTCAATCGTCCAAAGCCCGATTCACATACCTACAGCTTTGCAGATGTCAGCAATCGGTACTGAACGACAGTGTGTTATTGAGGTTGCCATGGCTCTACTTAGTGCGCATTCACTCATCCCTGGAGAGGAAGGCCTGCTTTTTCATAGCAAAATTCGATAAGTCTGCTAGCCAGTTGGAGAGAGTTTGTTTGCCCACTGCAACTCCTAGTCTGTTTTTGTCAAAAGAAACAAAGAGTTGGGTGGATTTCCTATGGCCTGCAGTTTGGTGTAGGGTAAATGCAAGTGAACGGTTTTAAGTCCAAGGTGTGTAAAATTCTCTGCCCTGGTGAGAGTGAGGCCTTGGGAAAAAGGTGGGCCCTTCAAGTGGAAGTCAGTAACCCACCTTGGGAAGGAATTAGGGTGAGTATGGAGGGCCACTCGGCTATGTAGAAACCTGGTATAGGGTGAGTATGTGACAGTGCTTGTAACTCACTAACCTTCGTGCAGATGTAATGGCTACTAGGAAGAGGCTTTCCATGTAAGAAAACTTTACATCACAGGAGTGCAAAGGCTCAAACAGAGAGTGCATGAGCCTTTTAAGTACTACATTCAGGTCCCACTCGGTGACTGGTGGGGTAGAGAGGGCTTAAGTTGTAATAAGCCCCTCATGCGCTGTTACCGGGGCATCCCCCAACCCTTTTGTGGTAAGCTGAGATGGACTCAGGTGTAACCTCACCGAAGAAGTCTGGAGACCAGATTCTGAAGGTGCCAGAGAAAGTCTATAGAGATGGCGGGGGGAGAAAAGGGATCGATACCTTTTTGCGTGCAACACGTGGTGAAACTTTTCCACTTAGAACGATTCGGATTTTCGTGTGGAGGCTTTATGAGGCTACCAGCACTTGAGAGACATCAGCTGAAAGATTGAGCGGTTGAGGATCAAGCTTTCAATATCCAGGCTTGTGAGTGGATAGGGTCTGAAGGTTCGGATGGCGTAACATGCCTTGGTTTGAGTTATGAGAGTGGGCGCTGTGCCCAGGCGAATGGGTTCTCTGATCGAGAGGTCGGAGAAGCATGGGAAACCACATTGCAACTGTGTTGTCCATTTGTTTGAGACCAGTCTTGTGTGAAAGGCAGTCCTTGAACGCATAGCGAGCATAACGTATAGCTCGAAGCTCTAGGAAGTTGATCTGAAATGCTTGCTTCGAGTTGTGTATAATTTAACATCAAGCATGCGTCTTATTTCTCTCTCTGTTATCGCTTCTACATTCTACACATTATGTTCTTTATATAATAATATACGCAATAAAACACGCAATAAAAACAAGAAATTTCAGGTACAATACGACTCTTACTCAGTGGGAAAATGCCTCTATGAAGTCCGTATAAACTTGTATAACTATCTTAATGAAAGCGAGAATTGGCAAGAAACAATTACAAATATAAATAATAAATGTGCCAGTCACACAGCGCAAAAATATCTTCCACTAGATGAAAGAAACATGAAAAAATATAGTGGATAAACCAGCCATAAAAATTAGAGTGAACTTACATTCTTACGATACAGGACAGAGTGTGCAACAATGGATTGTCTTTTCTTACTGAAAAACCTGTGATCAAATACCGGAAGTTAAATAGGAGAAATGGCACCAACATTGTAATACTGACAATTGGAGCACACCATCAACAAGACAACATTAAAAAATTAATAGATGAGAACAAAAGTACCATCAGAAGATAGTGATAAATCAAATTAAGAGTGAAATAGAAACGCAAAAGTCAAGCTGATGTGATCCAAAGACCTGCTTACTTCCTTGCAATACAGGACAGCGTACCCAGCAAATAACACTGTACCACTTTAAAAGAGCATTGGTAGCATGCCGGGAGATTAAATAAGGAATGGCTGGTGTAAAATTATTCTATAAAAAAAACAGTCAAAAGCAAGACAATCATATCTTTATTATTAAATGCAGTAATAAATACATTATTAAAATTAAATAAATTGTATTGGCCATAAAAAATTAACTTCAAGGTAGATCCAACTTTCAAAAAATGTTTGAGAAAAAAATAAATAATAAAAAAAGTAAAAATATAAAAATAGGATATATAAGGGCATATAAAATCCTATGGGAATACTGGAAATAAATATGTGCTCCAATATGTGACTCTGTTTTAGCTTCTACATTCTCTACATTATGTCTTTATAATAATATACTTGGGACACAACAAGTACACAAAATTTCAGGTACAGTATGAAGCTCCAGATTACATACCATTTGTTCAATTCACTATTCAATACTATTAATAGGTAAGCCGCTCCAATTATCATTTCAGTTCTACTGGTCTGTCTAACATCATGACTCATGGTGTAATCACACTAGATTATAATTATGGTAGGTTCCTTTTCACATCTTCCTTGCACCTCTTTTAATGATGCAACCACACTTGCTGTTATTTAACCCACACAGGTACTCTAATATATAATATTTTGTTTGAGCAGGTAAACAACTTTTGATTTAATTGGTCATTAAGTGAATGCACTGGTTAAGCACTTTTTTGTACTCACAGCTAAAATATATGTTCTTCTTGTTTATTTCCTTCACTATCATCCTGTTGCCCCTTTAGCCTCCTCAAGTCATATAGATCCCTTTTTTTCCGGAGCATCCATGTTTACAGGCAGCCCTAGCATTCAAAATATCATATCTTGGACATCTTTTAATTAAATTTATTGGTAATATTTTCCACAGCTATTCCTTTACTGTGACAGCAGTACTGATCAGCAGTTGCAATAGTGCTTTCTATTTTTCAACACCAAGGTATACTTTTTATTTTTTTTGACTATATACTACTGGCATTTTAACATGTATATGCTTTTACATAATTTCTTATGCTTGAATGATTTGATTATTTTTCACCCCTCTCCTCATGCTCTTTTCTTTTCATGTTTATATGTATTATATGTCTTGACACTTATCTGTGTATTTGCCTGTAATAATTTTCTTTTAATTTATGTATTTATTTCTATTTATATTAATCTAGTGCGTATGTGCTCGTTCAATTAAGTTTTTTAATCATTTAATTATATTCAATTTAATGTTATTTTATTTTTTTCTATATTCGTTGTTCTATGATTGTAAGTGTTTACCTCTATTTACTTCTGTTTTTGCCTCAATGCCATTTAGCCCTGATGCAGCCCAGTTAGGGTGAAACTCAGACAGAGCTTGGCCTACTAGTTTTTTAATTTGTTCAACTAATAAAGCAGCCCTTCTCTAAGGTGATGGGTCTATTATTCTTTGTTTGCCTCCTGGCTCTGATAGACCATTTTCCGGTTTGTTTTCTGGGTCCATGCTTTCTAATAGTCCAGAAGAATATGAGAGACATTCTCAGACAGGTTAAAGGAAGTCAATGCTACCTTTTTAACATTCAGGCGAAATGGGCTAGGAACCTGATGTTGTGATGGCAGTTCTCTTTGATTCTTTCCTTGAAGAGAGCTTGGAATTACCCAACCTGATTGATTTTCCAATGAATAACTTCTGGAAAGAGCAGAAACTAAATCTGTTTTGGCCAAAGGAGGTTATAAGGATCATGGTCCAAATCAGAGATTCAGGAGAAAGCAAAATTGCTTACCTTGTAATAGGTGTTATTCCAGGACAGCAGGATGTAGTCCTCACATATGGGTAACATCGGTAATGGAGCCCTATACGGAAAAACTTTTATCAAAGTTTCTATGAAACTTTTGACTGGCACCAGAGTGCCTACTGAGCATGCCCAGCATGCCATGATATTCCCTGCCACAGGGGTCTCCCTTCAGTCTGTTTTGTAGCAATTAGCGTTAGCCAAAAATAAAATAATAAAACGGGCGGGTGGGTTTCGTGAGGACTACATCCTGCTGTCCTGGGATAACACCTATTACAAGGTAAGCAATTTTGCTTTATCCCAGGACAAGCAGGATGCTAGTCCTCACATATGGGTGATTAGCAAGCTAGAGGCTGAGTCATTTGGGATTGAGGCAACAGTGAAGTATTGTTGTTGAAATGAATCAGCCGAAGATCACAGCAGGTTGGATGTAGAAGAAGTTCTTTAAGACAGATTGTCCATAGACTGAATATTGTTTTCCTTCTTTGTCTAAACAATAGTGAGCTGCAAAGGTGTGAAGAGAACTCCATGTTGCTGCTTTACAAATGTCCAGAATAGGTACAGAGCGAAGGTGTGCTACCGAGGTTGACATTGCTCTGACTGAATGTGCTTTTACTCGCCCTTGAAGAGTAAGGCCTGCTTTCTCATAACAAAACTGTATGCAACCTGCTAGCCAGTTTGACAAAGTATGTTTGCCCACTGCTTTACCTGGTTTGTTTGGATCATAAGATACAAATAGTTGACTGGACTTTCTTTGGACTGTAGTGCGGTTTAAGTAGAAGGATAGCACACGTTTACAGTCCAAGGTATGTAAGGCTCTTTCTCCCTGGTGAGAGTGAGGCCTTGGAAAGAATGTTGGTAAAACTATAGATTGGTTCAAGTGGAATTCCGTGACTACTTTTGGAAGGAATTTGGGATGAGTACGGAGGACCACCCTGTCATGTAGGAACTTTGTAAAAGGTTCGTATGTGACAAGTGCTTGTAGTTCACTGACTCTTCTAGCTGATGTAATGGCTATGAGGAAGACAGTTTTCCATGTAATAAATTTAAGGTCACAGGTGTCTATGGGTTCGAATGGGGAACGCATGAGCCTGGTTAATACTACGTTTAGGTCCCATCGTATGCATGGGGGATGAAATGGAGGTTTAAGGTGCGTTAAACCTTTCATAAATCTACTAACGAGAGGTTGTGTAGAGATAGGTGCGTCTCCCAGCTTGTTATGGTAAGCTGAGATTGCACTCAAATATACTCTTACAGATGAAGTCTGAAGACCAGAGTCTGAAAGATGGTATAGGTAATCTAGGGGCAAGTGAAAGGATCTATAGATTTCTGAGTGCACCACAAAGTAAACCGTTTCCATTTGTAGGAATAATTCTTTCTAGTGGAAGGTTTACGTGAAGCTATCAGCACTTGAGATATAGTGGTTGGAAGATTGAGTGGTTGTAAGATCAAGCTTTCAACATCCATGCTGTCATGGATAGGGATTGAAGGTTGGGATGTCGCAACCGACCCTGTTCCTGAGTTATGAGACTGGGAGCTACTCTCAGGCGAATGGGATCCCTGACTGAGAGGTCTAGCAGTGTGGGAAACCATAATTGCCGAGGCCAGTATGGGGCTATGAGTATCATGGTCCCTTTGTCCTGTTGCAGCTTCACTAGAGTTTTGGTTATGAGTGGTATCGGTGGATACACGTATAACAGGCCTGATTTCCAATGGCGAGCAAAGGCGTCCTTCGGCAGGCTGTCCTCCTGTTGTAGTAGGGAGCAATAATTGTTCACCTTGTAATTCAAATGGGACGCAAAGAGATCTATTGTAGGTTGACCCCAACGTTGAAAGATCTTGGTTGCTATCGCTGGATCCAAGGACAACTCGTGTGGTTGGAACTGACGACTGAGGCAATCGGCTATTATGTTGTGGATGCCTGCTAGGTAAGTGGCCCGTAGAAGAACTGAATGTGCTAGGGCCCAGTCCCAAATCTGTGCTGCTTCTTGGCAAAGGAGGTAGGAACCTGTTCCCCCTTGTTTGTTGATGTACCACATGGCTACTGTGTTGTCTGTTTGGATCAGAACAGTCTTGTGTGAAAGGCAGTCCTTGAACGCATGTAGCGCATAACGTATAGCTCGAAGCTCTAGGAAGTTTATCTGAAAAGAGGATTCGGTTTTTGTCCACGTCCCTTGGGTCTTCAGATGACCAATGTGTGCTCCCCAACCTAAAGTGGATGCATCTGTAGTTAATGTCACTTGTGGAACTGGATGCTGGAAAGGCAGACCTTTGAGCAAATTGTTCACTGATGTCCACCAGAGGAGGGAGGAACGCAGTTCCTGTGTTATCTGAACGTGAGTGGACAATGGTTGAATGGCTTGAATCCACTGTGTTCTGAGTGTCCATTGCATTAGTCGCATGGTCAATCTGGCCATGGGAGTGACATGAACTGTGGAGGCCATGTGACCGAGTAGGGTGAGGCACTGATGAGCTGTAACTTGAGATTGATTTCGGAGAGAGTGTGCCAGGAGAGCGAGTGTTTGTGCACGGTCTCTTGGAAGAAAAGCTTTTGCTATGATGGTGTTTAAATCTGCACATATGAATTGTAGTAGGTGAGATGGTGTGAAATGGGATTTCTGGTAATTGATGAAAAACCCCAAGGAGTGAAGCAAGTTGACTGTGAGCTTGAGGGAATTGAGAGCTCCTTCTTGCGTCTGACTCCTGATGAGCCAATCATCTAGATAAGGGAATACATGCACCTTTTGTTTGTGGAGGTGTGCCACCGCCACTGCCAGACACTTTGTGAACACTCGAGGTGCTGAGGCTAGGCCGAATGGGAGCACTTGGTATTGAAAATGTTGTCCTTCGACCAGAAATCGCAGGTACTGGCGATGAGGAGGAAAGATGGGAATATGAGCGTAGGCGTCTTGAAGATCCAGAGAGCAGAGCCAATCCCCTTTTTGAAGAAGAGGTAGCATTGTGCCTAATGATACCATCCTGAATTTTTCTTTTTTGAGAAATTTGTTGAGATTTCTGAGGTCTAGGATAGGACGTAGGCCTCCGGTTTTCTTTGGAATGAGGAAATAGCGGGAGTAGAATCCTCTGCCCTGCTGAGGCGTGGGAACTGGTTCTATGGCCCTGGCTCTCAGAAGGGTGGATAATTCTGTTTTTAGAAGCTTGGAATGGTGGTTCACTGTCCAAGAGGAGATTGGTGGAGTTTCTTTTGGTACAGTGAGAAAATACAATCGGTACCTGTGAGCTGTAATGGAAAGTACCCATTGGTCTGTGGTTATGGAGGTCCAGGTGTGATGGAAAAAGGCTATACGACCTCCTACTGGCAGGTGTGGGAGTGCATTGTTGGATGGGCTGCTGCTCTCTGATTGTCTTTCAAAACCCTGACGTTGATGCAGTCTGAGGAGGAGGTTGAGGCCTGGCAGGCCTTAGCCTAGACTGGGGACTCTGAGCTGGGCGCGATGGTCTTGCACGGCTGGTTGGGGGATAGTAGCGTCGTTGGTAGTAGTAAGGACGCCTTGTATCCCTTCTAGGAAGTCTCCTGGCAGGGGGTTGTGACTCTTGAGGTAGTAATGAGAGTTGTTTGAGAGTCTCAGTGTGGTCTTTTATCGTGGCAACTGCTTCCTTAACCTTGTCTCTAAACAGGTTATCTCCCAAACAAGGAAGGTCGGCCAGTCTCTCCTGTACCTCTGGTCGTAGATCAGATGCTTTAAGCCAGGCCCATCTACGAGCAGTTATTCCTGAAGCCGAGAGACGAGATGCAGTTTCAAAACTGTCGGTCGCCCTAACCTCATGCTTGCCTGCTTCTAGGCCTTTATGTACCACTTGATGAAAGGGTTCCCGATATTGATCAGGAAGTGTGTGAACGAGCTCTTGGACTTGTTTCCAAAGATTTCATATGTACTGGTTCATGAAAAGTTGATAAGCTGCAATCCGAGATACCAACATAGATCCCTGGAAAACTTTACGTCCTAAATTATCCAGGAATCTGTTGTCCTTTCCTGGCGGTGTTGAGGAATGAGTTTTTAACCTTTTTGCCTTTTTCTGGGCCGACTCCACTACCACAGATTGGTGAGGTAGTTGGGTCTTTTGGAATCCAGGAATTGGTTGGACTAAGTAGGTTGCATCTTACCTTTTGTTTACCGATGCAAGTGATCCAGGATGTTCCCATATTCGGTACATGAGTTCTTGTAGTACCTCATGCACTGGCACCGCCAAAATCTCTTTTGGAGGATCTACAAATTGTAGAACTTCCAGTGTTTTTTGCCTGGAATCCATCTCTGACAGCAACTGGAAAGGAATAGTTTCCGCCATTTCCTTTACAAAGTTGGAAAAGGATAAGTCTTCCGGAGGAGATTTCCTATGGTCCTCAGGAGGTGATGGTTCAGACAGCATGTCCTCTTCTGAAGAGAAATCTGTATCGGTATCTGTGCCTGTATCTCTTGGGGACCTCACTGGTTGTGGCCTAGTAGGTATCAACAGTGTCACCTTTGGTATTGGTGGAAGTAAAGACCGTGGCTGATGAGGCCTAGGTACTCCTGAGGGTCCTGGAATAGGTTCTTCATCGATGTCTTGTGGTTGTGTCGATATGGCATCGATTAACGTGTCCAATTTATTCATCAGAGGTTGAAAAATAGAAAACTCTGAGGGTGGCACTGATGGAGTCATCGGTGGAATCAATGCTGGAATCGGACGCGGTACCGATGGCATCGGTGGCGGAATCGATGGAGGTATCAACATCGATGGTGATGGATCCGATGGCATCGGAGCTGGTGTCGATGGCGACATCAGTGTCGATGGCTGGACGGCACCGTATCAAGGAGCGCTTGTCGAACCGCTTGACGAATATATCCATCAAGTTCCGCCCGCATAGCTGATGGTATCAGAACAGCCATGGGGGGAGGCGGTGATGGCGATACCGATACCTCCTCAGGGCTCTGAGGAGGTATGGTGCCCTGCACCAGTATCGGTGGGGATCACCCTGGTACCGTAGGCCTCGGAGACTCCGCGGGCACAGGTTCGATGGCGTGCTGGCGTCTATGCCGATGCTTTTCCTTTTGCTTTTCATTGCCCGAGGTGGACGCCTTTGACGATGGTGAGGGAGAGGGAGTAGAAGCATCTCCGGCCTCACCTGGAAGTCGTCTTTTCAGAACTACTTGCTGTATCGATCCAGAAGGCAATGACTGGGCTGACGTCGATGCTGTTGGGAGCAGTTGAATTTTGAAGAGATGCTCCATTTTCTCCATCTGGAGCCAACGTCCTTTCAATGTCATCTCGGCGCATAAATTACAGGATCTGACGTCGTGTTTTTCGCCGAGGCAAAGCACACATTCCTGGTGCGGGTCCATTATGGACATATTTCTCGCACAATTCGGGCATTTTTTAAAACCCAAGGCCATTTTAGTCGGACAGCCGTCGACGACTATGGCTTGAAAAACCGGTGTGGAACCGACGAAAATAAAGGGAGAAAAACTTACCGCGATGGTTTGGAAGGGAGACCCTTGCAGTGGAAAGTTTTTCCTAACTTTTTTCTAAAGTTTTGCGTGTAGTGAAAAATCACCACAGGACTCCAGATTAACCGCGAGGCTAACGGCTCCGCGGAAAAAAGAAGACTGGGGGGAGACCCTTGTGGCAGGGAATATCATGGCATGCTGGGCATGCTCAGTAGGCACTCTGGTGCCAGTCAAAAGTTTCATAGAAACTTTGATAAAAGTTTTTCCATATAGGGCTCCATTACCAATGTCACCCATATGTGAGGACTAGCATCCTGCTTGTCCTGGGATAACAGAACTTTTGTTCAGATAAGAGAACGTCTTCTACATGAAAATAAATGAAGCAAGAGCTTTCTTTTTCATAAGAGCAGGTAAACAGCACTGCTTTATTAACAAGGTAAAATGGAGCTCAGAGCAGCCAGCATGTTAACACACAAACAGTTTGGATTACTGCAACTCCCTTTTGATTGGCCTTCCAAAATCTTCTTTGAGACCCTTGCAGCTCCTTCAGAACGCTGCAGCCAGAGTACTAACAGGTAAAAGAAAAGCTGATCACATTACACCTGTTCTCAACCAATTACAGTGGCTCCCTATTGAAAATAGAGTAGAATTCAAAGTTCTCTCTATACTCCACAAAGCAATATACAAAACCGATTACTCCGCCTTTGATGACATCATTCATTTACATTGCTCTCAACGAACAACAA
This sequence comes from Rhinatrema bivittatum, assembly GCF_901001135.1. Classification (NCBI taxonomy): domain Eukaryota; kingdom Metazoa; phylum Chordata; class Amphibia; order Gymnophiona; family Rhinatrematidae; genus Rhinatrema; species Rhinatrema bivittatum. Next base: position 699,580,355 of record NC_042616.1, read on the forward strand.
GAACTACTAGTAAAATTCAACTAGTGATTCCCTCACTTCCACAGGCCAAATTATCCTCCACCAGAAACAGAGCCCTTTCCATTATTGGCCCAAAACTTTGGAATTCGTTACCTCATTTCCTCACCAATCAAGAAAACTTAAAACCCTTCAAAAAAGACCTAAAATCCTGGCTACTCAGCCAATCTTTTAAAGACAGCACTCAATGACTTTAAAGTATATTAACATAGCCTGCTATCTTTCAATATCCCCCTTAATCAATCTCCCTGTTTCATGATACAGATGTCCTCTTTTTCAATGTTCCCAGATATCTCTGTTCACCTATTCAGGGTTTTCTACCCTGTGTTATCCTGTTATATTCATTCTCCTTGCTATGTCATTGCTAATTTTTGAAATTTTTAAATTTCAAACATCGTTCAATGTAACATGTTGTTTTTGTATGTAAACCGGAGTGAAGGCAACTCTGCTATACCTCGGTATATAAAAAAATGCTAAATAAATAAATAAATAAATAAACAAACAGAAAGCAATAAACATACAATAGTATTGAAGCCCTCATAGCTCAAAAGAGGTCTGTATTAAATAACTCATACAGCACAGCAACATGAAACATTTCCAAAACTCTCCCACTTGAGAGAATGTCACTTGCTGTGGTAAACTCCTTTAATGCATTCAATCCCTGGGAAAGCAGTTGGGCAATCAGTAGGGCTGCTGTGATGGGAGGCAGCAAATATATTTGGGCCTCCATCAGTGTTGCTCCATAAGCGGTATATAGCTGCATTGCAAAGCTGCCCTTAGGATCTCATGTGCATTCCTCTCTGCCAGTAGAACTGATAATAGCGGTAGGCGAAGATCCTGCTCCCTAGATCTTTTACAGGAAGAGATACTGGTGACATCTGAGAAGGGTTAGGTCCTTCATCTGAATCTGCTTCCACTGGGAAGTGCATCAGTGAAAGCTTCTGCAGCTACTTCCATCAACTGATCTGATGATCTCTTGTTTTTGGACTTCGATGTAAAACCTTTTGTCATAGATTGCATCAGTGATTTGAATTCTTCTATTTTCAAGGTCTTTTTTGGTCTGTGTGTCGAGTGTTTCAACGTGAGCTGCGTTGATGCCTCCTGCATCGAGTGGTGCGTCAATTTGTCATGCATCAACTGATGCATCAGTTGATTATGAATCAAAGGATGCATCGAGGGGACTCCTATAGGTTGCATTGATGTACTCTGTGGTGCACGTTTTGTTGACACAGCAGGTTCTTTTTGGGTTTTCAGTGCATCAGGTTTGGAAAGCTTCAATGTCCCCCGAGCAGCTCTCTCTTTTGCTGATGCAGCATTGACTGTCTTTGTTTTTTCTATTGTACCAGTGCATCGAATGCCGATGCTTTGGCTTTGATTGGCCTACCTTCAAAGTCTGATGACCTTGGTCGGTGGGGACTATGCATGATGGATTGTCTAGTCTGGGTCATCCATACCTGAGGACCGTGCTCTAGAATCACTGCTTTTCTATGACAAGGTGGATTTGTGGCTCCACAAGAGAATAGCTCTTCCTCTTTGTTCTTGAGTAAGTAATTTTGGCTAGACTGGACCTTTGTGAGAGGGGGGGACATCCAATCACATGCTCAGCAGTTAGGCTGATCATGATCTGGGCATAAGCATCAATATCAGGAGTTGTGACTGTCCGTCTTTGACATTATTCACCTGCAGGGGCAGGCCTTGAAGCAACTACCTGCCTTGGACATCTTCTGAAGAAAAGTTTTTTGTTTTTTTTTAACGTAGCACTGCAAAGTGCTGTTGTGAGACGCAATAATCACATGGAATTGAGTTTTTATTCTTTTTTTTTTTTTACTAAGGCGAAGAGAGACTGAAAAATCTGCCCTTGCAAAGATTGGATGAAAACAGACTGAGAAGAGTCCAGGGCAACTCCCAACCATGCTCAGAAGAGTTCAAAGCTCTATTAGCTTCGAGAGAATATTCCATTCAGTGCCACCAGATAACTTAACCCACAGATTATGGCTAATTTGGCACTGCTTATTGACAGAAAAACAAGCTGGGATGAAGTGGAGGATAATTAAAGTGAAAGGAAAGAAGTGTAGGGGTGAAAAGGGGATATGGAGAACTGAATGGAGCAGACTGAGAACTGGATGGGTCAAAGACAGATGGAGAGACAGCAGGAAGGGAGAGTAAGGTGAAAACTGGGATGGGAAAACAGAAAGATATTAAGTCTTGAAAATAGAATCTGGTGGGCTGAGACATGGTGAAAGGTAGAGAGATAGTGAAAGGAGATAGAGGGATAGGGAATATAAATTTAAATAAATCAAATAATGAAGGAATGAGATGGAGAGGAAGATGATATAAGAAAAGTGAGGAAAAGTGGAAAGAATGGCATGTCTGCTTATCGAAAACAGCAGAATTAGTCATGACATGTTCATTTGCTCTACTGAATATGTGTGGGAGTTCCTGCACAGGCGCTGCCTCGTGAGCACCTCAGTTGATTGTAGAGCTTAACTTTAGCTTTGTAGTCAACTCTCCAGGGAGGCACATGGGCATTAAGCATGGCCAAGTCATTTTGCTGTCTACAAAGAACCCGTTTAGATTAAGCAAACTTGCTTTCTCAGTCAACAATCAGACTGAGGGGTACCAAGATGAAAGTTGCAGCAGAGCACTTAAGGGCAAATTTTCAAAGGGCCGTGCACATAAAAATCAGGACTTATGCGCGTGGCGGAGCCCTGCATGTGTCACGCACATTTTCAAAAAGGCCCGGCCACGCGCATAAGTCCCAATACACGCACAAGTGCCAGGCTCTGAAAAAGGGGTGGCCAGGGCGGGGCAGAGGCCCGCAGAGACAGCGGCCATTAGCCACTGTCCTGGGGAAGTGCGCGCCGACAGCAGACCAGCACGCGGAAACTACTTCTGCTTGAGAGGAGCCGTAAGTAGAAAAATAAAAAATGTTCAGGTAACTAGATAGGGGTTAGGGGTTGGAGTGGAGAGAGGAAAGGGAAGGAAGGTTAGGTGGGGGAGAGTGAACTGGGGAAGGCCCGATTGTGTTGCTGCATGTAATTTACTAAAATTCGCCCCTCTGCACGCGCTGCGCACTTGTGCATGTGCGCATAGCCAACAAATTTTATAACATGCGCATGCCGGCACATGCATGTTATAAAATTGGCACGTCCATGTGTGCGTGCCAGGAAACACGCGCTCCTTTTAAAATTCAGCCCTTACTAAATAAAGCAAAACAGACCATGGAGAGAAGACTACTGGGTGAGCAAGCTGCACAAAACTGATTGTCCAAATTTACTGTCACTTCTTGATAGATTTCCCAGACAATAATAGATGTGAAGATGTGAACTGATGACTAAGTTGCAGCTTTGCAAACGTCTGATAGGCACGGCTCGCAAATAAGCCACTGAGATAGGCATGGATCTCACTGGATGATCTTTGACAGAGTCTAATCTAGAGGCCAACCAAAGCATAGCAACATGCAATACATTCTGCTAGCCAGTTGAACAACATGCATTTGGCAATAGTTATTCCCAGTCTATTAGGATCATAAGAGGTGAAAAATTGTGAAGCCTGATGATGTGGCAGAGTTCTCTTCAAGTAATAAGTCAAGACCCTTTTACAGACTAACGAATGTAGGGCCTTCTTACCCTTGTGTGCATGCAGCCTTGGAAAGTACGTAGGTGGCTCGATTCAGATGAAAAGCCAAAACCACTTTTGGCAGGAATTTTGAATGAGTGTGGAGTACCATTCCATTGTGAAAAAACTGAAGGCACAGTAAGCTCACCAACTCTTCTAGCCAACATAATCGCATCTAGGAACACCACTTTTCAGGTAAGGAAATCAAGGAGGTGGACTCCAATAGTTCAAACGGTGACTTCATGAGCTGAGTTTACACCACATTAAGATCCCATGGTACCAGTGGACAATAGACTGCTGTTCTTGTATACCACAGATCTTTCATAAATTTGAATACTAAAGAAAGTATGGATATCAGTTTGCTATCCACCTGGGCTTGGTAAGATGCAATAGCACTGAGATGCACCTTGAACACTGAGATACTGAGACCACAGAATGAAAGGGAAAATAAATACTCAAGCAGCTATCTAGGTACACAGGCAAAGGGATCAAGGCAGCTTGCATGACACCAAGTTGAAAATATTTTCTATTTGAATTTGTAATCTCTCCTCTGCTTACCAGATCTCCTGTAAATTTGTTTCGCAGCACACCTTTGCTACTTTACTTTACTTTTGGCAAAACCACAGACCCAATATGGAAAACAAGTAATCTGGCTATAATAATCACCACCACCGCCAAAAAATATAACATAACATAAAACAAGAGGTAAAGCAAAATTGCTTACCTTGTAATAGGTGTTATCCCAGGACAGCAGGATGTAGTCCTCACATATGGGTGATATCGATAATGGAGACCTATACGGAAAACGTTCTGTCAAAGTTTCTATTAAACTTTTGACTGGCACAGAGAGTGCCCACTGAGCATGCCCAGCATGCCATGATATTCTCTGTCACAGGGGTCTCCCTTCAGTCGCTTTTGTAGCAGTTGACGTTAGCCAAAAATAAAATAATAAAATGTATCGGACCCAACTCCGCGGGGTGGCGGGTGGGTTTCGTAAGGACTACATCCTGCTGTCCTGGGATATCACCTATTACAAGGTAAGCAATTTTGCTTTATCCCAGGACAAGCAGGATATTAGTCCTCACATATGGGTGATTAGCAAGCTAGAGGCGGAGTCATTTTGTAGTGAAGCAACAGGGAAGTATTGTTGTTGGAAATGAGTCAGCCGAAGATCACAGCAGATTGGTTGCAGAAGGAGTTGGGTTTAAACTGGAAACAAGTTCTTTAAGACAGATTGTCCATAGGCTGAATCCTGTCGTCCTTCTTTGTCCAAACAGTAATGAGCTGCAAATGTGTGAAGAGAAGTCCATGTTGCTGCTTTACATTTATTTAGGGATTTTATATACCGATTTTCTTGATACAGATCAAATCAACTCGGTTTACATAGAACGATAGTACATTAACAGTAACTAGTCAAACCTCAAAAGAGGAGACAGATTGTGAGCAGAAGGTAAAAAGTTATTTTTACAAGTTATTATAACAAGGGTGAGTAACTAGGAATTGGAAATGAAGAGACAGATAATCAAAGTAGAGAGATATAACAGAGAGAAGGGGCTTGAAGCCAACCTCAGGAGAATAACTCTAGCATTATAACATGATTATATGACATTTTGCTAGTTATTGAAGTACAGCTGATTGAAAAATATCTTAGTAGGATATAGTCTAGGAGACAGGAAAGGCTCTACCGAAAAGCCAAGTCTTCAGTTTCTTTTTAAAATTTATGAGGCAGGTTTCCTGTCGGAGGTCTGGGGGTAGTGTATTCCAAATAGTGGGGCCTGCTGTTGAAAAGGCCCGGTCCCTGATAGATAATCTTTGTACCAATTTGATTGGGGGAACATGAAGGGATCCCTTATAGGCATCTCTCAAAGGTCTAGCTGAAGTGTGTAATTTGAGAGGGTGTAGTAGGTCTAGTGGAGTCTGGTGGTGGATGTTTTTATGAATAATGGTGAGGAATTTGTGAACAATTCTAAAATTAACTGGAAGCCAATGTAGGTCTTTTAAAATGGGCGTGATGTGATCTCTGCGCTTAGTGTTGGTCAAAATCCTTGCAGCTGCGTTTTGGAGTAGTTGCAGAGGTTTTAATGTAACAGCTGGTAGACCTTGTAGGATCGAGTTACAATAATCGACCTTAGAGAACAGGATTGCTTGGAGTACAGTCCTGAAGTCATGGTGATATAGGAGAGGCTTGAGTTTTTTAAGCACCTGTAACTTGTAGAAGCATTCTTTTATAGTATAATTTATAAATTTCTTTAAGCTCAGATGGTTGTCAATAATAACTCCAAGATCTCTAGCATGAGTGATGTGGGAGATAGTGTGCAATTGTTGTAAGTGTAGACTATTTTCAGGGGTGATAAGCAGGATTTCAGTCTTAGCAGTATTTAACACCAGGTTGAGGCTAGTAAGGAGATGGTTAATAGTTTGAAGGTGAGATTCCCATAATTTGATTGCTGAGTCCAAAGAGCCTGTTATAGGAATCAAAACTTGGACATCGTCTGCGTATACGTAGAATTTCAAATTTAGTGACGAGAGGAAATGGCAAAGAGGGAGGAGATAAATATTAAATAGAGTGGGAGATAGAGAGGAGCCCTGGGGGACTCCATGTGGGGAATTAGTATAAGGAGATTCCATATTATTGATTTTAACCTTATAACCTCGATTACTGAGGAATGAGTCGAACCATCTGAAGACAGATCCTGAGATTCCTATGTCGGATAGCCGGTTTAATAATATAGCATGGTTGACTGTATCGAAAGCTGCGGAGATATCAAGGAGTGCAAGCAGGAAGGAGCATCCTTTGTCAAATCCCAGGTATACTTGATCAAGGAGTGATATGAGGAGTGATTCCGTACTATGTTCTTTCCGAAATCCATATTGTGAAGGATGAAGGATATTATTTTCCTCCAAGTAATTTGATAGTTGATTATTTACTACTTTCTCCATGATTTTGGCTATAAAAGGCAAATTAGATATTGGTCGATAATTTTTTAGATCATCTGGGTCCAAGTTTGGTTTTTTAAGGATAGGTTTGAGAGTTGCTAGTTTGAGAGTGTCTGGGAAGATACCTTGTGAAAATGAGCAGTTAATAATGTATGCTAGGTATTTGGAGATGGAGTCTGGTATTAGAAGCAGTAATTTAGATGGGATATAATCTTGTGGATGTGAGGAGGGTTTCATTCTTTTGAGGATAGTTTCCACCTCTGTAGAATAGGTGGGTTCGAATGTTTCCAATGTTGTGAATGAGTTAGGGCGGTAGAGGGGATCTAAAGAAGGTGTGATAGGATTGGAGGGTAATTTAGCCAAGGTATTAGCAATTTTACTCTGGAAGAAGATGGCCAGTTCATTGGCCTTTGATTGGGCTATATCATCAGAAATTGGTGCTGAAGTAATCTTAGTGAGGTCTGAAACATAAGCGAAAAGGGCCTTTGCATCGAAGAACATATCATGGATATGGTGGGCGTAAAAGTCTTTTTTGGTTCGCAGTGTCATGGTTCTGTAATGATGGAGAGCTGCTTTGTAGATGGCTAGAGATTGAGGATTGGGGGAGTTCCGCCATTTCTTTTCCTTCTGTCTTAGGCTTTGTTTTAATGTGCGAAGCTCCAAAGAGAACCATGGTTGTTTGTGTTTCTGAGATGGATTGAAATTCTTTGATGATAGAGGGCATAGATTATTTGCTATGGTTTCAGTGATATTTTGCCAAGAAAGTATAGCTGCATTAGGGTTCGAAAGATCCAAGTTGGGTAGTTCTTTGCATAGAGAATTGTCAAGGGCTTCTGAAGGACAAGATTTCCTATAGTGCAGTGTTGTTGGTGGCAGGGGTGCAAGAGATCCTGTCGTCATTTTAAAAGTGGAGGTGATCATAAAGTGGTCTGACCATGGTACTGGAAGGTAGGAAGGGGATGAGAGTTGTATGAGGTTATTATTTGTGAAGATAAGATCAAGGGTGTGACCCCCTTTATGAGTGGGTTGGGTGATAATTTGGGTAAAGCCCATAGCTGAGAGTGAGGAAAGGAGAGCTTCACAATTAGATGATTGAGGCCTGACGTCAATGTGTAGATTAAGGTCCCCAAGGATGATGGAAGGAGTATCCAAGGTCAAGTATTTAGCTATAATTTCCACTAAAGGCGATACATCAAGGTTTAACAACCCAGGAGGGGCGTAAATGAGGAGGATCTGGAGAGTTTTTGATTTGAACAGGCCTGCCTCCAGTTTAGATGATGAATTGATGGGTTGTTGGGTGAGATTAAGATCTTTTTTGGCTGCTAAGAGAAGTCCTCCTCCTTTTTTCTTTTGTCGAGGTATTGAAAAGACGTCATATATCTGGGTGGGAAGTTGATTTATTAAGACTGTGTCTGTCGGCTTCAGCCACGTCTCTGTGATCGCACAGATGTCTGGTTTGGAATCAAGCAGGTAGTCATGTAGGATATGGGTTTTTTTGGTAATTGATTGCGCATTGAATAGAGTTAGAGAGAATAAGGCTAGCCCAAGGAATTGGGTAAGTGGGGAGATCATGACTGGAATGAGGTTTCTATATGGTTTGAATTGGTGTTGCAATGGAAATTTCATCTTAGAAGAGGGACTGTGGTATAGGATGGGTATTGTGTATCTTTGCATTATAGGCAGAATGAGATTAACGTCGTCAAATGTTGGTAAATAAGTTTATTCTTTAATCTTTGTATGTGTGAGGGAAAGGGAAAGTTGATTTCCTATAGGGTAGACTATCAATAGAAGAATGCAGGTCTAGCAAAGGAATGTAATAGAGGATTTTAGTTCCCCTAGGGAATGGTGGAAGGGTCCGCTTTTCAATAGAAAAGTTGTAGTATAAGGAGGTATTAGGTTAGAACATAGGTGGTCGATATAGAGCGAATAGAGTATTTCACTGCAGTGCTAATTGGCTGGAGCTGAGCTGGAGCTCAGGAGAAGCTGGCGTGGTTAGCGCAGGTGTAGAGTAAGAATTGGGTGGCTAGAAATTGGTGTATGATGGTGGCTGTATTTTGATGTATGAGGTCTGAGGCTTCGTAAATTTGCTGAAGAGACTGTTGTGCTGATAGAGATTGAAATAGATAGTCGGCTGAGGTGGAACCGAAGATCCTGGGGTAGACTCGGGGCACCCTCGGGGCTGAGCCGAAGGGGCGAGACAAAGGGGCAAGCCCCTTTGTTGCGCTCCTTCGGCGCGCGGCGTCGGCGCGCGGCGCCTGAGAGAGTGAAAATTTAAAGCTCCTCTCCCCGATTGGTTGTTACAGCTGGTGGGAGTGACTTCGGGTGCAGCGTCAGCGATCTAGCCTGTGCGATCGCGTTTCAGGCTCGCCGGGGGGAAGGGATCAAAAAGCCTTACCCCGAAGGGTCTGGGCGCCGATTGCGCAGGCCTCCCTTCAGAAGCGGCGGCAGAAGCTACAGCGGCAGCGGCAGCACAGGCAGGGGCTCAGGTGATGTTAAAAGCGGCGCCGGAGAGAGTGAAAATTTAAAGTTCCTCTCCTCTCCCCGATTGGTTGTTACAGCTGGTGGGAGTGACTTCGGGTGCAGCGTCAGCGATCTAGCCTGTGCGATCGCGTTTCAGGCTCGCCGGGGGGAAGGGATCAAAAAGCCTTACCCCGACGGGTCTGGGCGCCGATCTTGCAGGCCTCCCTTCAGAAGCGGCGGCAGAAGCTACATATTTACATATGTAAATACATATGTCTTTACATATACATATACCTTTACATATATCTCGAAGACCATAAAATACTGTTCCCTACCCAATATGGCTTCCGAAAATCATTAAGTACTGAATCACTACTCATATGCCTGACAGATTACCTCATCATGGGTCTCGACAAAGGTCATGCCTACTTACTGATCCTCCTGGACCTCTCAGCCGCTTTTGATACTGTTAACCACGCCATCCTCCTAAATCAGTTAGTGAACATCGGAATAACAGGCACAGCACTGGCCTGGTTCAAAACATTCCTTGGGAACAGAGGCTACAAGGTCAGATATCACAACAAAGAATCTAAGCATTATCCTTCCTCTCTAGGAGTTCCGCAGGGCTCCTCCCTCTCACCCACGTTCTTTAACATTTACCTTCTCCCGCTCTGCCAACTTTTAACCAAACTGAACCTTAAATATTTTTTATACGCGGATGATGTCCAGATCGTCATCCCCCTCAAAGAATCCTTCATAAAAACTCTACAATTCTGGGAAAATTGCCTTCTAGAAATAGACAGCCTTCTCTCCAGTCTAAACCTAATACTAAACTCCTCAAAAAGTGAACTCCTCCTCATATCCCCAGAAAACAATAACATCTCTACAACTCCTCCAGCCAACTTACAAACATCATAAGTAAGAGACCTAGGAGCTATCATTGATAACCGGCTAAACCTAAAATCATTTATTAATCAAACTACCAAGGACTGCTTTCACAAACTTCATGTCTTAAAAAGAATAAGACCACTTTTCCACTATCACGACTACAGAATAGTCCTGCAAGCAATAATCTTCTCAAAGTTAGATTATTGCAACTCTATATTATTAGGTCTCCCGGCATCTCACACTAAACCCCTTCAGATGGTTCAAAACACGGCAGCCAGAATATTGACAAACACACGGAGAAGAGACCACATATCTCCAATCCTCAAAGACCTACATTGGTTGCCAATTCACTATAGAATCATATATAAGTCCATCACCACTATCTACAAGGCCATCCATCAACTCTCTCCGCTTAACCTACAAATCCCATTCAGAAAATATACATCCTCCAGACCCATCAGAGAGCCCTTCAGAGAATCTCTACAGGTGCCACACTCCAAAACCTCTCAGCATATAACCTTCAGAGACAGGGCATTCTCCACAGCAGGACCGCCTCTATGGAACTCCATTCCACCGGACTTACGACAGGAACCCTGCCTCCCAACATTTAGGAAAAGACTCAAAACGTGGTTATTTAAGAAAGCCTTTCCAGACCCCAACAAAAACTTAATGCACCATTAACCGACGCGCAGACCTTACCTTTAACCTGGTAAATAATAACTTTGCAAAATTCCATAACTTAGTAAATACCATTAATTGGTAATTTTGTTCTCTTTGTTAAATTCCTATCGCCTCTTCACTGCTCCAAGTTATGTAATTCCCTGTTTTATTGTAACTGCAACCTTTCGTTCAGCACCTGTTAATGTTCTTATTGTTTCTTCCTTCGCACCCCTATGTTAATTGTTAACCGGCATGATGTGACTCCCATCGCGAATGCCGGTATAGAAAAACACAAAATAAATAAATAAATAAATAAATAAAATGTCAATGATTGGCACTGAACGATAGTGTGCTACTGAGGTTGACATAGCTCTTACTGAATGTGCCTTTACTCGCCCTTGGAGAGGAAGGCCTGCTTTTTCATAGCAAAACTGTATGCAATCTGCTAGCCAATTGGATAGAGTATGTTTACCCACTGCTTTTCCCGGTTTGTTTGGGTCATAAGAAACAAAAAGTTGACTTGATTTTCTGTGGACTGCAGTGCGGTTCAAATAAAAGGGTAGTGTACGCTTACAGTCCAAGGTATGTAAGGCCCTTTCTCTTTGGTGAGAATGCGGCCTTGGAAAAAATGTGGGTAACACTATGGATTGGTTCAAGTGGAATTCTGTAACTACCTTGGGGAGGAATTTTGGATGTGTACGGAGAACCACTCTGTCATGTAGAAATTTTGTATAAGGTTCATATGTGACAAGTGCTTGTAACTCAC